>NW_022196896.1:67302519-67306482 GCF_008632895.1 Mastomys coucha | reverse complement strand
ATTTTGGCTGCATTTTCTATCAAGTTACATAAAGGGAATTCACTTAATAAAGAGTAGCCTCTAGTCGGGCAGTGGCAGTGCATACCTTTAATCCCAGCACTTAGGAGGCAGAGGCAGGAGGATTTCTGAGTTCAAGGCCAGTCTGGTCTACAGAGTGAGCTCCAGGACAACCAGGGTTATACAGAGAAACCCTGTCTTGGAAAACCAAAAAAAAAGAAAAAAGAAAAAAAAAAAACATGATGAAGAAAAATCAATTTGTGTATGGGGGGGGCGTGTAGGAGGCGGTACTAGGGATCAAACTCAGATCCTCAGGCTTGGCTGCAAGCACCTTTACTCACTGAGCCATCTTGATGGCTCTTTGTCAACTTTTGAACCTGACAAGGGAGATGTTTTTAAAGTACTAATGTTTAACTCAAAATTTCAAAAACAAGGTTGGGTTCTTCCATCTTTTGGGTCAGTTTGTCCCCTTTTGCTGTCGCCCATCTGCCCTTCCCACTTCCTGTCCTCTCTCCCCTTCCGTCTAACTTTTGGCTGGCTGGCTGGGTCAATGTCCTCTTTCTGTGCCTCAGGCTCTGATCGCTGAGGAGACCAGCAGCAGGCTGGCAGAGCAGGAGGAGGAGCCAGAGAAGTTCCGAGAGGCCCTGGTGAAGTTCGAGGCCAGGTTCAACTTCCCCGAGGCGGAAAAGCTGGTCACCTACTACTCCTGCTGCTGCTGGAAAGGCAGGGTGCCCCGCCAGGGCTGGCTGTACCTCAGTGTCAACCACGTCTGCTTCTACTCTTTCCTCCTGGGCAAGGAGCGTAAGTGTGGCTGAGCTAAGAGCCTTCTGGTCCTGAATCCCCAGACACACTCAGCCCGGGGGTGTTCAGCCTCGCTTCTGAGAGAAGCTGCGCATGGGACTATTTCCTAAGTGTGCTCTATCCACTTCCCCGTGATTTGTACAGATAATTTTGCTTAATTATATACGCTTCTCTGCCAAGGGGGCTTGACTTAGGGAGGACTTGCCTTCACTCCTTAAGTGTTTACTTCTGGGTAACTCCAGTACCGGCTGCCAGGTTTTTAGTAGTGTAGATGCTTTGGAAATGCAGTGTATTTGCGAAAGACTGAACAGTTCTGCAAGAGGATATGTTCTTCTCAAAGGTTTTTATACTATGTCTGTGGGCGTTTAGCTTGAATGTATATCTGTACATACATGTGTGCCTGGTGCCCATGGAGGCAGGAAGAGGGTGGCAGGGAATTGAACCTGGGTCCTCTGGACAAGCAGTGTCTTAGTTCGGGTTTTACTGCTGTGAACAGACACCATGACCAAGGCAACTCTTATAAGGACAACAATTAATTGGGGCTGGCTTATTGGTTCAGAGGTTCAGTCCATTATCATCAAGGTGGGAAGCATGGCAGCCATGGTGCAGGAGGAGCTGAGAGTTCTATATCTTCATCTGAAGGCCACTAGGAGAAGACTGGCTTCCAGGCAGCTAGGACGAGGGTCTTAAAGCCCAAGCCCACAGTGACATACCTCCTCCAACAAGGCCACACCTCCTAATAGTGCCAAACATATTCAAACTATCACAAGTAGTCAGTGCTCTTAACATCTGAGCCATCTCTCCACCCTGAATGTGTGTGTATGTCTGAGAGAGAGAGAGAGAGAGAGAGAGAGAGAGAGAGAGAGAGAGAGAGAGAGAGAGAGAGAGAGAGAGAGAGAGAGAGAGAGAGAGAGAGAGAGAGAGAGAGAGAGAGAGAGAGAGATCGATCAGTGCAGAGAGACAGAGAGGGAGGAGGGAAGGATAAGGGATAGTGAAAGAGAGAGAAGGAGTAAAGTGTCAACATCTGTCTCCATCTGCTTCCCGACTGTGGATACAATGTAACCAGCTGCCTCAGGCTCCTGCCACCATGCCTTTACTTGCACCATGTATTGTACGGGGAAGTGTGAGTCCAAGTAAACACTGTTTTTTTTCAGCTGGTCTTGTCAGGGAATGCCATCACAGCAGGTAAAGTGACGAATGTGATGTATAGTGCTTTTCCTTTTCTGCACCTGTGTTTCAAGTGAAGCCAGCTCAAGGGGCCACTCATGAGCATGTTTGGTGTGCATTCTTTGCTCAGATGCTTCCCTGTGAT
Source organism: Mastomys coucha (assembly GCF_008632895.1). Lineage (NCBI taxonomy): Eukaryota > Metazoa > Chordata > Mammalia > Rodentia > Muridae > Mastomys > Mastomys coucha. The sequence goes on along the minus strand of NW_022196896.1, from coordinate 67,304,372 downwards.
GCTCCAGGACCCTGTGCACACCGACCGTCCCCTCTTTACACACTGATCATCCCCCTTTTCCCTTTCTGAAATTCTTGTTGAGTTGAATACCCTTCCCTTGCCTGTTTATATACCCTGTCTGTAAATGCCTGTTGATCCTGCAAAACCCAATTTTGATTTTGTCTCCTCCAGGAAGCCTTCCCTCTGTATCATTTGCACATGTTTATGTTTTTGTGCTGGGTCCCATCAAATCTGGCTACTAATTTGTTTGCCTGTCTTCCTTATTTGAATGAGCTGCTTCAGTGAAGAATAGATAGATGAATGACTTCTTACCGGGCCAAAATCCCTGACAGAAACGTGGGGCAGGACTTCCTTGGTTTATGGTCTCTGAGGCTTCACACTTAGAGTGTTACAACACGTCAGGGACCTTCCTGTTTCACTGCAGACAGGCAGGGGCCAGGGACAAGATGCATCAAATACACATCTCCCCTGGATAGCACCATCAACACTGGACCAAGCCTCTGACATGTTAACTTTTGAAGGCACATGTCATATCCAAAACGGTTGCATTGCAAACCATGACACTGGGCTCTTCACAGACAGTTACTTCATTAACTGGACTTGGTGGTGTGAATCAATTAAGGTGTGTGTGTGTGTGTGTGTGTGTGTGTGTGTGTGTGTGTGTGTGGTGTAAGATACTCTGTGTGAAAGCACAGAATCGGCTAATGAGCATCCTGTCAAGGATGGCACAGATGGCACCTTTTAAAATTACCAGAGCCTAGAAGACAATATTGCAAAGTAATCAGACAGACATGGGAGAAATGTTTTTTAGTGACTTGATTCAGAGAGGGATGAGTTTTGTTATATTTATTAATGATTGTATGGCTGTGGAAGTGTTCTTGAAAGAGTGTGTGCATAGCTAGTTTGGCCTCCCAGAATGATTTCCCTGGGTAAGTATGGGACACGAGGTGTGCAGGAGCCAGCAACTTGGAAGGCTTCACCCAAATCAGAAGCCACTGAAATGAGGCTGTGTGTCCCCACCAGCCACTGCACGGTCCTCGACTAGTCTCCCTGCCCTGGCTCTAAAGACATTTATATTTTTCTATGAGAGAACTTTGAGCACTGTCTGCCACTTCATTCAAGTTTGCTCCCATTTGATAGCCGATGCCCTTTTGCCCTTCTCTGTTACAGTTAAACTTGTGATCCCCTGGGTCGATGTCCAGAAGCTGGAGCGAACCTCCAATGTCTTTCTCACGGACACCATCCGGATCACTACACAGAATAAGGAGCGAGACTTCTCCATGTTTCTCAACCTGGACGAGGTGTTTAAGATCATGGAGCAGCTGGCAGATGTCACGCTTCGGAGGCTGCTAGACAACGAGGTCTTTGATCTTGACCCCGACCTGCAGGAGCCTAGCCAGATCACCAAGAGGTAGGGCTTCAGCACCCAGGTGACCCCCAGTTGCTCAGGGGTCCTGTGCCTGCCTCATCCTTTATGTGCACAGGCTTTGACAGCCTTAGGTACGTGGTTTTTCCTCCATCTGCCTAGGTCAGTGGTTCCAGGATCTCCGGGGGCATCTGATCCACAGCCGTGCAAGATCCCTGCTATAAGACACTGTAGTCTTTTCATATGGCCGATTAAAAAGCCCAGATGCTGTGCAGGATCTCTAGAGGACTCTAGAGTGTCAATATCATGTAAATAATTGTCACGCTGTACTGTCTAGGGAAGAACACTAAGGAAAAGTATATGCATTTGGTATAGAGAGGATGTCTTTCTAAATATTTGATGATGGTTGTTGAATCCAAGGATACAGAGCCTACGAACACTGAGGGCTGATGTGCCTGGTGTATGTGGTGCCATTCAAATTTCCCCT
>NW_022196896.1:67285543-67302296 GCF_008632895.1 Mastomys coucha | reverse complement strand
AGGCTGGCCTTGAACTCAGAAATCCGCCTGCCTCTGCCTCCCAAGTGCTGGGATTAAAGGCGTGCTCTACCACTGCCCGGCAATCTTTTACTTCTTTATTACATTCTTATGCTGTGTTTTGAGTGTATGAGCATGGAGGTCAAAGACAACTTGAGAGAGTTAATTCTCTCCTCCACCCTGTGGGTCCTTGAGATCAAATCCTGTTGTCAGAATGTCTGAACCCACCAAGCCATCTGGTGGGCACCATCTTTGTGGCTAATCTAGGCAGGCAGAAGTGGAAATGGTGACTGTCGTTATCCCTCCTTCCCTCCATGTGGTAGACATGGCTTCCTGGATGGAGGTCCCCTTTTACTTCAAATATTTTTCAGCACATAAGTGTGGGCACCCTCGTGGTTCAAGTTGGTTATTCACTTTATCAGTGAACATGAAGACATTTCATTTTTTAAAAAAGATTTATTTATTTTATGTATATGAATACACTGTCATTGTCTTCAGACACACGAGAAGAGAGGGTATCAGATCCCATAACAAATAGTTGTGATCTACTATGTGGTTGCTGGGATTTGAACGTGTGTGTGCATGTGCATGTGTGTGTCAGAGGACTTTAGGTGCGCCATTCTTCAGGAACACCGTCCAGCTTTGTGTCTGAGACAGGTTCTCACTGCTCTAGAGCTCATCAAGAGGGCTAGGCTGGCTTGCCAGGGAGTCTTAGGGACCTAGCAGTGGGTGATAAGGGCATGCTACTATGCCCAGCAGGGAGCCTCAGGGACCTAGCTGTGGATGACAAGGGTGTGTCACATATGCCCAGCTGCTTATGTGGATTCTGAGGATCCGGTCATCACGCTTTCAAAGCAAGCTCCTTAGGACTGAACCTTCCCCCATCCCACTCAGAGTTCATCCCCTCACCTGCTGTTGCTTGCCCTAGGTAAGCCTCCACCAGCTGAGCATGTCTCTGTCTCTTGAGATTTTGTTGTTGTTGTTTGTTTGTTTAGTATTCCCATCTGTCTTCTTCTCAGTTGAAGACATAGAAGCTATGCTTTGCCCTGTGAGAGAGCTTGGTATGGTGGTGCCAGAGATTCCTTGGCTATTAGCTTTATCTCATGATAAAGGCTGGACCTGGAAAAAAAAATGTGAATGCCCTGAAATCCAATGTTAGAGCATGTGGAGGGTGGAATGTCAGGTTAAAGATGTTCAGCCCATAACATCTATGCAAATATCCCTTTTAAAAAACAACAACAACAACAACAACAAAAATTTACAATACTCTGTCCTAGTCATTTTACACAGAGAACACTCAGTATTGCTCAGTATTGTTGAGTATTTTCAAAACTCGAAGATAAAAAATCTTTAAAGAAATTAAAGATTGGTTATTTTTCACACATGCACTCTCTTCTCCGAACAGTCTGGGGAGATGCTCTGTAAGTGGGGGTATGTTCAGGGAGACTTCTCATCACTTCTATACGACTACTACTACTACTACTAGTTCTTCTTCTTCTTCTTCAGATTTATTTATTATATGTAAGTACACTGTAGCTGTCTGAAGATACACCAGAAGAGGGCATCAGATCTCATTACAGATGGCTATGAGCCACCATGTGGTTGCTAGGATTTGAACTCAGGACCTTCAGAAGAGCAGTCAGTGCTCTTAGCCGTTGAGCCATCTCTCCAGCCCTCACCATCACTGCTTGCTGTGTGCATTCATTTTACACCACTATTAGGAGCAAGGCTCTAAACCTAACTGCTCTTTGGGGTGACATTCCAAGTACTTTCACATGATTTGAGTTGCCTCTGTGAGACAGGTGTCTCTCTTGTGATGGACACCTCAGAGCTCTGTTCTTTCATTTTCTGATGCCCAGCCCCAGGCGTTTGCTTGCTACTCTCCCATACAGACTTTACAGCCACCTGAGGAGATTCAGCTTGAAAAGAAAGAGCCTGGTGCCATGTGAGCCGTGTGAGCTGTGTGAGCCATGCTTCCCCGTAGTCTATAAAATTTATTAGGGGGCTAGAGAGATGGCTCAGTGATTAAGAGCACTGTCTGCTTTTCCAGAGGTCCTGAGTTCAATTCCCAGCAACCACGTGGTGACTTACAACCATCTGTAATGAGATCTGATGCCCTCTTCTGGTGTGTCTGAAGTTACAATGTTTTCCTATACGTAAAACAAATAAATCTTTAAAAAGGAAGAGCCATGTTGACAGAGCCCTGAAAGCAACATGATTTGGCATGTAGGTCAATAAATCAATAGTCCTTGCAAGCTACCAGGTAAAGTCTTGCTCTTGTTGCCTGTCCACGTCTACACACCTGCAAGCCTGAGGTGTAGCCACATTGCACAGGAGTCCAGCTTGCAGCTGAGCACATGCTGGCCGGCCTTCCTGTATGCGTTGGCGTTGCCAACTGGACCGAATCTAGAGTCTCCTAGGAGATGAGCCTCTGAGCATGCCTGTGGGGTTACTGTGAAGAGGTAGGGTGGGGAGACACAGGATGGCGCAGTCTCTGGCTGTGACCCTGGGCTGTGTAAAATGGAGAAAGCTGCCTTAGAAGTATCAGCAGTGACAGGGTGTATTCGCGTCCAGTTCTCAGAGAGTGTCTCCAAGTCCTCCTCCTTGCCCAACTGAGTTCTACCTGGGCACCACTAGAGGGGAAAAAAAGGGAGGACAGGAATGTGGGGATGGCCAGCAGGTGAGTGTCCAAGACTGGACCATCTATGCCCAGGGCTGGACCCATCTATGCCCAGGGCTGGACCCAGGACCCATAACAGGTTCGAGTCTCCAGCAGCATGCCCACCTGTCAAGAACCTGGTTAGGGACTTTCTCTCAAAGTGAAAGGTCCAGTTGCCTGCCCCTGGGCTTGTTCCCATCAGGAGCTTTTGTCATGGAGACCAGGCCTGTGGGTGTAAACAGGTAATGACTCAGGCCCCTTGGCACCCTGCCTCGAGGCAGATTTTAAACTTTAGGAAAACAGCCTTCCCAGCTCAGAGCCAGGACTAGCTAGAATACCTTCCCACACACCCCCAGCTCTCTCCTTGATCCATTCTCACTTCCCTTCCCAGAATACTGCTTTCCAGTGGTGACCCTTAGGGTCAAAAAGGCCTAAGTTACTGAGTATCTGTTTACCTGTTAGTCACCTCAGGTCTATTGGTCCTTCCACTCGGTACTTGGGAGGGGGCAGGGGATGGCCCAGCCTGCCTGGTGCGAAGAGGACTGGACCCCATATCCTCAGCAGAGGGCTGGAGGTAGGGCTCTAGTGGTGGTGTTGGGGGGTGAGGGGGGGATGCTGCTGCCTGAGGAATAAGCTGATCCTGAAATCCCCAAACAGAAAGTGTTTATCCCAAAGTTAGGGTGTGGTCAGATAGCCAGCCAGTTTGTATAGAGGGAGGAGGGCAGGGGGGCTGGTAGAGAGGCAGTGAGCCTTCTGGGTCTGCGGTCTCCCTGAATTACTCTTCTCCCAGTAGTTGCTAGGCTCTGTGTCCTCAGTGGCCAGCCCCTGCCTCTGGCCTTCCTTGGCCTCATCCTACCAAGCCAGTCAGTCCTCTTTCCTGCCTTCCTCTCGTGGACACATCAGAGCTCCCACTTCCCATGGTCGGATCAGAGCAAGCCCTATGCTGGGAACAGGAGGACTGCCGGGAAGGCATCAGCCCCACGGGGCAAGAATAAGACCAGAAACACAAATTCTGAGCCAAATTTGAAGCAAGTTTTATTAACTAACTGGGCAGGTCTGTCCCGAGGATTCCTAGCATATGCACCCAGTTTACATTAGTGTTAGGAACTTATAAAAGCAAACTCACAAAGCTAAGTACTTCCCACCTGCATCCAATCAGGGGCAAGCTGTGATCAGACTGTCTGGTGAGATGGCTCAGCAGGTAAGAGCACCGTTTGCTCTTCCGAAGGTCCTGAGTTCAAATCCCAGCAATCACATGGTGGCTCACAACTACCCACAATGAAATTAAAAAAACAAAACAAAACAAACAAACTTATGTGATCAAACACACATCCTCTACAACTGGTGCAAGCATGCTTGTTTACTTATGAATGTGAAAAGATGTGGCTTATCTCACATGAACAGCCGTCAAGCATTCCAGGGAACAAGTGGGAGTCACAGGTTAGAGCAGAGGTTCTCAACCTTCCTAATGCTGTGCAATGCAACTCTTCATGTTGTGGGGACACCCCAACCATAATATTATTTTTTTCTTAAGATTTATTTATTATTATACATAAGCACACTGTAGCTGTCTTCAGACACACCGGAAGAGGGCGTCGGATCTCATTACGGATGGTTGTGAGCCACCATGTGGTTGCTGGGACTTGAATTCAGGATCTTCGGTAGAGCAGTCAGTGCTCTTACCCACTGAGCCATCTCACCAGCCCTATAATATTATTTTTATTACTACTTCTTAACTATAATTTTGCTACTGTGTTGAATCATAATGTAAATATCTGTTTTTTTCCCAATGGTCTTAGCCAACCACTGTGAAAGGGTCATTCAGCAACCCCCACAGGGGTCACAACCCACAGGTTGAGAATCATTTGGTTAGTGACGTATTTATTTTATAGATCTCTTAAGAACAGTGATTTAAACTTAAAACATAATATTTGCTGTCACAAAAGATGGATCTTTCAAGAGAGGAACTACCACCCCTCACCTCCACAGACGCTGGGCTGCTCCAAGGGCATTCTGCTGAGCAGCATGGCCAGGCCCTGCTCTCTTGAGAGCCAGTGTGAATGGTTTCCTCAGAAGCCACTTTTGCTGAAGCATGCCAACTCCTCACCTGGACCCACAGCTGACTAGATGAAGGAGAAGAGCCTGACCTGTGCCTTCTCTTTTGTCTGAACTTGGCTTGAAGGTGCAGGGATTAGGTGGTGTTCCTCACCTAGGGGTCTGGGAACGGCCCCTTACAAGACAGGGGACCCTGCTACACCTGAGGCTGTGCCTTGGAGTAGAAATAGTCATCTGGTGGCCACACCCTCATCCCCTCCAGCTTCCAGGACTTCTTCCCACCTGCCGGAGGGTCAATGAGGCCACTCCTACCTGTCCCAGGCTTCCCTCTCATGCTAATACTCTGAAGATGGACTTGGGGGTCCCTGGACCTCTTTATCTGTTCTTTGCAGTATGGATGTGTTGAATAATCTGCTTTTCATCACCCCCTGTGTCTTAGTTAGGGTTTCATTGCTGTGAAGAGACACTGTAACCACAACAAGTCTTATAAGGACAACATTTAATTGGGACTGGCTTACAGGTTCAGAGGTTCAGTCCATTATCATTAAGGTGGGAGCATGGCAGTGTCCAGACAGGCATGGTGCAGGAGGAGCTGAGAGTTCTACATCTACTAGCATTTGAAGGCTGCTAGTGGAAGACTGACTTCCAGGCAGCTAAGACGAGGGTCTTAAAGCCCAGACCCACAGTGACACACCTCCTCCTACAGGGCCACACCTAATAGTGCCACTCCCTGGGCCAAGTATATACAAACCATCACACTATTCAAACCACCACTTCTTTCTGTAATCGGCATATCAGGGTGGGAGGTTGAATTTAGCTTTTTGATCCAGCTCCGGCCTTGACAATTCTGGTTATGTTCTGTGTGAACACACACTTGAGAAGGAACTCTTCCGTGTGGACAGGGACACCGAGGAAAAGCAGCGTCTGCTCCAAGAGCCCCGTTCCTATGTTGCTAATCCCTGCATTTCCCGGACACATCGGAGTGCCCTGTTGAGGCAAGCTGGCCGCATAGCACTCACTCTGGCCTTTCGGAACCCAATGGAACAAGTCATGGTCAGTCAGGTGTCCTGTATTGGAGATGGCTAGAGATCTTGACTGCTGAAGTAGTAAGAAGCCAGGCTGGCCCAGCCTGTCACTCAGCCAGAGCCTGTGGCAGCTGCTGATACACAGCTGCATCCTGTGTGGCCTGAATAAGCAGATGGACTGAGTTGGCCTGTCAGCTCAGATGCAGCTCTTCCGTAAAGCATTCCAGGGGGTTGCTGAGTGAAGACGGAGAGAGGGAGAAATCTGGTTTGGGCACATTTGTCTGATCTAGGAGGGACATCTAGTCTTGACTAAATAAAGTTTTGGGATTAAGATTCCTTAGGAATGGAGCCTAGCTTTAATAAAGGTGTGCTCGGAGTCTAGATCTAGAACCTTCTGGTTTGAGTCTACTCCTACTGGGGCAGTGTCCACCCTCACAGGTGCTGCTTCGGAGGCTGCTGGCCTGAACTGGCTGTTGTATTGGCTCATGACTGCTGTGTGTTGGCCTTTCTGTAGAAGGAAGGATTGGGAGGCTCCATGGTGGCCCTGCCATTAATGTCTAGATCCTAGTTCTCCCTCTCCTTACCCTTGCAGCTGGAATGCACATAAGCCACAGGCTAACAGGGCCCCTCCTTCCCTGATGCCAGCCAGGAGTTGGAGATAGCCTAAAATATCTCACCAAAAACAGACAGTCCTCCTCAGTGCCACTTGAGTCACTTGAGTTTGGGGTTTACCCCGAACCTTTCATCTGAGAAGGAAGTGGCCAAACACACCCTGCCTGAGAGGATGGGCTGATGACGACCCTTATACCGAGCTGGCTTCTTACTACACAGGACCCTGTTGACGTTTTAGCTGTGCTGAGATAATGTAAGGACTTGCCAGCTGCACGTGGCTGGACTCAGGCTGCGGACTCTGTATCTGGCCCCGTACTCAGTGTCTAAGCTTCATCCACATTGCTATGTATATCAGTACCTTTCCTCTGAGTTGTTTCTATCCAATTAAAGGGGCATGCCACATTTATTTAGCTGTTTATCAGTTGATCAATCTTTGGGCCACATTCTGTTATCATTAGCGTTAATATTAGCATGTGAGTTGTTAGCAGGTCTACGTGTCTCTTGTTTGTGGACCCCCAGGAGTAGAATTTCCGGGTTAATGGTGAGTCTCCCTTAAGCAGTGAGACTGGTTTCCTACACAAAGCACCTCGTTTTGTGTTGCCCGCCAGAAGCGTGTGAACTCCAATCCCCCATATCCTGGACAACACTCGGTGACTTAGTCAGGGTCTTATTACTGTGAAGAGACAGCATGATCACAGCAGCTCTTATAAAGGACACCTTTTCATTGGGGCTGCTTACAGTTCAGAGGTTCAGTCCATTATCATGGCAGGAGCATGGGAGCAGGCAGGCAGGCATGGTGCTGGAGAAGGAGACTCTGTCCATACTGGGCGTAGTTGGAGCATATGACCCCTGAAAGCCCACCATCACAATGATACACTTCTTCCAGCAAGCCGCACCTAGTCCAACAAGGCCACACCTCCTTCTAGTGCCACTTCCTATGGGCCAAGTATTCAAACACATGAGGCTATGAGCCATTCCTATTCAAGCCACACACTTAGAGTAACCTGACTTTTTGATATTTAGATTTTTATGCCATTTTTTTGTGGTCAAACCAAACCAGCCAGGCGTTCTTATTTCTTTAAAGATGTATGTGTATGGGCACTTTGCCTGCATGTGTATGTCTGTGCACCATGTATGTGCTTTGTACTTGCAGGGGTCAGGTCACAAGAGGGCATTGGATCTTCCCTGGATCTAGAATTATAGACAATTGTGAGACTCTATGGGGGTGCTAGGAATGGAACCTGGGTGCTCTGGAAGAGCAGCCTGTTCTTTTAACCTCGGGGCCTTCTGTCTAGCCCCCAGGAATGTACATCCTGATTCATGAGCTTGTGCGGACTCAGTAGGCTCTGCTTGCTTTAAGGGTTGGCTGTGAACTTGGAGCCCCGGAGGCTGACTCAGTCTCTGGGAAATACAGCTAGTCTGCTCGCCCTTGCTGTCCAGCTGGGCCAGTGGGCGTCGAGGTATTTTTCTCTGTGAGCTTGTATGTTCATTCCCTCTGTCCCATTGCTCCCCAGGGACCTGGAGGCCAGAGCCCAGAACGAGTTCTTCCGGGCTTTCTTCAGGCTGCCGAGGAAAGAGAAACTGCATGCTGTGGCAGACTGTTCCCTCTGGACGCCTTTCAGTCGCTGCCACACGGCCGGACGGATATTCTCCTCTGACAGCTACATCTGCTTTGCCAGCAGAGAGGATGGCTGCTGTAACGTTGTTCTTCCCTTGAGAGAGGTAGACCTACCATCTCACCCATGCTTGCCTGTTTGCGCTCCTGAAAAGCACCCTTTGCCATTTGTACCCAAGTGTTTGAGCCTGTTTTATGTTGCTCAAACAAAACACTCGAGGGCAGATAAACTTATAAAGAGAAGAGTGGCCGGGTGATGGTGGCGCACGCCTTTGATCCCGGCACTTGGGAGGCAGAGGCAGGCAGATTTCTGAGTTCAAGGCTAGCCTGGTCTACATACAGAGTGAGTTCCAGGACAGCCAGAGCTATACAGAGAAAGCCTGTCTCAAAAAAACCCACCACCACTACCGACAACAAAAGAGAGAGAGAGAGAGAGAGAGAGAGAGAGAGAGAGAGAGAGAGAGAGAGAGAGAGAGAGAGAGAGAGAGAGAGAGGAGAGTTAGCTCATAAGAGAACGATGCTATGTTTTGTTTGGGCTTGGATCTGGTCAAGGCCTTATGCAAAAATGGTGATGAAGTGGCTGGAGATATCACATGGTAAAACAGAGAGCAAAGGCCAGCCCTTGTTGCTGTTCCAAGTGACCTACTTTCTGACAACTAACTGAGGTCTCCTGAGAACTGTACAAGTCCTTTCTGAGGGAACTGTTGTTCCCAGTGGCCCAACCACACCAACTAGACCCCACCTCCTCTTATCACAGCTTCACAGGGACCATGCCTCTCACTAGTGAGCCTCTGGGGACACTTGAAAATCATATCCAAACCACAGCCTCTCTGCCACTGCGTCAGGGCAGAGGAAGGGTGTCCACACACCAAGACTTTATCCTAAAGATGGCCTTCAGGTTCCCTGAGGAGCAGGACCTGAGTTGCTCACTCCTGGGGTGGCTGTGGCTCTTCTGGTATTACTTTAGCAGCCCAAAATTTGCCTAGCAGGGCTTAGTAAAGAAAACATTCCATCCTCCTCCTGATTGGTGAAGCCGCTGTTAAGGAGTGTGCCAGGGAGTTAGAGCTCTCCCCTTTCACCTTCCCGCACTAGAGAAGCAACCTATGAAAGGTGTCCCCTGCAGAAGCCAAACGGCTAATTCCTGGGCTTATGTACACTCCTAGAACTTCAGCTTAAAGTTGTAAAATATCATAATTTGGGGCTGGAGAGATGGCTCAGTGGTTAAGAGCACTGACTCTTCTTCCGAAGGTCCTGAGTTCAAATCCCAGCAACCACATGGTGGCTCACAACCATCTGTAATGAGATCCGATGCCCTCTTCCAGGGTGTCTGAAGAGAGCTACAGTGTACTTACATATAATAAATAAATCTTTTTAAAATTTTTCATAATTCTCTTATTGGGGGTCAGAGACAACATAAGCTTCTGTTCGGATGTGGGGAGCTCAGTCCTTTGGTTTCAGGCACCTTAGCACCAAGACCCCAACCCTTGAGGACTGCTGGAATCTGGCTGCCTGTGTGCCCGTCCTGGGCACAATTACTTAGAAGACTCTCCTCCCTCACCCCAGTGATCTCTGATCTCCATGTTGTTATTCTGCAGTTAACATGCTCATAAACAGTCAACTAAGAAAGCCAAGTCAGGTGTGGTCCCAGCTCTTGGGAGGCAGGAGCAGGCAGATTTCTATGAATTCAAGGCCAGCCTGGTCTACACAGTGAGTTCCAGGCCAGCTAGAGCTACATAGCTAAACCCTGTCTTCAAAAAGAAAAATAAGAGAAATCCAGAACACACATAACATGATTTATCCTCTTAGCCATTGTTAGGTGTACATTTCAAGCATGTTCACGCTGTTACATAACCATCCCCACTGTCATCTCCAGGGACGTCCATTTTCCATACTTGAGACTCTGTCCCACTTAGAGACTAAAGCCCCTTCCCTTCTGAGTTTGACTATTCAAGGTAGCTTGAATAAATGTTGTCATACAGCACCCCTGCTTTCTTTGTGCTCCTGGCTGCTGAGCCACCTTCCAGCCCTGGTGTTTATCTTTTTTATGAGTGACTTATTCCAAGTAGCACAGCTCTCCTAGGCTTCATCTATGATGTAGTATGAGTTGGAGTTTCTTTTTTGGAGGTTGATTGCTGCTTTGTGATCTGTTTGCCAAGCCCCTTAACCTATGAGCAGAGCCTTGGGCTGCTGCCCTCTTGTGGCACTGACAGGTAAACGCTGCCCAGGCCACTTTCCTGCCTTTGAACGGAGCTCTTCCTGGATGTGTCTGAGGGCATGATCACACACCTGCCAGGCTCCTGTCTTGTACTTTGTGTGTCGTCTCTGTTCCAGGTAGTGAGCATTGAGAAGATGGAAGACACGAGCCTGCTGCCGAACCCCATCATCGTGAGCATCCGCAGCAAGATGGCCTTCCAGTTCATTGAGCTAAAGGACAGAGAGAACTTGGTGGAGGGCCTGCTGCTGAGACTGAAGCAGGTCCATGCCAACCACCCTGTGCATTATGAGACCTCACCAAGTGACGACGACATGGTAGGAGCCTTTACAGGGATGGCCTTCCGAGACTCTTCTTGTGTCCTCTGGGACGGCTATGGTCTCCAAAGGGAGTGCTTGGAAATATGGGCCGTGTGGGTGTGGACGGCTGGGCTGTGCATTAGTGTAATGTGACATCTGATGGCTCTGGTGTTCTGAGTTGGGGGCTTCCTGGAGCAGAAGGGGCCATGGGGGATCATCTGCACCTTGAAGGGTTCACCAGGTGCCTCCACATACTGCCTGGGTTGGAGAAGTTGATGTGATACCCCCTCCCTCCAGGTTAGAGGAGCAATGGATCCCCCCTCCCTGTGGGGGCACTTGTCATATAACTTGAAGCAGGTATCCCCTTTTCAAGGTTGCTGGAGCTGATGCTCAGGGTCGCTCTAATCTGCTAAGAGAGAGAGTTTCTCACCCCAAGACTGGAGAGATGCAATAATGTACTTGGGTTTGCTGGGGTATCATTAGCCATGATTTCCATTAGGAAGTACCTTTTTTTTTTTTAAGATTTATTTTTTTATGCATATGAGTACACACTATAGCTGTACAGATAGTTGTGAGCCTTCATCTGTTTGTTGGGAATTGATTTTCAGGACCTCTGCTCCCTCTGGTTGACCCTGCTCGCTCAGTCCCTGCTTGCTCCAGCCCAAAGATTTATTTATTATTATAAATAAGTACACTGTAGCTGTCTTCAGATGCACCAGAAGAGGGCGTCAGGTCTTATTACGGGTAGTTGTGAGCCACCATGTGGTTGCTGGGATTTGAACTCGGGACCTTCAGAAGAGCAGTCAGTGCTCTTACCCGCTGAGCCATCTCACCAGCCTCAGGAAATGTGTTTTAATCTTTAAATTTCCATGTGTGTGTTATGGACATATATGTATGCATGTGTGTGAACATGTGTGTGTACATATGTATGTTCGTGGTAGATATAGGAATCATCCTGATCATTGAGGCAGGTTCTCTCAGTCAAACTCTGAGTGAGCTGATATGGCTACCCTTCCTAGCCAGCTTGCCCTGGGATCCCATCTCTGTCACATGTAACTGACAATAAACGCAGGTTCTAGATATTCAGACTCTGGATGCATGCTTGGCTGGGTCCCCACGTTGTTACTTAGATATTCAGACTCTGGATGCCCCACATTTTTAAGTGACGTACTGTTCTCTCTGTGCCTCCTCTTTGTCTTGCAGGCTTCACCTGTGTTTTACTCTACAAGCATTTGCACTGACAAGTTTGGGGATCTTGAGATGGTGTCTTCTCAAAGTAGTGAAGAGGGAGAGAAGGAGAAGAGCCCCCTGCCACACCCTGAGCCCCTGACTGCTGTCTTCCAGCAGTCTGGCAGCCAGAGTCCTGACTCCCGCCTGGTGAGTGAGATGCCTGTGAGCAGCAGCTCTGGGGAGTGGCGTGGCCTAGGTGGCCAGTGTGCTCTGAGTGTCCGTCGCTTCCCTTCCCTCTTTTTGTCCTAGGCACCAAGTGAAGGGCAGTAGGGAGCCGGTCCCCTCGGAGTATGGCCTGCCCAGTGGATGGTGCTGCCCCTATAGATTTCCGGGTGTGCAATGAGTCTATTACTAGCCAGGCCTTCTGTGTGTGCCTTTTACATGGGGTTTTCTTTGCTCCTCACTGAACCTGAAGTTTGCATTTTGGCCAGACTGGCAGAATCCTGGGGACCACCTGTCTCTCCCCCTCCCTGTCCCTGGACCCCAACACTGAAATTACTGTGTTTTTACCTGGGTGCCGGAGATTCAAACTCAAGTCTTCATGCTTGCACCACAAGTCCTCCTACCCACAGACCCATTTCTCCAGGCCCTGTTGCTTAATTAATTTATTTATTTATGTATAAACTTTTAAAAAAAGATTTATTTATTATATGTAAGTACATTGTAGCTCTCTTCCGACACTCCAGAAGAGGGCATCAGATCTCATTATGGATGGTTGTGAGCCACCATGTGGTTGCTGGGATTTGAACTCAGGGCCTTCAGAAGAGCAGTCAGTGCTCTTAACCTCCGAGCCATCTCTCTAGCCTGTATAAACTTTAAAAAAAAGATTTTATTTATTATTATAAGTAAGTACACTGTAGCTGTCTTCAGATACACCAGAAGAGGGCGTCAGATCCCATTACAGATGGTTGTGAGCCACCATGTGGTTGCAGGGATTTGAACTCAGGACCTTCAGAAGAGCAGTCAGTGTTCTTACCTGCTGAGCCATCTCTCCAGCCCCTGTTGCTTAATTTATAATTGTTCTTTTTCAATAGGAAGGTAGGAGTCATGTATATTTGGTGAATAAACTAGAATGGGACCCTGGTAGGCAAGTAGGCAGGAAGCCACACTGCAGCCACAGGCCCAGGTGGTGGCCCCGAGGACCAATTAACATGCATGCTGCTTCCTAACTACCGGCCTCTTACATCCAGACCGAGTCATCTTAATTGCTTTACACACTATGTGCAGCCATTCCTTGTCTGAATGACCTAAAATGTAGGTTTATGGATATATGCTACTCACATACTCATATTACTGGATAGTAATTATTATAAATAGTTGTTATAAAAGGCCTGATATTTCTGACATATGAACAGTTTTAAAGGACTTTTAGAGGAATAAATGTCCCCCTCATTTCTGATAATAAGATTGCGCATTGCAGAAGTAGCTCAGTGGTTCAAAGCACTTGTGTCTTTTTGCAGAGACCCCATTGTAGTTCATAACTTTCCCTAACTACAGTTCCAGGGGATCCATACCCCTGCTAACCCCTGTAGGCACCAGGCATGCATATGACACATGTAGGCAAAACCACTTATATAAAATACAATTTTTTTAAAAAAATGAAAATATTCTTTTCAAGGTTTCAGTTTCCCCCTCTTCTGTCAGGAAGCTCAGGGCATGCTGGACGCCTGTTACACTCTGCTGTCCTTGGAGTCAAGTGGTGTTTTAGCAGTTGGCTTTGTGTTAGTGCCCCAAAGAGGCATTAGCCCAAATTCTCCATTGCACCTGTCTCTCCCATGCAGTCTGAGCTGCTTCTGTACTTGGTGACATGTTCCTGTTATGAACTGTGCAGTATGTTCGCATAGACGCCCCTGCTAGGCTCCCTGGGGCTCTGTGTTATTTGTTCTTGATCCTTTATGCCTGGCAGCATTCGTGTTTTGTGTGTGAACAGTGTTACCACTGCTCTTCCTGATAAATTGAGACATTCTTTACACTGTTACTGATTGTGGCTTCTTGTTCCCTTAACAAACATCTCCATTTCCAGTCCCGGGAACAGATAAAAATCAGTCTGTGGAATGACCACTTTGTAGAGTACGGCAGGACCGTGTGCATGTTCCGCACTGAAAAGATCCGGAAGCTGGTGGCCATGGGGATCCCCGAGTCTTTACGTGGAAGGCTGTGGCTGCTATTCTCAGGTAGGTTTTGGTGTGTTCAAACATTTTGTAATCTTTGGAATAGATTCTGGAATGGCCTTCCTGTGAGCAGCACGGAAGGCTTGTCTCTGTGAACTACCAGCATGGTATTGGGAGCCCCTGGGGTGCTGGCTATCTGCCTTGCCCCCTTAGGAAGTATGAGGTCCAGAGCAGTGGCCTTATCTCTTATCGGCGGCTTCATGAGTTAGATGTGGTGGTGTGTGCCTGTAACCTCAGTGCTGGAGATGCTGGGACAGGATTGGAAGTTCCTAGCCAAGCTGGGGCATGCAACAGGACCAGTCTTACCCTTTCACTCACAAAAGATAAACAAAAGTGTAAGCCTGCCCCTAGTGCTGAGACACACACCTGTGATCC
Source organism: Mastomys coucha (assembly GCF_008632895.1). Lineage (NCBI taxonomy): Eukaryota > Metazoa > Chordata > Mammalia > Rodentia > Muridae > Mastomys > Mastomys coucha. Next base: position 67,288,046 of record NW_022196896.1, on the reverse strand, counting down.
CAGCATTTGGGAAGTGGAGACAGGAGGATCAGAAGCTAAAGGCTAGCCTCAGATGAGTTCAAGGCAGCCTGGGCTACAAAAAAAAAAAAAAAAAAAAAAGAAAGAAACCACCTTGGGGGCTGAAGAGATAGCTCAGAGGTTAAGAGCACTGACTGCTCTTCCAGAGGCCCTGAGTTCAATTCCCAGCAACCACATGGTGGCTCACAACCATCTGTAATGGGATCTGATGCCCTCTTCTAGTGTGTCTGAAGACAGCTATAGCATACTCATATATAAATATATATATAATAAAATCTTTAAAAAAAGAGGGCTGGCAAGATGGCTTAGTGGGTAAGAGCATTGACTGCCCTTCTCAAGGTCCTGAGTTCGGATCCCAGCAACCACATGGTGGCTCACAGCTACCCGTAATGAGATCTGACACCCTCTTCTGGTGTGTCTGAAGATAGCTACAGTGTTTTACACCAGAGCGAGCGGGGCAGGAGCATGCAGGCAAATACTCATATACACGGTTATCGTAGTTCATAAATGTAAAATAAAAATAAATCTTTTTAAAAAATTAAAAAGAAAGAAAGAAGGAAAGAAAGAAACAAAGAAAGAAAGCAGAGAAACCACCTGGACATAAAGTGTCTTTATTGGATTGAGTCCTCACAGGGATGACACAGAAAAACTGTATTTGCTGACTGGCGCTATGTAGTGTTGAACTGAATTTCTCAGAGCAGTTTCCTTCCTCCACTGGTAACATGGTACCCAATGAGGTGAGATTGTAGATGTCGGCCGGTTACTTCTCAATGACCACATGAATCATCAAAGAGGGCCTCATCAGGCCTCAGTAGGATGGTAGTCCTCTCTCTATTGCTGCTGGGTGCCATCATAAGAGTCTTACAAGAATATTTCCTGAGGCCTGGGCTGAGGTGTGAATGACTTCTGAAGCTTCCTACCCAGCTGGAAGCAGGTCAGGCTTCTCCCCAGCCTCCGGGGATGGCTTTGTCCTGCTAGGCAAAGGTGCCAGGCCAAGGGAGGGCCCTGCCTCTGTGATGTGACTGTAAGCCTTGTCAGGTATTGTGGGCACATGGCCAGGAGCTGCTTCCCCATATGAGCCTGCTTGACTGTGGTCACTGGTGAGGATCTAAAGAGATGTGCCCAGGCACCATTCTGTCCCTGTTCACCCTTTTTGGGTGTCTGTCTTGGTTACTGTTCTACCACCATGACCAACGTAACTTATAAAATAAGTTCAATTGGCTTGATCCATGACCATCATGGTGAGGAGCAGATCAGCAGGAAGGCGAGCATGCTACTGGGCAGCAGCTCAGAGCTCACATGTAATCTGCAAGTTGGAGACAGACAAACAGAGTACACTGGGTCTCGTGTGGGCTTTTGAAACCTCAAAGCCAAAGCCCGGCAGTGGTGGCGCACGCTTTTAATCCCAGCACTTGGGAGGCAGAGGCAGGCAGATTTCTAAGTTTGAGGCCAGCCTGATCTACAGAGTGAGTTCCAGGACAGCCAGTGCTACACAGAGAAACCCTGTCTCCAAAAACGGGAAAAAAAAAAAAAAAACCCAAAACAACCAAACCTCAAGGCCAACCCTAGTGACACATCTTTTTTATCATGGCCACACCTCTTCTGATATGGCCACATCTCCTCTAACATGACCACACCTCTTCTAACATGACCATACCTCCTCTGACATGTCTACACCTCCTCCGATGTGCCCAAACCTCTTCTGACATGGCCACACCTCCTCAGACATGGCCACACCTCCTCCCACATGCCTACACCTCTTCTGACATGGCCACACCTCCTCAGACATTTCCACAACTCCTCTGACATTTCCACACCTCCTAATCTTTCCTAACCAGTTCACCAACTAGTCATTCAAATATGTGAGCCTATGGGGGCCATTCTTATTCAAACCACTACACTCAGGCTAGAACCTTCCTTGGACTTTCCTCAGAGCCATCCTTGCTAGTGACCGAACCCCTGCCACCCCCCATTATCTCTTTTCTCCCTCTTGAATCAGTTTGGTTCTACCCCTTTCCTGTCTAAGATTCCCGCCCGTTCATCTTACGCCTTGCATCAACTGTACAGTCCCAGCCTAGGCCAGCCTTGGCCATGTTCCTTCAAGCTCCTACTAGTGTCTGGCCCATGACGGGGCAGGCACCCACCCTTCTGCTTCCCAGGGTGTAATAGTAACTTTTATTTATCTGTTCTGTCTCTCTGAGGTTTCCTGCCTCAGTCTGCTAACCTAGGCCTAGTCCTGGAAACTTCTAGTTTCCATACACTCTTATCTAGGCCTAGAAAGTTTTCAGCCTCTGAGATTTGCTGCTGAATAAGCTCAACCTTTTCTAGCTCTTTCTAAATTCTGGCTGGCTGGTCTACTCAGCTGTTCTGGCTCTAACTCCTCTCCAAACTGATTCAGTCTGGCTTCTCTGGGCTTCTCCTGAATTGCTCTGCTTGGCCTCATACTAATATTGGCAACCTGTTTTTTTTTTTTTTCTTTAATTTA
>NW_022196896.1:67253359-67285219 GCF_008632895.1 Mastomys coucha | reverse complement strand
TTTTTTGGTTTTTTGAGACAGGGTTTCTCTGTGTAGCCCTGGCTGTCCTGGTACTCACTCTGTAGAGCAGGCTGGCCTTGAACTCAGAAATCCGCTTGCCTCTGCCTCCCAAGTGCTGGGATTAAAGGCGTGCGCCGGCTGGCGGCAACCTGTTTTAATCTGCTGGCTCCTCCTTCTGCTCTGCTCTCTCTTAAGTAGCCTCTCTTTTCTCTCTTCCCCTGAGAGTTGGGCAGATCCTATTCTGTAAAATCTCTCTCTGTTTCATCCCTTTCAAACATGGGTGCTTCCTTTTATAAATTAACTTTACCTTCATTGTTTGGGATTAAAGGTGTGTACCTAAGGGGTCAGAGGTCTGGACCTAAGCTTTTCTGTATATGAAACTTGCTCTATCTCAGGCTGGCCTTGAATTTAGCCTCTGTCAGCTGGGATTAAAGGCATGTCTATATATTCCAGCCAGATCACACAGACCCGAAGGCCTTTGGATGTGACCTCTTGCCAGAGCAGCCATGTTCTGACTTAAAATCTCTCTACTCCTGTGTCTTCAGCAGTTGCCTGTCAGACACACACCATGGTAGCCCCATCTTTTAAAGTTTTTGTGTAGGGCTGTTTTGTTTCACATGGAATCCAGGAATGGATAGGGCCATCAGCTCATGAGGGACTGTCTGCTGGTGCTAGTGTTTGCTCTGCTGTCAGGAAGGCAACTGTAGTGTTCAGGCAACTGTCATTCACCAGCTCATTACTTGTGAGAAATGTCTCATGACGTGATCACCACTGTGCTGGTGGGGTCACAGCGGCTCACTGCAGGGGGGGAGGTTGAGGCACAGGGCTGTTTTCACTATACCTATTTGAGTGTAAAACCTTGCCCAACCCTTGTGAGAACAGTATCTAAGTCTGTTCCCTCTCCCCTTGGAGCCCACCTTGTGTGTCCTGGGGCAGGTCCCTGAGTGGGCAAATTCCTCACACCCACCAGCCGTTTATCTCTCAGCGCCTGTCTGGTTGAAGCCTGGGCCTTGGCTCTGGGATGGTGGCCTGCTCTGGGCTGTCCCTGCTGGCCGTGAGCTGCTCACCAGTGCTTTGCTAGCCTTAATCTGGGTTGTGCTTTCTCGTGCTCTTTGCACAGAGATACATGACAATTTCTTGTTGAATTAACACAGGACAATTGTATATGGACTTGTGTATACCTGGGCAGTGCAGATATACATATTAAGCATATTAATAACTCGACTGATTCAGGTATGTATTTGGGCTTGAGTCCGGGGCCTGTCGCAGGCTCCATATGATGTGCTTTGTTACAGAGCTGCACTCTGTCAGATTTGTGGAATGGACCTTCTGCCCTGTCTGGAGGGCATTATTCTTAGAAGAGCTACTTTCTTGTTGTTATTTTTGGGTCAGTCTGCCTGGCAGTAGCAAGGCCTCAGAATGTCCTATGTCAGTTATTGCTGCATCCCTCACCTGTCATGACATCACTGTGATAGCCACATTCTTTTGAAATGTTACTCTCCACTCCTCAGATGCTGTGACAGACCTGGCCTCGCACCCTGGGTACTATGGGAATCTGGTGGAGCAGTCGCTGGGACGCTGCTGCCTGGTGACAGAGGAGATAGAGAGGGACCTGCATCGCTCTCTGCCTGAGCACCCCGCCTTCCAGAATGAAACTGGCATTGCTGCCTTGAGGCGGGTGCTGACAGCGTATGCCCACCGGAACCCCAAGATTGGATACTGCCAGGTGAAGTGGCATGCATGGAGCCATGAGGATTGTGTGCAGTGTGTGTGATGGTCTCCTCAGGCTTCTGCTGTTTCCAGCCGTCTGGACAAGCACCTTTCCCAGAATCAATATTCCAAACTGCTGTCCAGTCAAACAGGCTGATCATCTGGGAAGCAGGCTTTGGGAGGCGGATGTCAGGATGGGCAGGAGCCATACACACTGGAGATGGACTGAGCTAATTAGTCTTCGGACTGTTGCAGTGATCCTAGGGTTGCCATGGCAGTGTGCACTCACGGAGGAGAGGGTGATTTGGGGCAGTCACTTTCCTGTTGGAATTGCCAGTGGAGAAAGAGGTCTGTGAGTCCTGCCAAGTGGGAGATGCAGCCAGCAAGTGCCACATAATCCAGGGATTACCACAATAGCCCAGTAGGAGACTGGGTCAGAGACCCTGACATTTGCAAATATAATATTTAATTTTCTGGTAATCAGCAGAGCCAGTGGGTAGTCAAAGTATATGTATGTATCTCTGCTGTCTGAGTGTACAGAAAATAGCCATATTGACCCAAGCTCAAAGCCATATTACAGCTAACTACCATGTAGACCAACTATTCAACTCAAGACCACTCCATTTCTGCTGTCATTATGCCTGGGGAAATCTCCCCCTGTGCGTTGCTTGGGTTGTTTTGTAGTTCAAACCCAGGGCTTCTCTCGTGCATGCTGGGGATGTTCCTGTGGTGCTAGGTAGTCTGGGCACTAACGGTCCCCTTGTGGCCCTCTACGCAGTCCATGAACATCCTGACCTCTGTGTTGCTGCTGTATGCCAAAGAGGAGGAAGCCTTCTGGCTGCTGGTCGCTGTGTGTGAGCGGATGCTGCCTGATTACTTCAATCACCGGGTGATCGGTAAACTGCCCTCCTCCCTTCTTCCTCCTCCTTTTCTTCCTCCTCTCCCTCCTCCTCCCTCTCCTCCTCCTCCTCTTGCCCTCCTCCCTCTTCTCCTCTTCCTCCTGCCCTCTTCCTCCTCTCCCTTCTCCTCCTCTCCCTTCTCCTCCTCTGTATCTGGGGATTGGTGCCTGAGCTTGGGGAGGATAGTCATTGTTAGTTCTGCTCATAACTCATCTCTGCTCTCCTCAGCCAGTCTGCATGTGCACGTATACACACACACACACACACACACACACACACACACACACACACACACACAGAGCTTTTAACTCAGGGAAATCCTCTCTTGTCGTACCAACAAAGTAAAGGCAGGTAACACCATGGAACACCTATGGCATTTGGATTGGAAAACCAGTGGGTAGAAATAAATAGCTGATCTACAAGAGGGAAGGGAAAGTCCCTAGGTCAGAGGAACCATGTAAAACACCAGTAACTGCATAGGTGCTGCGGCCTGAAAAGGGAGAGGCGGTGCTCTGGGTTTCAAAGCCAGAGAAGACCAAGTGCCAGAGGCCCTCCCAGGGGATGATGGCAAAGCTTTCTTTGGGTTTACCTTAGTCTGCTTTTTGCTACTTGGTGCTGGTCACTTAAGAGACAGGTTGTTTGGCTTGGTTCTGAAGGCTGAAGGGTCCAGCACCTGCACAGAGATGTTCAGGCGAGGGCTCCATTGTGGGGATGCATGTTGGAGCACGTGGTCTCATTTCCAACCGGGAAGTGGAGAGAGTTAGGTGAGAATACGCATGCTCCTTTTCTTCCAGCCTTTACGGGAGAACTGTCTTGTCCCCCTAAACCTGAGTACCTCTCATTAGGCCCTACCTCCAAATAATACCACCTGGAAAACAAGCCTTAACACAAGACTCTCCAGGACTGGGCAAGATTCAGCTGGATCCTGACCTTAGCAGGGTTCTTAGTGAGCCTAAGTGACCAGTAGCTGGTCAGCCTGCCCTGGGTAGATCATCTCTGGTGTGATTTAGGTGTGGATGTACACAGTCTCTGGCCCCACAACCTCCTAGTGAAGAAAGCACTACATCAAGGTGGGCGACATTCTTACGGGTACTTCTTAGTAATCCAGATGAGGCATCAAAGAGGTTTATAGTTAGGGTAGCTGGGTGTGGTGGTGCACACCTTGAATCCTAGCACTTGGGAGGCAGAGGCGGGAGGATTTCTGAGAGTTTGAGGCTAGCCTGATCTGGATAGTGAGTTCCAGACCAGCCAGAGCTTTGCAGAGAGATCCTACATTGAAAAACTAAACAAAAATGAACAAAAGTAAGGTGGCCAGGCAGGCAAGGTGGCTCTGTGGGTAAACGTACTGTGTGCTAGGCATTATGACCTGAGAGTGATCTCCAGGACCCACGTGGTGGAATGAGGGCAATGACTTCAGTACATTGTTCTCTTACTTCTGTGCATGCCCACCTCCATCTCTTTCTCTCTCTGTCTCTCTCTCTCTCATGCATATACATACAGACATGCATATACACATGTACACATGAATAAATATAATTTAAAAAGAAAGAAATTAGGGTGTCAGTATATGAACAAACAAAAAAATCAGGGAGCTAGAGAATTTGGTGCCTGGCTGGCTGTAGGGCCTAGTTGGGAAGCTGGTATCTTTGAAGACTGGTTTCTAAGAACTGAAGGGTCTGTCAGTGTGTAGCAGTAAGAAATGGAATGGGGGCTGTGTGTGCACAGGCTGTGTGTTATTTTGGATATATGTGTGCCCTTGATGGGCACCTGGCTCTCTTCCTTGCCTGAGTGGGCGGGTGGGCAGCTGGCTCACTTCCTGTTTCACTTGGTTTTGTGGGAGGTGTGCAGAATATTAAGAAATGAGTTGTGTGGCTGGAAGAAACACTGTCAAAGCTACTAGTTGCTGAGTGTTGCTATGAGACAGCTTGCAGTGACTCTCTCTCCCTCCCTCCCTCCCTCCCTCTCTTGGTGTGTGTATGTGTGTGTCTGCTGCTATTGTGAGAAAATGAGCATGTCCCTCACCACAGGTCACTTTGCTGCCTGCAGCTGATTTCTGTTACCTACATTGGCCTACTCCAGAAGGACCAGTTTTATGTCTGGCTTCCTTTATACACTGTCTGTGGCCAGCACCCACCCTGGCATATGTAGGTAGTTTGCTCCACTGTGTTGTAGACCTAGGTTGCTAGGTTCATACCAAGTTGACTTGTCTAGTCGCTGTCTTAGTTATTGTTCTTAGAGGGATAGAGCCAACACAGTGAATTAGTAGGACACATTAGACCGGCTTACAGGATACAGTCTAGCTAATCCAGGAGTGACTGTCTCACAGTGGAGAGGCAGAGAATCCAATGGTTTCTTGGTACATGAAGCCAGATGTCTAACATTCCCCACTTTGCCCTGAAGACCTGAAGGACTGTTGGAGAGCTGCTGGTCCTCAGATGCCATTAGAGCCACTAGTGAAGGAACGACACAGTAGGGGAGTGATAAGGAGAGGAACCTGTCAGCAAGAGGGAGGGCAAGCAGGGAAAGGCATCGTTCCCTTCTTCCAACCGTCCTTAATTTAACCAGGGGTGGGTCATCCACTGTGACCTTCATGGGATCGCCGACTGCTTCCCATTGAACCGATTCCAGATGAAAATTCAGGTGGCCTTTGTTTGAGCCCATGAAATAAAGTTCAATGAATATTCATGTCATTCTCTCCATGTCTCCCTAGGAGGATTGTGGGTACTGTGTTAGGTAATGAGATGCCCCCAGTCTGACTGAGTGATTGGATGCCTTATGTGTTTTGTTCGGCAGTGTGCGAGCCTCAGTTTGTCCCGAGTCCTTGCTAACACAAGGACTTGTCCTTTCCTCTTCACTGGGTGCTGTGAATGGTATTTGTCCTGTGGCTTTGCATCTCACAGATAACTAATCACTTTGAACTTATTTCTCTGTGTTTACTGCTATCTGAAGGCAAGTTTTATTTTTAAAAAAAGGAAACCGGTTACTGGCATCTTACACAGCTGCGGGAGTTGTTTGCTTTGGGTTTGAGAGGGCCAGGGAGATGTGCTGTCAAGTTTTCTCTAGTTAAGCTCATGTTTGCATTTTGTTGCTGGTTTCTTTTGAAGAAAGGATTGTTTTTTTTAGACAGGGTTTCTTTAATAGATAGCCTTGTTTATCCTGGGACTCAGCTCTGTAGATTAGCTGGCCTCGAACTCAGAGAGATCCACCTGCCTCTACCTCTGCCTACCAAGTGCTGGGACTAAAGGTGTACACCACCACTGCCCATCCAAGAATGGTATTTTTGATGTCTCCAATGGGTAGTACTTTTTAGACCTAAGATAATTCTGCCTTATCCTTGTATTTTCTTCTAGAATTTCTAAATTATAAGCATTTGCCTTTAGGTGCATGGTTCGTCTCCCATGTGTTGTTCTCTGTGTAAGGGTGGGTTAGAGCCCCTTTCCCTGATGATTGAGCACTGGTGTTTGGAAAGACTCTTTACATAGAATGACTGTGGTCACATGTCATTCCTTTCTGGACTCCAATTCTTGTCTCATGATACTACCTCAGAGCAAGCTTAACTTCAGCCCTCTGCTGGAAGGGAAGCGTTGAGTCTTTCCCACCGAAGCTTCCTGCTGTCTTTGGCAGGGGCTCAGGTGGACCAATCTGTGTTTGAGGAGCTCATCAAGGAGCACCTCCCAGAGTTGGCGGAGCACATGAGCGACCTCTCTGCGCTGGCATCCATCTCTCTCTCCTGGTTCCTGACCCTGTTCCTCAGCATCATGCCTCTGGAGAGTGCAGTGAATGTGGTCGACTGCTTCTTCTACGATGGCATCAAGGCCATCTTCCAGCTGGGGCTGGCTGTGCTAGAAGCCAATGCAGAGGAACTGTGCAGTAGCAAAGACGATGGACAGGCCCTGATGATCCTCAGCAGGTGGGCTCTGGCTATTTCCTCCTGTGGGTAATGGGGGAATGGAGTAGGTCGCAGCTGGGGCAACGGGAAGACCACAGAGGGAGTCCACAGCATGTGTGCCACATCTGTGGAAGCTTTCTGTTCCACACTGCCCTTTGGCACCTGTCATCCTGTGATCTCTCCAGAATGAGTCTGTCATGTGGCACCACCACAGGTTACAAAGGTAGCCATCTTTTCTCTTTCTTTCTGCCAAATGAGAGTTCAGGGAGAACAGGGCTTTAAATGCTTTTGTCTTCTAAGAAGATCTTAGATGGAATCACTAGATGGACTGAGAACCACCCAGAAATGCTGGCTCATGCATGAGTACCCGACTAGGAGTGTGAAGTACTATGTATAGAGCAATGGTTCTCAACCTGTGGGTCTTGACCCCTTTGGGATTGCTTATCAGGTATACTGCGAATCGAGTATTTACGATTCATAACAGTAGCAACAGTTATGAAGTAGCAACAAAATAATTAGGCTGGGGAAATTATATGACATGAGGAACTATATTAAAGGGCCACAGCATTAGGAAGGTTGAGAACTACTAATGTTGCAGTAAATGAGCTAGAGTAACAAAAATACAAAAAACAAATAAACAACAACAAAAAAACAAATAAAAAGACACAAGGTTGAATCTGTATCCTGGGTCTCAGAGATAGTTTCTTTCCAGAATATGATGGGAGCTTAAAACCATATAGGTGCAGTTTAAGATTACTTCACTGGAGTCTCAAGGCTTAGCAATGCACAGAGCCCAGGACCACAAGCCCGACTTTAGAAGCTTTCTGCTTCTGCTGGAGTGACCATGGTATTTGATGCCTTGCCCTGCTCCGAGTGTTGAGTGTGAGAGTATGCTGGGATTTTGTGTGCCCAGTGCTTTCCCTGTGACAGTAGATGTGGGCTTTAACTGTCTGTGGGGGTATGCTCAGGTTTCTAGATCACATTAAGAATGAAGACAGCCCGGGGCCCCCCATTGGCAGCCACCATGCCTTTTTCTCTGATGATCAGGAACCCTATCCTGTGACCGACATTGCTGACCTGATCCGGGACTCCTATGAGGTACAGGAGCCCCTGTTCCATCCTCTCAGGTCCCTTCCTAGTTGGAAGCCAAAGTGTGCCTGGGATATAGACATGGAGGAGGGTTTCTGGCTGCTTCATGTTAGCTTGGACTCAGGTGGTCCCTGTGTCTATGCAGAAATTTGGAAACCAGTCTGTGGAGCAGATTGAGCATCTACGCTGCAAGCACAGGATCAGGGTCTTGCAAGGACATGAGGACACCACCAAGCAGAATGTGGTGAGCAGGAGACACCTCTGTGGGGCTCATGGGATAGAGCTGACCATGGGAGTCTCCCTAGTCATAAAACATGGGAAGAGGTGTTTCTTTCTTTTTCTCCCTCACTGAACTAAAAGCTTATTAGCTACAATGTCACATAGAAACAATGAATTTTTAAGTTAACTGGGAGCCTCAGTTTCCATGGTTATAAAATGGGGATAACACCTATGGTTTAATAGGAGATGGGAGTAGGGACTATAAAATACTCAGGCAGAGGACCTGCAGTAAGTGTTGTCATTCAAGCAGCTGTTAACCTGGAGTCTCTGTGGCATCTTCACCTCCATTAGAGCTTGACAGGCTAGCTCAGAACAGTGTGCAAATTGGAAGGAGGTTGAAGACAAGACACCTTTCCTAACCTGAATTTTGCGAGAGAAGTTGATGCTACTGAGACAAGGGTGCTGCATGGTCCCCACTAGGAGGGAGAGTCCCACCCTTCCTCTGATAGTGCAGGGGTGCAGGGTACAGGCCTGGATCTTACTTCATCACTGTTTATTCTTTCCCTAAGCTCCGCGTCGTTATCCCAGAAGTCTCCATCCTTCCTGAAGACCTCGAGGAACTCTATGACTTATTCAAGGTAGGAAATCCAGGAGGGAGACCTGGGGCTCTAGCCAGGTCCTAGCACACAGGACCCATCCTGGCTGTGGGCCTGTGCCTTTTCTAAGGGCCAATAGTTGCCTTTTCTCTGGTAGCAGAGGCTAGAGCTGGCTAGTCTCCTTGCTTTAACTAGAAAACCCCCACCTTAATGCTCTTTCAACCAATTAGTGCCTCCAGTCTGTGTGTCACGCTTCCCTGCAGGAGTCTAGCTTCAGGCTGGCACATGAAGGGAGAAGCTGGCATGATCCCAGGACAGCCCACCAGGGCTTATGCAGCTCCTATACGCCAGCAGCTGGGTATCAGTGGAGAGGCATTTGCTGCACTGTGGTCTGATGCTCACTGCTCTTCAGTGTACTAGTGAGCATGGGTTCTAGGTCTGGAGTAGACAGTAACTCTGAAATGATCATGTTTACCCCTGCTGCTGCTCCTCAGTGTGTTCTAGCTGTTATACACACTTCTGTATTATGTGGTTGGTCTGTAGCTGCTTCATATATTTTCCTTTGTTGGTATCAACTCTTTCTCATGCTATATACTCATCACTGTTATTGTTGGGGTATACAATCTTCTAGTTAGCTGGGCATTGCACTTAAATCTTTTTTTTAAGCAGCGTCTTACCAAGTTGCCAAGGGTAGCTTCTTGCTTGTGATGCTTCTATGTATCAAGTAGAGCTGGGATTACAGGGATGCACCACTAACTGGGCACCGTTAGCCTTTCAGTTTTTATTTATTTAATCTCTCACCTTAACACTTTATTAACAGTGCCTACTGCATGTGTGCTGATTCCAGAGCCCAGTTTATTTTTAACTAGTAATATTATAGTGAATTAGAGAGCCCTGTTTTTTTTATTTTTCGAGGCAAGGTTTCTCTGTATAGCCCTGGCTGTCCTGGAACTCACTCTGTAGACCAGGCTGGCCTCAAACTCAGAAATCCTCCTGCCTCTGCCTCCCAAGTGCTGGGATTAAAGGCGTGCGCCACCACCACCTGGCTGAGAGCCCTGTCTTTTTAGTCCTTGAGTTTTTTGATTTGGTTTTTGGACAGGGTCTCACTGTGTTTCCCTGCCTGGCCCGGAACTCAGATATTCACCTGCCTGTCTCCCAAGTATGAACTTAGCCTTTGTGTAGTGCAGCACTTTAAAGATGGAACCATGTGGGGCACATTGTCTTCTGGTTGAGTGTTAAGTGTGTCTCTTGGCCTTTGAATCAGAATTACACGGGAATCTCGTCCTGAGAGGTTCAACAGAGTATGTGTCCTCATTTTATCCTCCTTTCCTAGGCTTAGGATTCACTGGGCTGGTCTCTCACTGACTGCTTTAAGTATTCTTTTGATTAAAGAGGAATGATCATAGTGCTGCATGCCTATAATCTAAGCAAATGAGAGCCTGAGGCAGGGGGGTTGGGAGTCTGAAACTAAGCAGGATGGCCACATAGTGGAAAAACCAAATCAAACCAAGGCAAGGGACTGGCAAATAACTCTGGGTAAAAATGCTTGCCATTTCTGAGTTCAGTCCTCAGAAACCTGTAGTGGAAGTCGAAACCTACACTTACAAATTGTTCCCCAACACTATGTGCACATCTGCACACAGACACACAAATGAATACCAGTGGGGGTGTGTCCTTGGGATGTAGCCCGATCAGAGGTAGAATGCTTGCCGATGTTATGTAGTTTCATTTCTGTTGCTATGACAAAATATCCTGGCCAAATCAACAATAACAGCAACACAATATAAGAGAGGGAACGGTTTGTTCAGCTTATAATTTCAGACTAAAGCCCATTATTTTGGGGAGGTCAAGGCAGAACTCAACTAGATAGTCCTATCACATCCACAATCAAGAGCCAAGGAACAACTGTGCCCTTGATTCTTTACTTGCAGCTTTGCTAGCTTTCTCTGAAGTTGTTCAGGGTCCTTTATCTAGGAAATGTTACCCACACTGGATTGGGTCTCCCTACATCAATTAACCATCAAGACACCCCATCTCCTTTCACTTGCCCACCATAAGCCAACTTGATCTAGGAGATTCCCCATTGAGTTTCTTCCACAGTGATTCTGGATTATGTTGACATTTAAAACCAACCAGCACACCTTGCACAGCCAGGCCCCTGAGCTTGATCCTTAGTATAGAAAGAGGAGATGAATGACGATTGGCACTTGACACCAAGTTTTTTAGTTTTCTTTTTATTACTGTTAAGTAGTCCTTTGAATTTCTGAGCCCAGACTTGTGATGTCTCATTCTCTCCAGTTGAGACCATGGATGCATTTTTTGGAATGATCAGCTAAATTCATACACTGTGCTGGATGATTATGCCCCAGAGCTCATCTGAGTTCTTTCTTCGCTTCCTTCTATGGTCTGCATAAGACATAAGACATACCCTTCTCACCATTAAAGAAAAAAACTTGTAACCAAAAATTGGAAGTGGCCTGCCCACCCTGTTGCTGCGGTGGCCCTTCCTTGTACAGTAATTGCTGTTAATGCAGTGAAGTGAGTTTCCTTCTTATGTCTGCCTGTGGATACACACAAGTGCAGTGTACACATTCAGATGGCCCCTTCTCTTGTATTACACAATGGGGACTGTTAGAATATCCATGACACTAGCCTTGGTCTTTTGTAATGCCTGCACATGTTTTGACCCATTAAAGACAGAGGGCATCGTTTTTTTTGCTAAGTAAGTTTAGGCATGTGATGGTTTTAACAAGAGACTGGACTTCTCTCAACAAAGGGGCAAGTTCTGATTAATCCCAGCACTTGGGAGGCAGAGGCAGCCAGATTTCTGAGTTCGAGGCCAGCCTGGTCTACAGAGTGAGTTCCAGGACAGCCAGGACAACACAGAGAAATCCTGTCTCAAAAAAAAAAAAGCATTAGGAAGTCTGACCTTCAATATCCTGACCAAGGTAGCCTACTAGCTACTTCTAAGTTCTGTATATCTGTGTGCCCTTCCTGAATTTCAAATAACTATTTTCAGTGAAAATAATAAAGTGTCTCCATAATTAAAACTATAGCTGAACCCATCTAAAGCTGGACAAAATGATAAGCTTTGTCATGTCTATTTTATCACAAAGAATAAAATCTTTAAACATTGTAAAAAAAAAACTCCATAATGAAATAGAAAGTCATATTCACATGGACAAAGTTAAGAAGGAAACGCTTCCACGTGGCCATTACTGTAGCCACCTTCCCGTTGAGGGATGTTTGTCTTAATTCAGCTTTACTGGCTTTGGGGTAAAATGGTGACAGCTTTTTCACCTGAGGCAAAAATGGCCAGAGGAAAGGTGGTGGGGGCCTCAGCTTTAAGTATATATATAATATAATCTCCCAAGGTACTAATGGTCCTGTGTAACAGAGCTTTTCTCTCTCCCATGCTTTAAGAGAGCACACATGATGAGCTGTTACTGGGAGCACCACAGGCCCATGGCCCTGCGCCACGATCCCAGCAGGCCCTATGCTGAACAGTACCGCATTGATGCCCGGCAGTTTGCACATCTATTCCAGTTGGTGTCGCCATGGACCTGTGGGGCCCATACAGAGATCCTCGCTGAGAGGATCTTCAGGCTTCTGGATGACAACATGGACCAGCTCATAGAGTTCAAAGCCTTCATAAGCTGTCTAGGTATGACTAGACTCTGTCTCCCTGTAGGGAGCTGACTTGACATTCATCTGAGATGAATGAGGGCGGGCAGATCCATACAATCAATGCATTTATAATTAGCTCATTCTGTGCTCTGCAGGCTCCTGTCAGGGATGGGAGGTACTCAAGGTGTGGTCTGAATTGCTGTGTACATAAAGTCACAATCTTTGAAAAGCACCTACACACATACAAGACTCCCTGCCCTTCAGTCATTTCTAGCATTTGGATGCAAGGGCACTAGACACACTCAACAAGGGTTTGGCCTCTGAGCTTAAGCCAAGACTAATGGAATTAACCTGCACCTAATTTCCCTCTGAAATCTTGTAGACGTTATGTACAATGGAGAAATGAATGAGAAGATTAAGCTGCTATACAGGCTTCATATCCCCCCAGGTAAGAAAGGTCATCTCTGTGCATGCCACCACACTGGTTCTTTCTAGATTCAGTCCCCTTTATCCAGTCTTCCAGCATCTTTTGTACTTTTCTTCCAGTGCATTTTCAGACTCTTTTGTTGAAGACTAGTAGGATACAGTTATCTCAGCTTATTTTTATTATATCCTATTCCACTGTTTTTTCTGGGGGGTGGGGTGGCGTGGGTGGGTAATCCTGGCTGTCCTGGAACTTGCTCTGTAGACCAGGCTGCCTCCCAAGTGCTGGGGTTATAGGGATGTACATCCCTCTTCCAGCATCACTAGGCTCTTTTTGACACTACAGCTCTGTAGAGAATTTGAGATCAAGTACTATGATGCTTCTCAGTAACAGAAACATTTTTACCTAATTCTGTTAAATACTTCCAGGACATAGAATTCCATTATTTCCCCTGGCCTTTTCAGGTTGCAGAAACTGCAACATACAAAGGCAATTTATTTTCTATTTCTTCTTCTCTTCCTTTTTTTTTTTTTTTTTGGTTTTTCAAGACAGGGTTTCTCTGTTATCCTGGCTGTCCTGGAACTCACTCTGTAGACCAGGCTGGCCTCGAACTCAGAAATCCACCTGTCTCTGCCTCCCAAGTGTACTACCACTGCCTGGCTCTTTCCTATTTCTTGACTTCACTTTTTGACATCTTGATTGTAACAAGAGCTCTTCTCTGGTCTATTTTTGAATTCTAAATACTTATTAGGGTCTTGATACCCTTTCTTTAGATCTAAGAAAACTTCTACAATTTAACTGAATAGATTTTAGTTGTCTTAGGTTTTAGTTGGCTTGGTTACACATCCACTTTGGGTTATAGTGGTCACACAACTTTTTTTTTGGTCCACATGTAAGCCTGTGTACTGCATGTGTGGTCTGGTACTTGGCAGAGGCCAGGGACATCAAATCTTGTGACTAGTTGTGAACTAACTTCCATGTGAGCACTGGGACTAGAACCCAAGTCTTCTCAAGATTGGCAATCTTTCCAGTCTCAGGTCATGCCATTTTAAACTTAGCCTTTTCTTGATGTCCGAGTCCAGTATTTCCTCATCTTTGAGTGTGGTGGTTTGAGTCTTTTCCCATTTCCTTTCCCAAATTATAATTTCCTTCTTCAACCACACTGTTGACCTTTTTTTCTGTTACTGTTTTTCTCAGGCCACAGAGTGAATTAACCAGCTCACCTGTGTGCTTAAGATCATTTGCCAGAAAGCATGGTGTAAGTTTTAAATAGCACATTATACATAAAGGGCTTCATCATACACTTCCATATATGTGGTAATACTCCCATCACCCTCCCACCCCTAGTCTTTTCTTCTGGTAACTGAGTGAGCATGGCTGAGCTATGAAGATGTTTCTTCTGCACCTAGCATTCATAGCAGCCCAGACCCTCATGGGGGCGGACACCTTGTGATCCCTTCTCTCATTAATAGATGTGTACAGTGTCTTACCTGACAGATCAGACAAAGCCTAGCATCACAGATGACCAACACAGAAATGGCAGCACTGTACATATAGTGTATTGTTAAAATTGCTTAGGGTAGATGTGGAAATGAGGTGGATGCAAGGGACAGGGAAAGATGGTAGAAAAGCAGTTTAATAGGAGCAAGGAGAACAGACAGCCAGGGAGGCTATTTCTGAGAGGAAGAGAAAGAGCTGCCACAGACAGGTGGAATTCTAGGACTAGCCAGGGCTATGTGAAAACAGTCTCAATTCCACCAATTTACACCATCTAAATACACTAATGATGTGATCATTTTATTTTTTTTTTTTTAGTATTAGCCGTTTTTCAAGTCATAAGCCACGTTGGTGTATGAATTTGTTATATGTGTGTCTATAAGCATTTAGCTTTACAGGTGCCAACTTTACAAGATTGGTCCTTGGTTCTTTAATCAGAGATGTGTCCAATTTAAATATTTTTCTTTTAAGCACTCACTGAAAATGACAGAGATAGCCAGTCACCATTGAAGAATCCTCTGTTGTCAACTTCAAGACCTCTGGTATTGGGCAAGCCCAATGGTGAGCATGTTTCACTACTGGCTCCTAGCAGCCTATCCCTCTCTTACCATTCACTCCATGGGCAGTGCTGCTTGATTGCCCCTAGCTACCTAGTTCTGCAGTATTCATTTTTCCTAGGGTCCTCTTTTACCAGGAAGCCCTATAAGACTGACATATATATAACCTCTTGGTTTTATATGCAATTTGCGCTTAGTTTGGGTCCCATTCCTTTACCATCCCAATTTTAATGTTCATAAAATCTAAACTGCTGTTTGCCTTTGTCAAGGTGACACAATTGATTATCAGAAACAACTGAAACAGATGATTAAGGATTTAGCCAAAGAAAAGGATAAAATGGAGAAAGAGTTGCCCAAAATGAGTCAGGTAAGACACCTTGACTTGCTACAACACTGCTGTGTTCCAGTCACCGCTACAAAAGGTTGCAAACAAGGCAGTCTCCCACACCTCTAGAAAGAGACTTTCTAGTGCTACACAAGTGCCACAGGGAGGCAGGTGTCATGTGAAAAGGCTCTTCTTGGTAATGCATGAGAAATTAGGAGTGGCCCTGTATAAGACTTCAGTGACTTTTAAAACTATGCGTGGTCAAGGCATGAACAGTTGTGCATGAAGGCCAACAGTATCCCTTCATGTTCAACTCTGAACATGAAGCCAGGTAGGCAGTTCCTGTTCTTCCCAGTCTTTCACATGTGTGATAGTTATGCCACCCAGAGCTATCTGCACTATTTGTTTTCCTTAAAAACAAAAAAAAACAACAACAACAACAAAAAAGTTCCTGTCAAGTATTAGCCTACCTTTGCTATCATAAAATATTTGTGGGTGTTTCATCCAAATCACTGAACAGTATGGTACTTTTGTATCTCCACCTACCTGTCTCCTAAGCACTGGGATATGTGCTACATGCCCAATTTTTATCACTATCAAAGTATGCATTCCATGAGCTGACATTTCACCACCCAAAGTTTGCATGGAAATCCCCTTGATCAAAATGCTTGGGATAGAAGTACCTTTCTAGTCTCAGAACTGAGTCCTATAGCACAAAGATTAAATGGCATGCACTTTTCTGATAGCGTAACATACCTCCATCCTCATGCTGTTGTCTGTGGCCTTCTTTTAATTCTAGAGAGAATTTATCCAGTTCTGTAAAACTTTGTACAGTATGTTCCATGAAGATCCAGAGGAAAATGATCTGTATCAAGCCATTGCCACAGTAACCACTCTGCTACTGCAGATCGGTGAAGTGGGCCAGCGAGGTAGCAGTTCAGGAAGCTGCTCCCAAGAATGTGAGGAGCTGCAGGCCTCGGCTCCTCCAGAACAGGACTCAGTTTTTGCTGAGGCTGGGAAAAGTCCCCAGGCCTTCCCTGAGACTGAAGGGGACTGGACTGTGTCCCTTGAACACATTTTGGCGTCCCTTCTCACTGAGCAGTCACTGGTGAATTTTTTTGAAAAGCCACTGAACATTAAATCCAAACTTGAAAATGCCAAGCTCAATCAGTACAGTCTCAAAGTTTTGGAAATGAGCCACCCACCACAGCCAGAACTGAAGCTGAATGACCTGTAGCCCATAAGCTGCTGGAGAACACACTGGAGCAGACCACACCAAAGCAAGGACTGTCAGCCTACAACCAGGGAACTCCACAAGCCGAGTCTGGATAACCAACCTCAGTCCCGGCTGGGGGAATTGCTGCAGGTCTTACACATTTCTATTTATTCTCAAGGGGACAGGTCAGTGGTGGAATGCCCTGTTTACACTGTGACTATCAACTTTGCTGAAACCAGTGTTGTGATCCTGATATGAGTCTGCCCTTTGATGAAGAAAAAGATGCCACTGTAACTAAGAGACATCAACCCCAGGCTCATTTTTCCACTGGTCAAAACCAAGCTCACCTCCAAGATCCCAGAACCATTGCCTGCACAACTGTATTTGGCTTTTTTTGCACTAATTTTGTTTCAATGCTGGTAATTGAAACCATTTAATATATCTCGTATTCACTTTATATGCCCTTCCAAAAACATGTACAAACCATGCCTTCAATGTTAGTCCCCAAGGTTTTTAATAAAAATTGTTCTTTTTGTACTGACTTTTAAAAAATGTCTTAAGGGCACATAACATTCCAGAGATGAGATAGACTGGTTGGCAAAGATGGCTGGAAAGGCAGGGTTGACCACCCAGGTTCGATTCCATTCCTGGGACCCACATGATATAAATTCATACGTTAAAATTATAAAACCTCAATCTTTACCCCACACATACACCTGGAACTAAAAATGAGACCTAACACCTTAGCTTTGTAGTTAAATGCCACCAACAAGCTGGGCAGGGTGGCACACACGTTTAGTTGCAACACTAGGGAGGAAAACGCATGTGGATTTCTTCTGAGTTCAAGGCCAGTCTAGTCTACAGAACAAGCAGTGCCACAAGAAACCCTGTCTCAAAACAAATAAACAAAAAATCCACAATCCAAATAAACTGACTTCTGTGAAAAGAATGTTTCACATACTTCTAATTTCCCATGTACCCAGAACAGAGATTCTCAGATTAATTTCCAACAATACTCCATAGACCCCAAATTTCCACCCATGGGGCAGACAACAAAAAAGGAAAACCAAAACCTGGAGGCAGTTCTGCAACTTTATTTGACATTCAGCAGGTTAGTTCTCATCCACATTGACAGTCTGTAGATCTGAAAGGAAAAGTAACAGCCAGTCAGCACCCATGCACCCCACCCCACCGCCTGTGCCCTTCACAGCAACCTCCTTACTATCTTCCCACAGCAAGACCGTTTTAAAGGAAGGTCTGATAATTAATTCTGCCTGCTGCTTACCTCTTCACTGAACATAGTAAAGGCACACAATATCTTATGTACAAATTTCATATTTTTCTTTAATGAATAATTTCTGCTATATAATTCATTTAGAACACTATGATACTTACTTTTGAATGTGGTAACAGGCACATAAGTTACCAACGTGTACAGTTTGTTTGGTGAATCCTCATCTTCATTACGTTTTCTGGACAAACGTACTCGGATGCGATATGGAACATTCCTAATAAAAAATGTGTTGGTAAGGTCAATGCTTCCATCAGAAACAAGGCAGCAGTATTCATTCACATCTATCCCTGTTCCCTGCATTCTGACGGACAAGCTTCTATGACCTTGAAAACACGCCCAGGTGAATGAGCAACAGGCTTGTCTCAGGATGCATGCCTGTTAGGATATGTCAAGGCAGTCACTTGGTAACCAGTCGTTCTTAAACAGAAAGTGATTGCCAATGGATAAAATAGCCATTAATTAAATAAAAGGTACACATAACCCCCCCCTTCAGAGGCAACACAGCTGACTTATGTTCTTCCTTCATAATCTTTGGACTTGCTGGGTGCTTATTTAAGTCCCAGATCCCCAAACTTCACGCTCCCGCGATACCTTTCACCTTACCTCAAGGCAGATACTGCAGCTCACTGTTGGACAATCTAATACACCCCAAACCGCCTCCCTACGACAGCAGCTGCACCACACCTCGGTGTTAACCCTATTACACACTACAGGACAGGACATAAATCAACCCTCTGGGCAGCAGGAAAAGCCTCCTTCCCAGGGAGGCCAACACCTCAGTCTCTCTATCACTGCTTTCTCCTGTACCCAATGGACCTCTTCAAATCTCAGCAAGCTCCAACACTGCTGTCTCCCTTACAAAGGACACAAGCTTAGCCTGACCCATTGTCCCATATCTTTTCTACCCCACACCTGGTAACTGAACTATCAAATCTGTCACATACACTACACTATATAAGGAATTGGATAAGCTGTCAGCTGTCATCACTGCACCAAATGGCTACAGTACCTTATTCCCTTGGCCCAGACAGCTTTATTGAGCCTGGTGTCAATGCGCACATCTGGTGTCCCCATTTCCTTCATGGCAAATTTCCGAATTTCTTTGAGTGCCCGAGGAGCACGCTTCTTGAAGCCCCTACAGTTCAGAACACAAGCATATAAACATCAATCAAAAATTATACATGTAAATGGCATGTCACCATGAAACCTAAAACTAGTTAGAAGATCCTCTTGCCAAGCATGAAATGTTCAGCAACTAGCATTAGTACTTAAAAAGTTGGGGTAAATTCTGAGTATCCTACAATCCAAGATGTCCCCCTCACTCTCACTCTCCCAGAGTACCAATCAGCAACCTGGCCTGCTCACAGCAATCCTGAATGTTGGGGTGGATCTCTCTGAGTACCAGAGATGATCCAGCGCTTAAAAATATCTGCTTTTATAGAGGACCCAGGTTTGGCTCTAGCACCAATGTGGAGCATAGAAGCATTCAGGCAAAATACTTATACAAAAGGAAGACAACATTCTGGGGAACGGAGGCAGCCACTCTCCCATGAATTACAAAGTTAGGGTACATGATAGGGCTATCTTTAAAAAAAAAACAAAAAACAAAAAACAAAAAACAAAACTGAACCTTCTAGGGCATGGTGGTGCACCAATGATCCCAACACTGGCGGCTGGACAGGAAGATCTCAAATCCAATCAACCAAAACAGCCCAGGTCTGTCCAACACCTGCCAAGTCCACTCTGCTTTCTCTACTCTACCCACCCTGCTTTCTCTATTCTACCCACCACCAGCCTAGTGCCCACTAGTGTCTCTAGTGCCCAGACAACCCACTTCAGATCTAGCTTGAAAAAAACTCATGCAAGCAACCAATCAGGTGGTATCAATTACAAAGACCAAGAAGGGTACACCAGGAAAGAGATGAAACACTGAGCAATTTCAATGTTATGGTTAAGGGAATTGGAAAAAGGTGCCCTCGAAGTCAGTCAGTGATCTCAGAGGGTAGAGCTAGCACTGGGCTGAACTACCTGCATCAGTGAAACTGGGAAAGCTAGGTGTGGAACACAGCAGAGAGCAGATTTGGTTTGCACCACTATGGGGACCAAGAAATTACCAAAGAATGAGCGAAGCTAGAGATTCTCAGATAGAGACTTTTCAACAAAATACAAAAGGCCCGGGGGGAAAAAAAAATCACACCCACCCAAACAGCCCACATCACTTCTACAATGCTCTATTTAAAGATTCTTTTAAGGAGTACCTTCCACCTGAGAGCGACCCTTCCCCCCACATACTGGGCAACACCCACACACTCCCACAACACTAACTTAAAAAATCCTTGTTGCCTACTTTTCCCCCTTTCATAAATTTGGAGGGCAGAGCCTGTACTTTCTCCCAGCCTAAACAGTGCTTGACAGTGTGCTCAGTCCCAAACATAAAGGAACCTGGCCGACCACAAGCAGTATCCATACGGGGCAACTCACAAGGTGCGCACACACATTTCAACCCGGCAAAATCAGTCTGAAGATACTGAACAATCAAGTCCAAGAAGCTCAGCTCTAAGGCTGGAATGTAAATGCCAATAGATCGTGTACAAATGGAATAAGCACCGCAATTACTCTCTATAACTGCCACTTTATAAATTCTGTCCTTAGCATATCCAGCCCCAATATTACAACTTGCCCCGAACTAGCACCCATCTGTATAATCGGAGGACGCAAACAATCCTATTTCACATTAGGGGCTGAACAGGTAATAACCGGCCACTTTTCTGCAGCGTACAAGTCACCGAAAGTTCCCTTTTACAAAATCCTCGCGTTTTAGCATCACCAACCTTCCCAAATACTACGGTTCCCTCAAGCTCAAACACAGCCTCCCGTTTCCAGTGACTACCCGGTTATCGTACTAACCAAAGCCCGCACACCTTCAATGTACACACAATCATACTGGAATAAAAAGCCGCATGCTCTCTAGAGCACCCAGTCTGTAAGTAATGCTCGAGTGACAGCCCGGAGCCGGAAGGGGGTCGCAGGCCACAGCGACCGCCCGGTACTCACACTCCATGGATGCGCTTGTGAATGTTGATAGTGTATTCTCGGGTCACCACCTCGTTGATGGCAGAACGGCCCTTCTTCTTCTCGCCACCCTTCTTTGCGGGAGCCATCTAAACGCAGGAGACAGGGAGGGAGGCTCTAAGCAGGCAGTGGGAAAGCCCGAGACCGAGCTAAGGTGACCCCGGCAGGCCATCCTCCCACCGCCCCGGACCGCAGAGCCTCCGCGCGGCGCGGAACAAATCCCACCGCGTCTGCCAGTCCCGCGCTGGGAGCGGATGGAGACGGATTTCAGAACCCCGACCCGACAACCATACTCACTCTGCCGGGCCCAAGTTGGAAAGGAAGGGCGCCAAGGATTGTGGGAAGGAAAGTCGCGTAGCCGTACAACTTCCGGGTCACGGAGAGGCGGGAGGAAAAGGTGTGGCGAGGGAAGTTGGGGGCTAGGCTGTGACGTAAATGCGACTCGCATCGGAGGCGGGGCGGGGGCGGGACGGGAGCGAGTTTGTCAGTCTTTTTGCAATCTGTCTTGAACAATGGAGGTACTGAGCCGGGCCAGGAGAGAAGACGCTCTGCAGATTTTCGCGTTCACTCGTTCACTCAGTCTACATTTATTGAATCTATTAGATACTGTGCTTGGCGGAAGGTCCCCGGAATGACTGAGACCACAACCAAAGAACGTATTTTCCAAGTTGAAAATGCCCACGGAAATGCCATCCGTAGGAAATAGATCTCCGAATCTATCATGTCTATTGGAATTTCAGCAATGGGCGAGTTTCAGGATCTCACAGGCAAGAAGTCAGGCAGGCAGACATTCCACGATCTCACAAGGAACCTAGGTCTCTCTACCTTCTTTGGCTAAGGGATGCTGGGGCCTTTGGATTCCCCAAAGGCCAGACTTGAGGCGGACAGGCAAGCGCTAGCTCTCTTATAAGAAAATAGTGGTACTCGCTTCGGCAGCACATATACTAAAATTGGAACGATACAGAGAAGATTAGCATGGGCCCTGAACAAGGATGACACGCAAATTCGTGAAGCGTTCCATATTTTGAAAGAAAGAAAGAAAGAAAACTGTGTCCACAGCCACGTGTGGTGGTGCACACCTGTGATCCCAGAACTTTGTAGGTTGAGTTAGGTGATCAGGAGTTCAAGGTATCCTTGACTGTAGTGGTTAAACACGCTTTACAATATCTGATGACTTCTCCGTGGGGCTAGGAGGAAATGAGCAGTCAGGCTCTGTTCCAGTTCTTAGAGAAACAAACCAGAAAGGGGTTCCATGGGAGTGCTGATTGGTACTGTGGTTGAGCTCAGAAAATTCCAATGCAATCTCCCAAGCAGAGCCACTCAAAAATAATTTAAAAGGAAGTCAGGAGTGATACACTCAGGAGGCAGAGCAGGAGGATACCAAATTAAGTATGGGACTATTCTGGACTACACAGAGGCCAGCCTTAGCTACACAATGAGGCTAGATCCAAGAGTAGGAAGAGGAGAGAGGGAGAGAGGGGAGTGAGGGAGTAGACTGAGGAGGGAAGGGAGAGGAAGGGATATAAAGAGAATTTGAAAATATGAATTTGGGATCTTGAGCAAGGCTAACAAGAAGACAGAGGAGCCCACTAATCAGATTGTGCTGACTTGAGCAAGAAATGATAATTAGTTGTGGTTAATAAATAATGGTTAATTAGAAAAGCTGTTTATAAAAGGCCGTGCATGAGTTCCTGACTTCACACTAAAAGAAAAACATGAAAATTTAAGGAGTCAATAAACTACACATCTCCATCCATTAATGATTAAGCTAAAATTCAAAAAGAAAAAAAATAAACTGGGTAGTGGTGGTCCATGCCTTTAATCCCAGCACTTGGGAGGCAGAGGCAGGCGGATTTCTGAGTTCAAGGCCAGCCTGGTCTACAGAGTGAGTTCCAGGATAGCCAGGGCTCTACAGAGAAACCTTGTCTTGAAAAAAAAAAAAAATGAAAAAAAAATCATGATCAAAAAGAAAAAAATTTCTCCTGCCTCATTTCTAATGAGCTTTTCTACAGAAAAACAAGGCTATTTATCTATATAATATGAAGTCCATCTGACCACTAAGAAAATTTCTCTAGATGACTCAAATTAGATATATATATTTTTTGAGACAGGGTTTCTCTGTATAGCCCTGGCTGTCTTGGAACTCACTCTGTAGACCAGGATAGCCCCGAATTCAGAAATCTGCCTGCCTCTGCCTCCCAAGTGCTGGGATTAAAGGCGTGAGCCACCACCACCCAGCTAGATAACTCAAATTAGATTTTTTTTTCAGTATATTAATGGCTGACTTTGAGATCTTCAGGATAGAACATAAACAGAAATTAAAGTCATTTTATATCACTAAATTTTGACTAGGACATTTTGGCAAGAGTGCAAAGTCATGACTAGGAACTGCTTCACCTCACCAGGTGTGGTGGCACACACTCTTAATCTCACAGTGGGAGGCAGAGGCAGGTAAAGCTCTGTGAGTTCCAGACCAGCCTGATCTATGTAGGGAGCTCCAGGCCTGCCAGAGCTACATAGTGAGACCTTATCTAACAATGACAACAATGTTGTTTGTACAAGTGCATTTTAATTGTTAGAGACAGAAGGTGCTACAAGTTTAGTTAGTTTGTAGTATCTTAAACTGAGGTCACATTCAAGCTTGACTCTTGAGCCAAGACACTTTATACTTTTCCAGACAGTAAGGTCATGGTTTTTCTGGGACACAGATGTAGTTGCAGAATGACCTTCTAATGAGCAAAGTTAGTGAATGAAGAAGTCGCTGATTATAGTTCCCATGATACATGCACTTAGTGGAAAATTACACAATAATAGTTTTTTGAGTTAACCCAAATTCTGAACATGTGCAAAATTCAGGCAGAGTTAAATTAAATTAGGAGCACAACATACTCCACCCTCTTTTAATGGCTTTCAGATGGACAACCTTAGGATAATGAATACACCGTATCCATTGACAATCTTGTTCCACTTAGGAGTCTAACCGTCAATTAAAGTATGACTACAATTAAGCTGTGAATTCGTTTCCAGAAAAACCCAATCTCTAACCCTTAGACAATGCTAGGGTAAAAGAAAAAAAAAATAGGTCAGAGTTCCATACAGACTTTGTGTTTTAAACACAGGGTTCATTTCAAGTTCTTTCAAAATACTCCTCTTGGTGAATGAAAAACTATTTCCTGCCCACTCCACCCCCACCCTCAGGTACAGAGCAATCAAGGGTACATATCTATAGCAACCTCATGGTATCCAAAATAGATCCTAGGTAGAGAACCAAGTAGAAGCCATCATCATTTTACAGAAGAGGGTAAAATTACTGACCTATCTATCTTACAGAGCCCTAGAAGGAACTTTAGCTCCATGTAGCCAGCATCTTGGTGGTTTCTAAACCGTGAGCTCCTAAAGTGGGTAGTTTCCAGAGACAGCTTAGCATCCTGGGACATGCATCTGCACAAAGCTCTATGCACAACCTTCTCCAAACAAAGTGGCTAGTCAATTCTTCTACCTTCAACTAACTCCCGAGCAACCTCTGGTGATTCCCTTTTTGTGGTCGAACTTGCTGGAACATATCTTGGAACTGCAGGTGGTGAGTCCAACTCAGCCTAGGCTGTTTTCAGTACACATGCAGTAAGACAACCTGTGTCCATTGAGTGAACTTTTTTTTTTTTTGTGGAGGGGTGGAGTCTCCTATTTACCATCCTGTGCCTGGGCATGATTAGACATGCATATGATTAAAATCAAACGTATCATGATAAAGAACATGTTGAATGAATGAAGGATTACGTAACCCAAGCCCTTCAATGGAAACACAAAATCACCCACATCTCATACTTGGCAACTAACCCCTTACTCCTCCTGGACCCATAAGAGGAAGCTTTGCAAAATAACCCAGGACAATCATGCTTGGAGATTGCTGCTCTCTCATAGCAATGCATTTAGTCTATATGTTTACTCTATTTTTGAATAAGACTCTTGCTAATTCACTATTTATGTGTATTTCTTTCAATTCTTTGAACAAGAGAACAAGAACTTAGAAGCACTCAGTCTAGACAGACCACCAGAACCACTGGAGCACCCTCATCTTTAGTATGCTGAACATCATGAACAAAGTGGCTGCAGCTGACTGAGACCTCAGACATCCTGCTGTGCTGCGTATGTGTGCACATATCACACACAGCCACACCTACCTTGCTGGTATCATTGGTCTTCATGTTGGTAGTGAGAGTCCTTCAGATCTGTCCTGATTGAGAGCAATTGCAAGCAATGAATGGATGCATTGGGGAGCATCTCCATCATTTCTGCAGGCTACCTATGTCCACAAGATTGAGATGTTCCCAGCAACTTTTTCCTGTTATTATTTTGTTATTGTTTCTTCAGTGAAATGCTGTTTTTCTGTCACAAGCTTTAAGCCTTAGGGAACTGGCAGAATAATGCAGTTCAAAAAACTCCATTCCAGTATTCCTTTTATTGTTTAGCTTCTTTCTGCCATACTGAAGTTTGGGTCTTGCATGGCCCCTAAAGACCCAAGTGCTGAAGTCCTGGACTTCAGCTCCTGGGTGTAGCCTGATAGCATGTGGGGCCTACTGGAATAAAGTTAGGCTATCAGTGGGGTCCCTTTATTGGGATACCAGTCCCTTACTTTTTCTTTGCTTCCTGACAGTCCTGAGGTGAGTAGACCTGTTCTGCCATGAACTCATTCTATGACGTTTTGAGGCTGCCACAGGCCCAAAGCAACAGTGCCACGTGACCATGTGAAATCTCTGGAACTCTGAGCCCATTTCTCTGATGTTCTCCACCTCATTTACTTTATCATGGTAACAGAAAACAGACTAAGAACTTAACTTCTGAGGTTTTCAACAGCTCAAAAATGTTAAGGGTTCCCAATAAAGAGATATATGCGTGGATGCACAACAAGGGACCAAGGAAATTGTACAAACTTGTTAATTTATTACAAAATGTTCACTCACAGAAAAACACAAGGAAACCTTTATACTTTCATATGTGGGAATGGAACTGGTATCTCAGATACAAAATAATTTACACATAATCCGTACAATTTTATTTTTTTATAGAAATAGGTCATTATTACAACAGCTGTACAATTCACTACACTTCCTCTTATAATTACATAAAATCTTCTCTTTAGAAACACCTCGACATAACAAAACATACAGAAAAAAAAAAAAGCAAAGTGCATTCTGAAAAGGAAAAATCCAATCTTCGGAATCATCAGGGAAGATATGTGGAAAGTTGCGGCAGCCTGCCTCACTAGGATGGCCGACATGTGCCTGGTTTTCTGGGAGATGCAGCCTGCCCTGGTGCCCTCTAAGAGGTCTCTAGGGAATTCTGGAATCATTGTGAGATTGTGCTTTGCTCTTAGTCCACCTTTGTAGTTACTCTCAGTGAAGTTAACAGGAAGAGTCCAGTGTTCTGTTTAGGAAGGAAAATACTCCCTGATAGGTAGGCATGGTGCCCGGGAGCCGCAGTCTCCAAGGGTTTAGGCCAAGAGTGTGGATCTGCAGCTTCATTAATAACAATGTTCACTATCTGATTGGTGGGGCTGTTTTTGTTATCGTGGATTCCCAATGAAGCCATGGGACCTTATTAAACAACACAAAACAAACACAAATCCCGAAAGTGCCTAAGTTATTTCCCTTGTGCACAGGTGTGCAAATTAAAACAAAAACAACCATTTAAAAACAATAAAAAATAATCTCTTTATACTCTCTCCAGAGACCTTTAACTTAGTCCTTGACTGTAAAGGAAAGACCATCAAGAGAGTGAAGGCCTGCTAGGGCTTGGGACCTGTGTCAGTTGGTAAGAGTACCCAGAGCGCTCTCTCCTGGAGGCAGTGAGAAGTACCACCCACCTCTACAAATAGACCAGGAATTGGCGCCCACACGGGGACACTTGGTTCCTGTCTGGTATGGCTGTAGCGGATGCCCGAGAAGCTTGGGGCAAGGGAATCATGGCCAATATTCCTGTTCTTTCCCCATTCTGCCAGTGCCACACTCCAGACACGTTACCATCAGGAGTTCTGAAATGTATACAGGGTGCGCCAGAGTCACAGAGTCACGTAAACGCTTCTTCCCATCTCCCACGGCCAACCCCGTTTTCCATTGGTTAAAGCTGGTTGCATCTGGACTCCAGTGTCAGGGCACTACTGAGATGGCTGCTGGAGACCTTAGGACTCTGACAGCCGGCTGACCCTGCGGGAATGGCGTGGGGGTTGCGGCTGTGTTGGCTGTGTGGCTGCATAACCCAGGGTTCCCGGCTGCTGGGAGAAGGTGGAGAGAAGGAGCGAGTCCGGCTGCTCACTGTGCAGAGATGTTGGTGCCTGTATGCAGGAAAAAGCAGGAAAGGGGCTGCGTGACTGGCCAGTCCCTCCACTCTTCAAGTTACTTCAGTACCTTTGGGGTTTGCAGCAGGTGCGGCCAGATTCTGGGACTCCCTCC
The DNA here is from genome assembly GCF_008632895.1 of Mastomys coucha. Taxonomy (NCBI): domain Eukaryota; kingdom Metazoa; phylum Chordata; class Mammalia; order Rodentia; family Muridae; genus Mastomys; species Mastomys coucha. The sequence continues at coordinate 67,258,356 of NW_022196896.1, read as the reverse complement.
TCAGACCGCTAGGCAGTGGTACATGCGTGCAGGTGTGTGCATGCCTGAGTGCATGATGGGGAAAAGCCAAGCTTTCTGACAGCACCTTCAAGCGTCAACTCTGGGTGAGGAAGAGGAAGGGGCTCCTTCTGGGCCAATAGGCTTGGGGCTGAGGCTGAATCCAAGGCACACCATCTATGTAAAGTCTTCCATGTTTGTAGGTGGTGGAGCCCGAGGCTCATGTAATTTATGGGCGGGGAAGAATCTGCACGCATGCACATGCCTCTTAGAGTAGCTCCCTGGCCCTGCATCTACTTCAAATACTGCCATTTTCCAGAACCTGGAAGAAAAAGTTCCTGGTTGGAAATGCAAATTAGTCAACCAGTCAGTCTGACTTTGGAAGTTTCAAACTCTTATTTTCCACTCTTGTCTACAATAAAATGTCGCTCTCTACTAACCTAGTGTCCCTATACCACCTTGGAAGCTTGGCAGCATACCTACCCCTGGCCTCATGCTGGACTGTCTGCTAAAACACCCTCCTCTCATCTCTTCTCCTTCACTCAAACTCAGTATGTTTTTGATGCCAGAGTTGCCTCTGAGCCTTTTTTCAGGAAGGAAGACTTCTCCATCGTTCTCTCTGTGCCCGCTAGGGCCCCGAGCACACCGCTGTGCTGGGCAGCCCACCTCCGTGCGTGCATGCGCTCTGAGAAGCCAAGGGTACCAGGGTTGCTGAAGCGCTCTGGCATCTTTACTTTGCATCTTGAACGCAGCAGGTGTTTGCAAACTGCAGCTGCTGAAGACTCATGGCGACCTCTCCTGTTCTCACTTCCATCTCTGTCTCTCTGCCTCATTGCTTGCCATGTCAGATGACTTCCCTTTCCTGAGTGGGAACTGACAAGATCCCCAAAGCCAAAGTTGGAGTTGACACTCACTATCTCTGTGGGTGTGGTCAGGGAGACTTGAAGATAATACCACAGATAGTTTAACAGCTTTAGAACCAAACGGCACCCCAGATCTTTAAGGATGCTGATTCTCTCCATTTCTGACTCAAGACATCTTAGGCATGCTGTCTTTAGGCTTCAGAGATGCCCTGCAGAGATGGGTGGTCCTGTAAGGCTAAGGAGAGTCTCACAAGGCAGGATGAAGGATGAGCTAAGAGAGTGCCCTGGACAGGTGTGAGGGAGAATGGGGCCTTTTGAGAGTCCCTGAAGGAACAGTGCCTGAATCTGAACCCCTCAGGCCATTGGCACCCACCCGTCCTCCTTCTGGTGTGCTTCATAAGCCAGTGAAGTAATTTCTGCTTTCTGAATGGTGTCTCAGGAACTGCACCTCCAATTTCCAGGTAAAGTCTCTATTTCACACATTAACACATTTACTAAAGCGGCTTGATGGATCTTTAACTAGATGCGTTTTAATTTTATACTTCTATGCACTAAAAAGTTTGACAAAAACATTTGTTAGCTTTTGACTTTCTTTTGGTGAAGGTATGAGCCCATCAAGATGCACAACTGACAAGAATTATTTTTAAATAGATCTTTCCAGTATACCACCATATGAAGCATAACGTTAACCTACCCTTAAACTTTCTTTCTTTCTTTCTTTCTTTTTTTTCTTTTTTTTCAAAACAGGGTTTTTCTGGATCTCCCTGGCTGTCCTGGAACTCACTCTGTAGCCCAGGCTGGCCTCGAACTCAGAAATCCGCCTGCCTCTGCCTCCCAAGTGCTGGGATTAAAGGTGTGTGCCACCACCACCTGGCTAAACTTTCTTTCTTTTTTTTTTTTTCTGTTTTTTTTTTTATTAGATTTTTTTCTTTATTTACATGTCATATGGTTTCTCCTTTCCCAGTTTCTCCTCCAAAAAATAACAAGAACAAACCCCTGTTGCCTCCCCCTCCCCATGCTTGCCACCCCACCCTCTCCCACTTATTGGCCCTGGCATTCCCCTACACTGGGGCACAGAATCTTCATGGGGCCAAGGGCCTAAACTTTCATACTGTACCAAATATGAACTTTTCTGAGGTTGCTCTCTACTAGGGAAGAAAATGTCTGTAAAAGTCAAGTGTAGAACTCAGTCTCTGCTCACTGAACCCAAGTGGGTCGTCAACCCTACCCCATGCCCTCGGCCCCTGCCCCCAACCCACCCATCCCCCCCTCCCACGCTCATTTACCTGTAGATAGGGTGGTGGCTGCTGCTGTGCCTGTGCTGGCTGCAGTGGTGATGGCCGGGACGCAGGGAAGCTGGGATGGAGCACTGCCTGGCCCATCAGCAGGACCGGGGTGGAGGCACTACTGCTGGTGGGGTGTGAGTCTGGACTTGGAAACATCACCTGGCTCTGTGTGTACCTGTTTAGTTTCAAATAAAACAGATCCTCTGAGAAAGAGATGCTGACATAGTACTACAGGGGCTGGAGAGAAGAATCGGTGGTTAAGAGCACTGGCTGCTCTTCCGGAGTACCTGGGTTCGGTTCTCAGCACCCACATGGTGGCTAACTGCCTACAACTCCAATTCCAGGGCATCTGTCTGAGTTAGGGTTTTACTGCTGTGAACAGACACCATGACCAAGGCAACTCTTATAAGGATAACATTTAATTGGGGCTGGCTTACAAGTTCAGAGTTTCAGTCCAATATCATCCAGGTGGGAGCATGGCAGCATCCAGGCAGGCATGGTACAGGAGGAGCTGAGAGTTCTACATCTTCATCTGAAAGCTGCTAGCATAATACTGACTTCTAGGTAGCTAGGATGAAGGTCTTAAGCCCACACCCACAGTGACACACCTACTCCAACAGGGCCACACCTTCTAACTCCCTGGACCAAGCATATAAAAACCAACACAGGATCTGACACCTTCTTTTAGCTTCTACAGGAACTACATGCCTGTGATGTACAGACATGCATTCAGGTAAAACACCCATGTACATCAAACAAAATAAACAAATCTTAAAAAAAAAAACCTTCACTAATACCTACAGCTCTAGCACCAACATCCCATTAATACTCAAAGAACCCAAAATAATGGGCAAATGGCTTGAGTAGTCCTTTTTTTTTTTTTTAATTTTATTTATGTAATGTATGAGTGCTCTGCTGCATATACATCTGCCTGCCTGAAGAGGGCATCAGATCCCCCTATAAATGGTTGTAAGCCATCATGTGGTTGCAGGAAATTGAACTCAGGACCTCTGGAAGAGCAGCCAGTGTTCTTAACTGTTGAGCCATCTCGCCAGCCCCCTTGAGCAGTCCTTTCCATCCAATGGAAAGACAGAAAGGCCAGTAAGCACGTGAATTTGTAACTAGTCAAAAGGAGGATGCCAATCAAAGCTGAAATGAGCTAACACTTCACACCATTATGATGAAGACATACATACGTATACTGTATAGATATTAACACATACTTGAAGATATTCTGTCTCTGTGTGTGAACACATACTAGAAGGGGAAAATGCCCTTGTTGGTAAGGATGTGGGAAAATGGAAAGTCTTGTGTGCGAATGCAAGGTGGTAAAGCCATGCTGGAAATCATTATGGTGGCTCCTTGAGAAATTAAACATGGGGGGCTGGAGAGTTGGCTCAGTGGTTAAGAGCACTGACTGCTCTTCCAAAGGTCCTGAATTCAAATCCCAGCAACCACATGGTGGCTCACGACAATCTGTAATGAGATCTGATGCCCTCTTCTGGGATGTCTGAAGACAGCTACAGTGTAATTACATATAATAAATAATAAATACATCTTTAAAAAAATTAAATGCTCCCGCATTTAATTTCTGGGTAAGATGTCAGACTAAAAGCTGCCTTTGTGTGACCTGGTGAGGGAGAAGAGTCAGGACAAGATAACATAGCCTACTCCTAAGAAGGAGCTTTAGAAATTCATAGGCAGTGAGAAACTGAAGAATATGGGGAAAGAGACATGAGACAGGAGAAGCATTGAAAACTAAGCCAAGTTGAAACAGCAGGGCTCTGTGGTAGACCATGGGGAAGTAGAGACCCCATCCGAAAGCTGATAATGGGGACTGCCCTGGAAGGAGACTGCAAATCCTGCCCTCAGTACAAGCCCACAACTCCCAGGAGCCCCAGATCCAGTTCCATGTTTTAGTGACACTGTGATTCCTCAAGTGGAGCATTCAGCAGTGAGGTGGATGTCCATCTTGTCATTCTGTACAACTCAGAGAGCCATGGCTGGGTTCCATCTTGACAGGAACTTACTGTTTAAAACTGAGGTCATCTTGGAGGTCCCCCAAATAGGAAATCCCATAAGTCAGGGAGCCTGAATTTAAACTCCCACAGTCCCAGGGCCAGAGAGACATCAGGAAGGCAGTTACAGAGAACAAGAGAGGTCAGGTGCTGAGGAGCTGAAATGGCCAGGTGGCCAGAGACTCAGAGTCTGGCTCAGGCAGTGAAGAGCACAGTAAGGCGGGCCCTGCACTCTGTGGCCAGGAGCGCACCTTATCTGCAGAGAAGTACCCTGGGGTTGAAGAGCAGGACCCGGCTGGATCAGCCTGGAGCCACCTATTTGCTGTTCACTGCTGGAGAATACAAAACTCCACAGATGCAGTAGAATCCCTGTTATCTACAGCTGCATCCTTCCAGCTGGTCCTTCGTGTGGACAGCTTTCAGGGCTGTGGTTCATCTCCTGATTCTTAATATACTTGGGAGACTCCTCCCTGACAGAACAGTAGCCTACCCAGAGAGGTACAATCTTGAAAATCTTGGGAGGGCAGAAAGCTAAGTGTAGAGAATAGAGACACCCTCCCACCCCCCACCCCCACTCCCCGACTCAGTACACGAAGAAGAGAAACTTCTAAAGTGGGACTGCCTTGGTGGACATTGGATACTTGTTAGAGAGCTCAGTGACACACAAGTTCTGACACCTCTGCCTGCCTCCATGAACATGTGCACACATTGGCAGTTTCTTGTTCTTGACCCACAAAGAAGTTTCCCTCCCCTCCTCTTCCCTTTCCTTTCCCTCCCCCTCCCCTCCCCCTTCCCCTCCCTCTCCCATCTCCCTCCCCTCCTCTTACCTTCCT
>NW_022196896.1:67251960-67253243 GCF_008632895.1 Mastomys coucha | reverse complement strand
GCTTCTCTGTGTAGCAACATACAAAGGCAATTTATTTTCTATTTCTTCTTCTTCTCCTTTTTTTTTTGGTTTTTCAAGACAGGGTTTCTCTGTGTTATCCTGGCTGTCCTGGAACTCACTCTGGAGACCAGGCTGACCTCAAACTCAGAAATCCACCTGCCTCTCCCTCCCAAGTGCTGGGATTAATGATGTGCACCACCACTGCCTGGCCTGCTTTTTTTTTTTTTTTAAAAAAAATATTGATTCTGGGTGGGGTTTTTCTTTAATTAATTAATTAATTTGCTTTATATCCCAAGAGATGGCCTCCCTCTCCTCCCAGTCACCCCTCCCACAGCTCCTCCCCGACTCCCCCTTCACTCCACTTCCTTTACTTCCTTTACTTAGCCTTTACTTCTTTTACGTATCCCTGGCTGCCCTCTATTTTCTCCTTGCGCCCCACCCTCTCCTTTCTTTATCTCAGTCATTACTATTTCCAAATTTGCAGCAAATCATTTTTAACTTCAGAAAACACTCTATTTTTCTTTTGAAAAATTTTCCGTTTTGTGATGTTTGGAGATATATTAGGATCAACTGATTTTTAAAACCTGTAGTCTGGAATATTGCTATTATAGAAGTGGGTTTTCTCCCCTTTAAGTCAAACAGGGATTGAATCCTTAAGCGTGAGCTTCCTGGGGCCAGAGAGATGGTCAGTGGTTAAGAAAGCTTGCTGTTTTTCTACAGGACCCAAGTTCAGTTTCCAGCATCCACATCCAAGGGGATCAGCTGCCTGAAATTCTGGCTCCAAGGAATGTAATATCTCCTTTGGCCTTTGCAGGCACCTGTGCATATATAGTATGTGTGTGTACATGCACAGAAACAATAAATATTTTTTTTAAAAAGAGTATGGAGAGATAGGTCAGTGGTTAAGAGCATTGCCTGCTCTTCCAGAGGTCCTGGGTTTGATTCTGAGTGCTTACATGGTGACTCACAACCATCTGTAACTCTAGTTCTAGAGGACCTGACTCCTTCTTCTGGGCTTCCCAGGCAGCAGACACAAACATGGTGTACACATATACATGCAGGTAAAACACTCATGCACATAAAATTGAAAACAACAACAAAAAAAGAAAAATTTTAAAAGAGCAGGCTGTTTTTAATTTTTTAGTTTAATATATTATTTATTATATCATATATTATTTAATATATAATATGTTTATACTTTAAATATACAATTATTATATACTATATTATTACATACAATATATAATAATATGTAATCAATGTATAAACATTATATATTTAAT
>NW_022196896.1:67249205-67251925 GCF_008632895.1 Mastomys coucha | reverse complement strand
AATAAAATATTTTAATATCTTAAATATTTTAATATATTTCTATATAATATTATATACATTACTTGATATATAATATAATACACATTATATTATAACATGTAACTATAATATATAATTATAATATATTATTATAATGAATGAATATTATAATATTTATTATTATCCCCTTGCTCTAAATAAAGCCAGGAGATACAAATTCACAGGGCAATAGCATGAAAACGCAGGACAAGACTCACGCCAAGAGCAGCTGCTCCACTCTTCCTGAAGGGTCATCACTTAGAAAGTTTGGAAAACACAAAGACACATCCTACTGAATCAAAAGGTACTGAAGTAAGTAAAACGCCAGATGAAGAGTTGTCTAACAAAAACTGAAAAATATTTTAAAAAGATCCAAAGAAAATGCAAACAAACAGATGAGTTTAATTTAGGGTTTGGGCAGGTAAGTCAGCAACATGCAGGAAAGAATGAAAGAGACGATAAACTCACAGTATCAAAGAACAATTTATCAAGGAATTGAGATTTTGGAAAACAAATAAACAACAAAAACCTAAGAGTTCTGGAAATGAGCTCAATGAATCAAAGGAGAAGTATAGTCAGATGTGCAACTGATGCGCTGGACCAGGGGAAGGAAACATGGTCAGGATGGAAGACAGGGTCTGGAAGGAGCTCTGGGGAGTGATTGTCAGACCACGTCTTTGAATTCAGGGCAGAAGGGGCTGAGACAAATAGTACAGATGTGGAGAATCTAGTTCATGGGATTATAGCAGAAAAGTTCTCAAATCTAGACAGAGAAATAGATTCCTGAATTCAGGGGTCATTCAGAACTACAGATAGACAGGAGCAGAAAAGAACCTTTCTCTGAAACAATATAGTCAAGTTGTCAAAAATAAAGAGCAAAGAGACAATATTATAAGATGAAACAGAAAAATGCCAACTTACACTAGAATATCTGACCTCTTGCCAGGACCTTCAAAAGCCAGGAAAGCACAAAAGACAAAGTTCTTAAACTAAATATCTCTCAACCAGCATTCCCCAATTCAGTCAATCAGTCTTTTTACATTGATGGATAATTAAGGGCATTTCAAGGTAGAGACAAACTGAGGAGATTCATGACTACTATATTTGGGCTAGAGAGATGGCTCAGTGGTTAAGAGCACTGACTGTTCTTCCAGAGGTCCTGGGTTCAATTCCCAGCAACTACATGGTGGCTCACAACCATCTATAATGAGATCTGATTCCCTCTTCTGGTGTGTCTGAAGATAGCTACAGTGTATTCATACAAATAACAAATAAATCTTAAAAAAAATAAATTAAGAGGGAGATGACTACCGCACTCGTTTGAATTCTGGTGCTATGATAAAATACACCAACTAAAAAGCAACTATGAGGAGAAAGGATTTATCAGTTGATAATTCCAGGTTATAGTTCACTTAAGGGGGTCAAATGGCAGGAACTTGGGGCGTCTGCTTGGGACAGCTGGTCACAGCACATACATAGCTCAGAGCACAAAGGGATAAATGCGTGTATGTTTAGCTGCGTGCTTGCTGTACCTACCTGGATTTTTCTACTCTCTCACAGTTCAGAACTTCCTTAAGAAGACCCAGACTGGGCATGGTCTTCTCACATCAATTAATACAATTAAGACAGTCTCTCCCAAACATGCCCCCCAGGCCCCCAAGGTAGACAATCCCTCATTGAGACAATGCATCAAATGGATACTTAGAGCCAACCATCACAACGTCTGAGCAGGCACTGCAAAAGACACTGAAGGTAGGCTGGCAGGCAGGCATGAAGACAGATAGATGGACTTAGTCACGAGAGCAAATGACAGGATGGATTTTCTGAGAGGAGCGGGAGACTACAGAAGCATTAAGGAGGAGTCCGTTATGTTTACCAAAGCAAATCAGCAGAACCTAATATTAAGGAAAAGACCAAAGAATCATCCAGCCAATCCAAACCAACCAAGATTCCAGGAATTAGTAAACATTTCCCAAGAACAACCTTAAAGATAAATGGTCTCAGCTCATCACTAATAATGAGATATGGATTAGCTGCCTGGGGAAAAAAGAAAAGATCCAACTTGTGGTTGACTCTAAGAAATATTCGTTGCTAGCCAAGACATGCAGAGGCTGAGCATGGAAGGAGGGTAATTTGGTGAGCGTGGAAGAGCTGAAAGCAAGCTGCTGCAGCTCCTCTGATAGTGAAGAGTCTTCACATCAAAATTAGAAGAATGAAAAGCTCACCATGTATTAACAAAGGGAACAATTTGTTAAGAAGACATAGTAATCATAAATACATATACCAAATGCCGGGACTCCCAATTTCATCAAACAAGCACTAGTGGGCACTAAAGGTTGGCTGTATCTTCATGCAGTAACAGTGGGTGACTTCAATACTCCACTTCCATCTTCAGATAGGTCATTTAAACTAAAAACCAATGAAGATGTTCTACAACTAAACGACACAAGCTGGAGAGATAAATCAGCAGTGAACAGCATTTACTGCTCTTCCAGATGACCCTGGCTAGGTTCCCAGCACCCACGAGTGCCTCACTGCCACAGGCCAACCGATCTGGGCCTCCCTCAACCTGCGGGAGAAACGGGGTCCTAGTCAGGTCAACAAGGCGTAGGCGAAGAAATGATGGCAGAGACGACACATGGAATATAGGATCTGAATGTATTTCTTAAAAATGGCATCAGACTTTTACAGTCATTGCAAAA
>NW_022196896.1:67248748-67248927 GCF_008632895.1 Mastomys coucha | reverse complement strand
ACTGCATGAGTCTGAGTCCTAACTCATCTAAGTTCTAGTGCAAGTCCTTCTGCGAGTCCATAGTGCTAACTAGTCCTGCATGCAAGTCCAAGTCCTCCAGTGCAAGTCCAAGTCCTTATACAAAGTGACAAGCAGGCTTAAGTAGCATACAGCAAGCAGGGCAGATGACAAGAGTCATA
>NW_022196896.1:67240559-67248496 GCF_008632895.1 Mastomys coucha | reverse complement strand
TTCCTATTCTAATTCTCTGGTTTTGCTGGAGGCAATGACTAGGGTTCTGACCTAACACTTCTAGCTAAGGTCCTTGAGTGGAAGCCCATCATTACTCTCTAGTATGCAAAACATTTCTAACTATTATGAACAATCTATTACCCCAAGGAATGTGCTAGACCTCTGTTGCTAGCTCTGGCGAGGCAGATTCCTTGAGAGAAATTCCAAGTTATGGACAGCTTGGTATTAAACTAGGATAGGTTGGTAACATTGTGTTGGCCAGGAAACAAAGCCCAATCTTAGCCATTTATGAATCATTTCTTAGGGTACCTTTATGCCTAATTATGAGGGTGTGTTGACGATTGGAAAGACTGATCTGGAACATGTCTGAGTTAGGAGATACCAGCGACTGTCTGAATATCCAGGAGGCACAGAACTCCTTTTGGATCCTTATTGCCTCTTATCCTCAATCAGGATTTTATCCCCGATATTTTGGATGTGACTGGAGTAGACGAGTGTGCGTGGCACCTCACAACTGCCTGCTACTCCACATCAAGGAATTCAGGGTATCTGATACCCTCTTCTGGCCTCTGCAGGTACCATGGACTGGTGGGATACCCCATCACTTACACACACACACACACACACAAAAACACACACACACACCCCTTAAACATACACACTCACACATATCTTAAAAACTACATCATGGGCTGGGTGTGGTGGTGTAAACTTTTAATCACAGCACTTGGGAGGCAGAGGCAGGTAGATCTTTAGAGTTCTAGGCCATACCGGGCTACATAAGACCTAGCCCAAAACAAATGAGCAAACCCACAAAGCCCCAAACACCATATCACAGATGAACTATGTTATCCAACATATGTGGTATTCATATATTTTTCCGGAGCTTATGGAACCTTCTTTAAAACAGCACATTATAGGTCACTAAGCAAGTCCTAACAAATGCAAAATAACTAGAACAATTTCTAGTGTTTAGAAGACCATAAGGGAAAAGCTAGCAATCAATAGCAACAGAATCTCTAGGTATGACAAATACTTGGAGGCTGAATGAAATACTCATGAATGATTGGTGGCTGGTTTGCTGAAGAAAGGAGAGAGAAAACATTCCATAGTCGAATGAAAATAAAAGCACAAGTTACCAACCTTTGAGGTGCAGGTAAGGTCATTCTAAGAGGCAAGGTTATGGCTATGAGCGATGACATTAAAAAATCCAGAGATTTCAAATGAATATCCTAATGATGCACCTCAATGTCTTAGAAAAACAAGAACAAGCCAAAACCCAAAGCAGATGGTGGCAAGAGGTAATCAAGATTAGCACAGAAATGTACGCAATGGAGACTAAAAGAACCTAGGACCAGTCAACACAAAGTGGACTCTTTAAAATGATGAACAAGATTGATGAGAGAGACGGGGGGGGGGGGGAGAGAACCCAAATCAATCAAGTTAGAGAGGAATGGGGTGTTAGGAGCATTAAAATAGACTTCGATTAAATCCAGAGGATCATGCCTACAATCCTGGAAAAATCTAGAAGAAAAAGATAGATTTCTACAAGCATATGGCCTACAAAAATTAAATCAAGGGTATATAAACAATATAGATAGATCCACAGCTGTCAACAAGACAAGTAGCAATTAACAAGCATCCTAGTGAAGAAAATCCCAGGACAAAGTGTATTCACTGCTGACTTCTACCAATCTTTAGAGAAGAGCAGACAGTCAATGCTCCTCAAACTGTTCCCTAAGAATACAAAGGGAAGGAACATTACTCCGAGTTCAGTCTAGGAAGTCAGTACTACTTCATAATAAACCAGACCCCCCTTTCTCATACACACACACACACACACACACACACACACACACACACACACACACACACAAACGGGGGAAGGGAACAGGGAGGGGGAGGGGCAGACAGACAGAGAAAGAACTGTGGGTTAATTGTTCTGATAAATACAGATCATATATTCTCAATAAATTTCTTGTGAACTGATTCAAGAACACATTAAGAAGATCATATACCATGACCAAGAGTGGTTGGACTTAGGCAAGTCAATAACTGTAATATAACACACAAGTATACTAGAGGACAGAAATTACATGTTTTTTGTTTGTTTGTTTGTTTTTTGAGACAGGGTTTCTCTGTATATAGTCCTGGCTGTCCTGGAACTCACTCGGTAGACCAGGCTGGCCTTGAATTCAGAAATCCACTTCTCTCTGCCTCCCCAAGTGCTGGGATTAAAGGTATGTGATACAACTGCCTGGGTACATGCTCTTTTAAAAAGATTTATTTGTTATGTATGCAGTGTTCTGCCTGCATGTGTGCCTGCAGGCCAGAAGAGGACACCAGATCTCATTAGAGATGGTTGTGAGTCACCATGTGATTGCTGGGAATTGAACTCAGGACCTCTGGAAGAGCAGTCAGAGCTCTTAATCTCTGAACCATCTTTCTAACTCTCGACATGCTCTTTTTAATAGAGACAAAAAGGCCTTTGAGAAAGTTCAACATTACTTCATGAAGGAAATAGTCCTTCATGAAGAAGTTAGGAATTATAGGATTATAGCATAATTTAACAAAGGTCTATATGGAAAGCCTACAGCCAACATTATGCTGTATAGGATGAATGGGAAAGATTTCCCCCCAAATAAGAAATGAGACAAGGGTTAACACTCTTATTCAACCAAGTGTTGAACTTCAAAGTCCTGCTGGGGAAATAAGAAAGAAATTAAAGGGATATAAGTAGGAAAGTTGAAATGAAATTATCCCTATGTGCAGATGATGCAGCCATATAAAGATTTTACCAGAAAACTCTTGGATCTCAAAAATACATTCAGCAAAGTAAGAGACACAAAATCATCAAAAAAAGATGAGCACTTTTTCGACATGTGAAAAATGTGTTTGTCACGAAAGAAATTAGAGAAGAATCCCATTCATAACTTTAAAATGCTTATATAAAATAATTTCAAATCATTAAAAATGACTAGTGATAAAACTAATCAAGAAGCTGAGAGACATCTACAATGGAAATTTTAAGACACTGAAGAAAGAAGTTGAACATGGTACTAGAAAAAAGGAAAACACCCTCTCACGTGGACTCATGGGAAAATTTGAAAAGTTAACATTATTATATTGGCCATGTTATCAGAACTGATCTACAGATTCAACACAATTGCCATAACAATTCCAGTGTTGTTCTTAGAAATAGAAAAAAAAGTCCAAAATTTAATATGAGACACAAAAGACCCCAAATAGCCAAAATAGCCCCTATCAGAAGAGCCACCATGGAGGCACCACAAAACCTGACCTCAAATTACACTGTAAGTGCCAAAGTAACAAAGAACAGCATTTTACTGGCAGAGAAACATGTGGAGCAAAGGAAACATAGGAGACAGACATAAACACACACAACCAAGCCAACAAATGTGTCACAAAATACACACTGGACATAAGGCAGCGTCTTCAAACCACAGTTCTGGAAAAGCTAGATTTTTTTTCACAAGTAGAGGAAGGAACTAGATCTATATCCTTCACCTTGAGTAAAATCAATTCAAAATGGATCAAAGATCGTTATTAGGAACACTGGAACCCTGGATATGGGAGGAACACATTTAAAGGAACAGGCATGAGCAAGTACTGTCTGAAAGGGACCACAGAACTACAGGAAATAGCCCCAGAATAGATAAATGGGATTGCACAATCCTAAAAAGTTTCTATGCACCAGGTGGTGGTAGTGCACACTTTTTTAATCCCAGTACTTGGGAGGCAGAGGCAGGAGGATTTCTGAGTTTGAGGCCAGCCTGTTCTACAGAGTGAGTTCCAGGACAGCCAGGGCTATACAGAGAAACCCTGTCTCGAAAAAAAAAAAATAGTTTCTATGCAGAACCTACTTGGAAGAGTGGACATGAACCAGCAAGAGGGTGTGGATGGAAGACAGACCAGGGAAATGGGAGGAGGAATAAGAACACACACATATAAGGAAATTTCATGACAAATCCCATAAATTCATATGTCAACTAAAAAAATTCAGGACAAAAATAGAATTACCGTATGATCCAGCCATACCACTTCTGGTTATATATTCAAAAGAAGTAAATGTATGCACTCAAATAGGTATTTGCACACCCATAGAAATATTATTCACAATAATAGTCAGAAGGCAGAATGAAGTCAAGGGTCCACTGATGAACTCACCTGTACAGTGGAACACAGTACCACCTAGTACTGACACAGGCTAGGAGGGGAACCTGAAGACAACCAAAAGGCAAACACTGTACAAGGTACCTAAATAGTCAAAGTCATGGAAAGGCAGAGAGAGGGATGGTGAGTTTCAGGAGCTGTTGGGGGAGGGGCTGGAGGTAGGGTATGCTTTCAGTCTAAGGAAATGAAGAGCTCTGGAAATGGAAGGCTGGGCAATACCTCAGATGCGCTGGAACTGTACACTTCAATGGTTATGATGGCAGATGTTATATATTATGTGTTGATGACAAATGTTACATTATGTATATTTTATAACAATAGCAGTAATAACATAACAAGATATTGACCATGGTCTATTATCAAGAAACGATGGATGGTGTGATGGTTTGTATATGCTAGGCCCAGGGGTGGCACTATTAGAAGGTGTGGCCCTGTTGGAGTAGGTGTGGCCTTGTTGGATTAGGTGTGTCACTGTGGATGTGGGCTTTAAGATCCTCATCCTATCTGTACCATGCCTGCCTGGATGCTGCCATGTTCCTACCTTGATGATAACGGACTAAACCTCTGAACCTGTAAGCCAGCCCCAATTAAATTTCGTCCTTAAAAGACTTGCATTGGTCATGGTGTCTGTTCACAGCAGTAAGACCCTAACTAAAACAGATGGTCTTTATGGGAAGGTCTGGAAAAACAGGATAATGTTCAAAGACACTACAGGGAATTCTCTTCTGGGTTTGATTTTTAGTGATGACATTTCTCTATATGAGGTCATCTGTAACAGGCTTTGGGGCTTCCAGACTTCCCCTACAGAGACCTTTGTGTGTATATGAGATGCAGCTCTTGATATTCTCTGGAGAACAGAGCTGTTAGGTCATGTCTGGAAGAGACAGTAGGGTAGCAATGATTGGTTTGACCAAAAATAGCAGTTACAGCTGCTGGTAGGGAAAACATTGTGGGTTTTGCCTCATTCATAGCAGGATTAAACATCTCTGGAAACTGAGGTAACAAGCATCTTTCTTTCCACTTACTTGGAACATTTAGGAAGAACAAGCAAAATTCAAAACCAAAATCCAAACCCGCCTGTCTAATTGAGAACAGAAGCAGGGAATTTTAAAGATGGCTTTTCACAGGATCCATGACTGTGCCTGTTCCCAAACAGGGGCAAAGGGAGGGAGGCCAAGTATTTAGAGGACAGAGACAACAGAGAAAGTTATCTATAGGAGGAAGGGAGACCAGACAGGGCCAACAAGTTGTCTTGATTCAGAGGCAAGGAAGTTTGTGCTCTGGAGCCATTGGTTAATGTGTGGCCTTCTAGACCTGATCCTCTTAAAGCCTAGACTCTTCACTGACGGAAGAAAGGAAGCACCTCTAAGGTATAGAACTTTTATTGGGAGAAAAGGAAATCATCGTAAGTACTCCCACGAGCTTAGGAACTGTTCAGTTATGCTATTACGGGCTGCAGAAGGCAGAGGAAGAATTCTCAGGGAGTCTTTGCACAGCTTCATTAGCTAGCAGTGTCCTGATAAACTCTGGACTGGAATTCAAACAGTGCTTACACAAATAAGGGTCATGTGATAGCCTCCCTTCTAAATGCTGGGTGTGGTAGAACACACCTGATATCTCAGCATGCCAAGGCCAAGGCAAGAGAATCCAGTCTTGAAAGAGGAGGAAAATAGAAACCCAGAGGCTATTTTTTAAAGCCTACTTTCTAGTAGCATTTAAAGGTTTTGCCCCATGTCTCCAGTAACCCCTATGCAATACTAACTAAATAATTGAACATATCTGTCCCTCAGTATGGACAGGAGGAAGAGAGACTGTGGAATACTCTGGCTTGAGTGTGTTCTACAAAGCCCATGTGTTGGATGGCAACCTAGCTTCCAAGCTCCTTGTTTTACGGTATTTTTGGGTGGGGCTTTTGGAAGTAAACAGGACGAGATGAGGTCATTAGGGTGGCGCCCCCATGAGGACATTAATGGCTTTATAAGAATAGGAGAGCTCAGTTAGAACACGTCTCTCTCTTCCCCCCATGTCATGAAGCAGCAAGAAGGACCTCACCAGATTCTGGGCAGATGCCAGCACCATTTGCCTCGCTTTCCCATTATCTAGAACCAGGAGACGTAGAAAACCTTCATGGGTTACCCTGCCTTTGATGTTCAGTTATAACAACAGAAAATGCCCTGGGCCAAAGATGTGGGAGGAGGCTGTATCTTGGAAAGGGGAGGGAGGTCATATTTGTTGCTTCTCCCGGTCTTGGGTTACAGTGTCAGAGGCACAAGGCAGGGAAGCCCAGTGCGGTCGGTTGTAAAAAACCGGCAGAAGGGAGAGAGCCCCCAAGGAAGGCGAAAGGGTTATGTCTCCTCAGGATGTCAGCTCTCATGAAGGCTTTGGGATCTATACCTTTTAAAAAGCCCAAGGATGGCTGCAACCTGTGAGGTGTCACTGTCTCTTTCAGCTCCTGTTTGGAGCACGGAAGAGTAGATGCCAGGTTTTTATTTATTTACATGAGCACCAGTGAAAGGAAAGCTCAGGGAAAGCGACACTGAAGGCTTGATCCTGGTTTTTGTAGAATATCCATAGTGAAACCCGAAAACTTGGAGTACTGCTGTCAGGAACATCAGCTCCTGGAGCATCATTTTAAGAGAATGAAAAGGCCGGACTTAGACTATTCCAATCAAGTGTCTGCCCCACTCCCACCTACTTGACTTGCCGTCCAGTCCTGCTGACTTCTGAGGGCTGCCTGGCATCGCAGGACCCAGGCATCATAGGCTGGATGGGCTGGCTCAGTAACAGCCTTTGAACAGAGAGAGAGAGAGAGAGAGAGAGAGAGAGAGAGAGAGAGAGAGAGAAGACACTGTAGTCAGCACTTGAGATGGCCAGTTTTCATTGTAACCTTGACACAATCTAGAACCACCTGGAAGACAGTCTCAGTGAGGGATGGTCTAGACTGTGTTGGCCTGTGGGCATGTCTCTGGGGAGACTGTCTTAATCACTGCAGGAAGGGCCAGCCCATTGTGGGCAGCACCATTCTCTAGGCTGGGCTCTTGAAATGTGTAAGGGTGGCGTAATGAAGCCAAGCACAATCGAGTAAAGAGAGCAAGCACTTCACTTTGTTCTTGACTGTGGATGTAATGTGACTCAATGTTTGAAGTTTCTGCCTTGACTTTCCTGCAATAATGAATATTAACTTGAAATTGTAGCTGAATGAAACTCCTTCTTCAGCCAATTTCCTGCTTGTTAGAGTATTTTATTACAGAAACATAAACAAAACTAGAACAGTACCCAAACTGTGCCCCTCAAAGGCAAGTGAGCCACACAATGGGTCACGCCCATGACCTTCAGGACCCCATGTCTTCCCTGCTGCCTCCTGAGCTGAGATCTATTGGGAAGCCTTGGAAGTTTGTTGTGCAGGATGGAGAGATGAAGGGAAAGGGCAAATGACCCCTTCCTGTCCTTTCAACAGCCTGGCTTCATACCTGAGCTGCCGATCATGGCCGAAGTCAGGGCTGGGCTGGCACTGGCTGGCATCCTGAGGGGTGGGAGCAACCGTGGTGAGGCTCAGGCCAGGTGGGAGCACAGAAGCTGTACTGCTGAACTGGGATGGCAGGCTGCTCAGTGAACGGCCGCTGGCAGGCAGCAGCTGGGGGCTTCTCATTGGCTTTGGACCCTGGAATATCATTTAATGAGAGGGGGGAGAGAGAGAGAGAGAGAGAGAGAGAGAGAGAGAGAGAGAGAGAGAGAGAGAGAGA
>NW_022196896.1:67207691-67240356 GCF_008632895.1 Mastomys coucha | reverse complement strand
AGAGAGGGAGAGAGGGAGAGACAGAAAGAGGGAGAGGGAGAGGGAGAGGGAGAGGGAGAGAGAGGGGGAGAGGGGGAGAGGGAGAGGGAGAGAGAGAGAGAGCAGAGAGTGAGAGGAGAGAGAGGCAAAGACAGGGAGACAGATGGAGACAGAGAGACAGAGACAGACAGAACAGAGGGAGAGACACAGAGAGAGAAGCAGAGAGAGAGAGAGAGAGAGAGAGAGAGAGAGAGAGAGTCAACTCATACCATCTCTCTAGGAAAGCTCATAGAATTCCCATCTGCTGACTCTTGCCTCTCCTCCAAGTTAGGACCCACCAACTGTGCAGTGAACTCTTTCTATTTTGAGTATCTTTCCCATTGGATTGTAAGCACCTTGAAGTTTCTTAAAATTTCATGGGCAATGCCAGAACTGAAGAACTCAGCAGAACTGAACCATTCATTGAACTAGGATTTATTTTTTTCCTCATAAATTTTACTTCAGAAACGAAGAGCTCTTTGCTGTCTCTGCTCCTCACCAGTCCTGTCTGCCTCAGGACCTTTGCACGTGCCGGCCTATATTTGCACCACATTCTTCCAGTTGATGTTAATCCAGCTGACTCTCGACACCCACCGTGGGCTTTGCTGAGGTGCAGTCTTCTCAGGAAGAACTATTCTGATCACCTTAAATCTTCGACTCACCTGCATACTGTTCCCAAGCCACCCTCTGACACTCTCTGATGTACACACATTTTTTTTCTCTGTTGTCCCCATTGGAGCTGAGGGTTTTCTTTCTCATTCATAGTTCTCTCAGGGCTGGCAGTACAGTGAGCCTTCAGCAAATATCTGCTGACTCAAATCATGAGTGAACGAGGGAGTGGCCTGGCCCCCGATTTTCTGGCTCTGTCTCTGACACTGACTGGCCATTTCTATGATGACAAGTCAAGGCTTTAGATTTGGCTTTTATAACATCTTTTGGTATCTGAATTAACTCTGCCTTGGTTTGCTTTCCCAGAGCCCCCTGGGCTATTCCCAGCCTTCAGATGTTTGTTTTGTTTGGATGACCCTGTCAAATTAAAAGGCTGGGTTTTTAGGCAAAACTCTTAATTTGGATAAAGATGGACTAAGCTTTTTTCTACATGGATTTGTCAGTTTAATAACCAATAAGAGTATTTGAAAAATATCACATGGATATTGATCATACATGGCTGTTCTCATCATCCCTAGATCATAACTATTTCCACAGCACTGGTGCAGTATTGGGCATTATAAATCATCTAGGGGGCTGAAGAGATGGCTCACCATTTAAGAGCACTGGCTGCTCTTCCAGAGGACCCAGGTTCAATTCCCAGCACTTACGTGGTGGCTCACAACCACCTGTAAATCCTTGTCCAGGGTATTGGATACCCTCTCGTGGCTTCTGTGGGCATCAGGCACATAGCACACATATATACATGCAGGTAAAACACCCATACACATAAAATTAAACAAACAAGCAAACATCTAAAGTGAATTAAAATATTAAGGGGTCTGGAGTGTAGCACCGTGGAAGCACAGTGGTACAGTGCTTCCACGGCATGTGAGAAGTCCTGAGTCTGATCCCCAGTGTCCCTAAATGAGTAAGTGAATGAATTATATAGGAGCACGCACGTCTTGTCTAAACGCTGTACTATTTAATGTAAGGGACTCGAATCTCCTCAAGTTTTGGGCTGCAAGAGTGGGTTTGTGCCATTTCCTGTGGATCTGGAGGATGCCTTTACTTATCTGTCCAATAGATGGCCCAGTTCCCGGATTCTGTACTGATAAGGAGCACGGTGCGGTTCACAATACCCCTCTTTCTTTGATGCTCCCAGGGAACAGATGCTCACTGGAGCCCTAGGAGCTGTGTGGATGCGAAGGCTGCTGGAGAGGCAGCAATCTGCCAGCTGTCCTGCGATCTCCCAGAGGCAGAGGCTTAGGATTTTACTCTGCTCGGTTCAAGCATCTAGCTAAAACCATCAGCGCCGCTTTCCCAGTACAAAGTGCAGGAGAGAATACAATTTGAACCTTCAAAATGGCTTTACAATAATAATTAAATAAAAATCCCACCACTGTACTGTATTCTTTCCCTAGTCCAGAGAAGGGCGTTTAGGTTTCTAGAATTTGACACCTGCCAGAGCCAAGTACGTCTTAGTTGCGAGAGCGTTTCTACCCTAGCGGGAAAGACAGGAAGCGGAAGAGGGTACAGTACCTGGGGGGATATCACATTCGCTTCTCTGAGCAGGTGCTGGTTTGTGACTTGGGTGGACGTGATCTGCCCCTGCAGTGGAGTGTTGACCACGAGCTGGGGCTGAGACGGCGCAGCAGCGGGCCTTTGCTGCAGCCCCTGCTGAGCTGCTGGTCGCTGCGCACTGCCGAAGCTCAGGGACACAGCTGGCTGCTGCAGAAACATCTAAGGACAGAAGAGAAATGCCGGTGAAATACCATTCTTGGCTTCATCCCAGGGAGGAAGCAAAAGGCGTGGGATCCTTGATACACCTTAAAAAAAAAAAAAAAATCCTGATTACCGGACCGAGCAGCAGGGGGTGTGCTCCTATGCTGTAGTCTGCACAGGACAGCATACTAGATATAGTGGATGGGCCAGAGAGACATTGTCTCTGCCTTCCTCAGGGCCACAGTTAGGAGACTTCAATCTGACCGAAGAGTCTTACATCTAGGCTTTCTTTGCACTGACTGATATCCTTCCAAAGTCTAAGCTGGCTCATCCGTGTCATATTAGAAGGGGGAGGAGATGCATGCAGAGCAGAAGGATCCGAATCCTAATGGTGTCATGGCTGCAGTATGGCTCATGTTATACTCAGAGTGGAGCGGGGTCTTATGCCAAACCCGAACTCTCTGCTCAGTGACCAGGGTTTGTACCCACAGTGCTCTTAGGCAATCTCAACCCAGGCCTTGAGGAGATGGGACAGCCCTGCTTCCATTGAGAAGGTGACTTAGCCTTCCAGAGAGAGAAATAAGAGCAGAGAATGATATATAGCACCCACGTGCCTTAACGTCACTTTGTTTTATAATCACGATTTGTTACATAAGCTGTCTTAGACAGTTAAGGGTGTGACACCTTATTAGTTCAAGAAAATGCTGAAATATTCGTGAGGATTCTGATTTAGTTCAAACAGTTTGTACCACACAAGGCTGATCCTCATGTCTGGGTTTTTTTCCATCTCCAGACTCATCCAGCCTCAGATCTAAACCTCTTGGGAGAGAATTTCTTCTATACTGAACTGATTGTAGATTGCTTTTTGTCAATATTTCCTAAACACGTGTATTATGATAAGTACTTACATAGCACACACACTATTAAAGGTATACAAACAATCCAGAGATGATTCAGAGCAGAGGTATGCAACCTTTGAGCGTATCTGGGTCATATTGTACAAAAAAATTGTCTAAGGCCACGTGAAGGTGTCTAATAATGGTGGCCTGTTATTTTGTGTGTCAGGGGGATGGGATGTTGTCATCTATAGAGTCCAAAACCCATGCAATCAAGTTACAAAACACTCCCCCAAACAACGTTGTGTCAACCTGGAGAATTCACAGTATAGGTTGTGGGTTGGATACACTTGGTTTAAAGAACACGGGGATTCGGGCCTGTTTTGTGCAATGCCTTGTTGTATTATAAAAAGGTCTTGAATTCTGTATATTTTAGTATCTCTGGAGATTCTGGAATCACGCTCATTGGACTCTGAAGTGCTACTAAATTTCATTTTAAACAGTTAAGTGCTTAGACTGTTTTTTGTTTTGTTTTTTGACTTTGTTTTTTTAAAGATTTATCTATTATTATATGTAAGTATGTGTAAGTAGCTGTCTTCAGATGCACCAGAAGAGGGCGTCAGATCTCTTTATGGATGGCTGTGAACCACCATGTGGTTTCTGGGATTTGAACTCAGGACCTTCGGAAGAGCAGTCAGTGCTCTTTACCGCTGAGCCATCTCCCCAGCCCCCCCCCCTTTTTTTTTGACTTTTAAGTCTTCTGTATTGAGTGCACAGGGTGGTCTGAAAGCTTCAGATTTTGAAATATCACATTGGTATTGGCTTTGGTAGTTAATGTGGATTATTCACAGTTTGTTCAAATATAAACTGATTGGATGTAGCTTAAATAGAAGATGCACCAAGTGAAATACACCAAGTGCTGTCTTAAGACCCAATTAGAGTTGCAAATAAAAAAAAATACGATTTACAAATTGATTTTAAATGTTGAAGGAACTTAACCAAAAGCATGCAAGTATTTCTTTTAGCCAAAACTCTTGGGCATTGGAAATATGTGCTGATGATCTGGACCACGGCGACTGCTGTGCCTGACCCGTTCTAAACTCCCAGCTGTGCAGTCTTTGGGGAGGAAGTCTCTTTCTTTGTAGCACATGGTAGGTTTAGTTACAGTTTCTGAACCAGGGCAACACAACCATATGCCCACCTGAGGGCAGCAGGCTCGTACTCCCTGAGTGCCACAGGAGATGTGGAGAGGCAGGGGTGAACCTGGGAGGAACACCCAGAGGCCAGCTCAGCCCATGTTCCATTCAGAGATGAAGCTGAGCCGCAGGCTGGTGACCCCAAGGTCAGCAGGGAGGTGTGTTGCAGGGTTTGGTTTGGATATGCCATTCACTCCAACAACCTTTCATACCTCATCCTAACCCAGAAGCCTGTAGGTATGAAATAAAGGCTCTTGATTATTTTAGAGCAGTGGTTCTCAACCTGTGGGCTGTGACCAATTCACCGGAGTCACCTAAGACCCTATTGGAAAACACAGAGACAGTCTCCTTACTATGTAGCCCTAGGTGACCTTGAACTCGCAGAGATCTGCCTACTTCTGCATCCCAAGTGCTCAGATTCCAGGAGGGTGGGAATAAGCCCAGCGAGCAGAGTTTCTGGGTTTCCTTCGTCTCAGATTCAGTTCCTGAACACCCGAGGGTTTAGTGTTTTATATGATCCCAGCTGTCTCTTAGCATAAGCTTTCTGAACAGTATATGGGTTAAGCAGTATCTCTTAGCTTCAGCAAAAAGCCTCATGCTCGAGCCAACTGCTATATTCCTTTGGGCAGGATATAGTTTGCTTGCTGACCAAGGGTCCAATTAAGGCAAGATTCATCGTGACAGGCATTACAGTTTGCCTCAAAGAAGACACACTGAATTCCAAATGCAGTCCCATCATTGAGAATGATCTTGGTCAATACTGGTAACTTCCCCAGCGATTTGGTTTCCCCATTCATCTAATATTGAGTGTGCTAGTTAGGGTTACTATTGCTGTGATAGTACACCATGGCCCAAACCAAGCCTTAACTTCCCTGCATGATCCCTTAACCCCAAGCCTTAAACTGCTACCTCAGTGGCACTTTCACCACTGCCTCTCATATGCTTGCTTCATGGTGCCAAGCCCCGAGTTCTCTGCATGACCCCCTTCTATCCTGGGCCTTCATCTGCTATGGAGGCTGCACATTCACCAATGGCTTCTCCTGGCCTCCCACAGTGCCAAGCCTCAGCTGCTCACCATGACCCCTCATGCCTTTAAAACCACTCCCAACTGGGTGACTCTTTTTTTTTTTTTTTTGCGGTTTCTCAAAACAGGGTTTCTCTGTGTAGCCCTGGCTGTTCTGGAACTCACCCTGTCGACCAGGCTGGCCTCAAACTTAGAAATCCGCCTGCCTCTGCCTCCCAAGTGCTGGGATTAAAGGACTCTTAAACTACCAAGCTCAGCTGACTGTGTAAGGCACAACCTTGGCCACCTATGGAACAAGCTTGTGTGTGTGTGTGTGTGTGTGTGTGTGTGTGTATGTGTGTATGTGTGCGTATGTGTGTGTTATGTGTATGTGTGTGTGTTATGTGTGTGTATGTGTGTATATGTGTGTGTATGTGTATATGTGTGTATGTGTGTGTTGTGTGTGTATGTGTGTGTATATGTGTGTGTATGTGTGTGTATATGTGTATGCATGTGTGTGTATGGGGTTAAGGGTTTGTTTGGCTTATACTTCCACTGTTCATTATTGAAGGAAGTCAGGACAGAAACTCAGACAGAATAGGAACCAGGAGGCAGGAGCTGTAGTGGGCACGAAGGAGTGCTGCTTACTGGCTTGCTCCTCATGGTTTGGCCAGCCTGCATTCCTTTAGAACCCAGGGCTACCAGCCTAGGAGTAGCACCAGCTACAAGGGGCTGAGCCCTTTTCCATCAATCACTAATTAAGAAAGGCTTGCCTACAGCCTGACCTCATGGAGGCATTTTCTCAACTGAGGCTCCCTCTTTTCATATGGCTTTGGCTTGTGTCAAGTCAATATAAAACTATCCAGCACAGAGATATGGGCAGTACATACCTTATGAAGTCAGTGCATGTTAAGATGGAGCAAATGTGGAATGAGCGCTACATCGTAACATTATTCTTAAAGTGAGAGAAATAGATATTTGCCTTTTGACTGTGGTACAGAGATCTGCTAAAGGAGAGAATGGAAAAACAAACAAATAAAAGAATGAAACTTCTTGCTCAAACCGTCTTTGCTCCTGTCACGGAGCTAATGGTTTGGTATGTTATGATGTCCTGTGTGTGTCCTCTAAGGAGTAAAAAAACCTGTTCTCTTTATCGTCTCGCTCTCCCAGTGCTCCAACGAGTGAGGTATACATATCTGGACAGCTAGCTGGCTGGCTGTTTAGCTAGAATGATGGCTGTCTCAAAGAGCCAATCAAGGAACATGTTATTTGCTACTGTTGCAGATGTCCTTATAGGCATTCATTTGAATAACCAGCAGAGGGCGCACCTGCTCAAAAAAGCATGAGACCACCTCCTGGGAGCAAATATCAAATATCCCAGAGAACTTCCTCCTAACCCAATTTTAAAAGAACACACTAGCACACACTTCAGTTCTGAACCAATGAAGTAAGCCCACTGAACTACAGTAATCAACCCTGGCTGGATGGGTGATCCTGGTTTGCATCTGGGTGTACATGTCTGTGCCTCCATTTTACCAACAGAGAAGCCCACCTCAAAAGGCTATAGACGGGGCTGGTAAGATGGCTCAGCAGGTAAGAGCGCCGACTGCTCTTCCAAAGGTCGTGAGTTCAAATCCCAGCAACCACATGGTGGCTCACAATCACTGTAATGAGATCTGATGCCTTCTTCTGGTGCATCTGAAGACAGCTACAGTGTACTTATTTATAATAATAAATAAATCTTTGGGGGAAAAAAGGATTGTGTAGAATTCCAGCACTGGGGAGACAGAAGCAGGAGGATCTCTATGAGTCCAAAGCCTGCTTGGTCTACACAGTGAGTTATAGAATAGGCAGGACTATATCAAGAGGCCCTGTCTAAAAAAAGAAAATTAGAAATAAAAAAATTTAAAAAAAGGCTATAGAAAACATGCAAAATGAAAACGAGACAGCTCCTTAAAGCAAGTAAGAAAAGTATACTAGAACAAATAGATCCCACACTTAAATATACTTTTTCATTATTCACACCTGCAGACTTTACAAATCATTGGTGTCATTAAGGACATACAGAAGTCACTAATATGGAGACACTAAAAAGATGTCTGTACAGTACGGCATCATCATCACCAGGCTTCAGCAAACTGCCAATGTGTCATTCTTATCTCTCGTCTTTCCTCTCTGGTGGTGGTGGGGGGAGGAGTGAGGGCTGGGACAGTTGGGGGGGTTAGAGTAATTTCCACTTGCTTAAATTTTTACAGTTGAATTAGCTTTTTAAAAAAAACAAAACAAAACAAAAAAAAACCAAGGATCACATTTTGGTAGAAGTTTTTAGGATGTATTTAAGTCTCGTGAAAAACAAGAAGCCAGGCTGTGGGGAGGAGATGTTCTCTGGTTTGATTGTCTGTGGATCTCTGTGTTCTTTTTGGAAAATTCCACTTTGAAGATAAGTGCAGAGGGATAAATGCAGATAAGGCTTGGCATCCACAGGGGAGGTGTGCACCAGGGGTGTTAGCATCCACAGGGAAGGGGTGTACCAGGGGGTTTAGCTTCCATTGAGGAGCTGTGCATGGGGAGCTGTATGCTGGGGGCGTGGCATCTAAAGGCAGCTGTACAATAAGGACTTGGAATCCACTGGGAAGATGTACACTGGGGGCTTGGTTTCAGTGTAGAAGACTCAGGTTAAGGAGGCCACTTTCTCTTGACTGGAGCGCCTCAGCTTGGCTTGGCTCATGTGTACCTTTCAACATTCACCCAGGAGCAAACATCAAATAGCCCAGAGAACTTCCTCCAAGCCTAATTTTAAAAGAACTCACTAGCACACACTGGGGCATGGATTCTGCAAGGGGGAGTGTATACTGGGGGGCTTGGCTCCCACACAGGGCTGTGTGCACTAGAAATCTTATGTTGTATAGGAATGTGAGCACCAGAGAGCCTGGCTTCATAGGGAGGTGTGCAAACTGAAGGGCCTGCTTAGCCACAGAGGGGCACAAACTGTAGGACCCAGTACGTACAGGGTTTGTGTATGTGTGGAGGTGCACTAGAACATTTGATCCCCACAGGGAAGGCACACACAGGAGGGCCGTGTTTCCATGGTTGTTTGAAGAACTCAGATACATATGTACTTCAGCATACATCTATGTGTTGGGGGATCACAAAATGTATCCCTGATGGGGACACACCATATTCTTTACAACTGGGAGCAAAAACGATAACATTGTTGCCTGTTATTTTAAAATCTCGCTCTGAGGTGGCGCAGGCAGGAATCAGAAAGCTTCAGCTCTCTGGAGGATGTTCAGACGCCTACCTTGCTTTTTAGCACTTTCTGCTTCAATTCCTCACCCCCTTCCTGTCTGTATAAAAATTCCATTAAAGTAATTGAAATGAGACAAGTTCAAAGCTACCCCCTGGGTTACAGATCTGTGAAGAAAAATAAATCGCACTTTGGGAAGAGTGGTAACAAGTGGCAGTTTTTTCTTTCTTTCTTTCTTTCTTTCTTTTTTTTTTGTGAATTTGACAGTCTGGCGGCTGTGCTTTTAATTTCATGCTACGGCTAGGTGTCTCCCAGTGTCCACGCAGGGGAGTCACTGCAGCAGCCGGGAAAGTGAAAAAGGACTTTAGTATAGTTTGCTGAGTAATGCTTACAGGAACCAAAAAGAGATGCCTGGGCTTCAGCATTGCTATGCCTTGGGTTGTCCCATAGAGTAAGCGTGTTAGGCAGGGGCAGGAAGGACAGGGTCATCAGGTGGTACTGAGGTCCTTCACAACTCACAGCAGAGCTGATCAGAATGCTGGAGAGCTGTGAGCTGATCAGAATGCTGGAAAGAGGGCTCTGGGTCATCCAAGGAAACCACACTGTCACACTGTAACTCTTGTCATGCAATGGCTTCTCAGTTTGCAACACTGTTCATCTGTCACAGGTGCCAGTGGATGCTAATGGAGTCAGTGTGGTAGGGGAATGGGTAAGCGGCAGGGACAGTTCTGTGGTTATTTTCTTGAGGGTCCTTTCTGCTCCCCTGTCTTGCCTAGGGTGGCTGCAATTGCTTAGGGCTCTCAAGGCAGACTTGAGGTTAGCTGCAGTGGCATATGCAACCAAAGGCTAGGCACAGATGATACACTCACAAAATTAAATGGTCCTGAAGTAAGATACGCAAAACTCCAGGGGTCAGGGAATCCATTTAACACGCATATATATCCTTGATATAGATCCAGTATATATGACCCCGGGAAAAAAACCCAACCTCCACACAAGTGACTCTTAAGAGGATTCCAAGAAATGGATCCGGGTTCATGGCCTATCCCACTGCTGTCGGGCATAGAGTGTTCTCAGTGAGTTCTACCAATGGGTGGGGCAGGGAGGTGACAGCCCAGTTTCCTCTGCTGCTTCCTTGGGCTGCAGAGCAGGGAGCATGACTTCATATCTCCCTGTCGCCTGAGGCAACAGAGCAGAGCTATCAGCATCTCTCTTTGCCAGTGTCCTGGCCTGGTACTACACAACCTAGCTACTAAGGTACTAACAACCGGAAATCCAGGACCAAGGGGACATCTAGGCAGGGAAGCCAGACAATAGTTTAATGAAAGGAAGTTCGGGAGGGACAGTAAACAGAAATGTCCCTACAGAAGTGACAGGTGGGGGAGAGGACACTGTAGGAATGTCAAGTTTGGCACCAAGTGGATTTGCTTCATGTGATCTGTCTGTAGGGATGTCTGCATAGTTCTGTGAGGCAGTACCTAGAGACTCCGGGGGGCGGGGGGAAATCCTGACTGAACAGGAGTGGATTCTAAGAACAGAGGCCAGCCTGCTCAGGCACATTACCTGGATGTTGGAGTCCTGGACCAGGCAGAGTTGTTCCTGGATCTTGTGAAGTTCTTCCTGCTGCCACCGAATGTTGGCCTGCAGGATCCGTGTCCTCTGTTCCAGCTGGTCTTTAATGGTCTGGAACATGCTGAATTGTGCTGAAAACTTCAAAAGGAAGTTAAAAAAAAAAAAAAACAATCAAATTGAAGAGTTATTTCAGCCTGAGACCGCCCTTGCCAGCACTCAGAACAGTCTTAAATACCTCTTTCCTGTTCCTTGGTCACTGTTCTCAGGATCTCTGAGAAAACTACTGCCCAGTTCTGAAGTGACAAGGTATCTAGCCATTGTTCCTTGTGCTAATGACAGCAGCAAGCCCCTCTGTCACCTTAAATTGGATCCTGGTACTCTCCTAGTGGGCTTGGATCCAGGAAGTCTTCCTAAACTGTCCCCTCTCCCCTGGCTCACTGTCTGTCTCACAGGCTCAAGCAGCACAGAGCTATGGGGAAGGACACAATCGCTACCTGATATTTGCATAAAGGATGACAGTGGCAGAGA
Source organism: Mastomys coucha (assembly GCF_008632895.1). Classification (NCBI taxonomy): domain Eukaryota; kingdom Metazoa; phylum Chordata; class Mammalia; order Rodentia; family Muridae; genus Mastomys; species Mastomys coucha. Next base: position 67,229,583 of record NW_022196896.1, on the reverse strand, counting down.
GTGCCCTGTAACATAAGCCATTTCTTAAAGAATAGAGTAGTTGTGGCTGGAGTGATGGCTCAGTTGTTAAGCATAGGTATTGCTCTTGCTGAGTTCCCTGGTTCAGTTCCCAGCACCTATACAGTAGCTCACAACTATCTCTTAACTTTGTCTCCAAGGAATCTGATACTCTGCAGCCTCTGCATGCACTTGCATGCACAAAGTGCACATAAACACATACACACGCACACACACAAACATAAAAAATAAATCTTAAAGAAATGCAGTTGTTATCAGACCAAGAACAGTTATTATTAAGGAAATTTCAAGACATGAAAAAATTAGAATTCTGTAACTTTTTTTTTTTTTAAGATACAAGGCCCAGAAGTGAAAGGGATTCTCATTTCTTGTGCCTTTGGATTGAAACAAATCACTAATTTCCTACTAAATATGTCTCAAGGACTTGAAAAGGAAAACCACTATTCTGATTTCTTCCCCCATGAGGCTAAAGATGGACTATTTTAATTAGGAGACTGGCTGAACAGCTTTGATATCACTGCTCAAGCCAGACGCTAGCAAGAAGCATATGCTAACACACGTCTTTCTTATTCCAGGAAAGCATCCGAGACCACTTCTACGAGGGCATATGTTCCAAAATGTTCCTTCCCATCAGCCATCTCAGATCTGCACAGAGAGAGAGACAGCCAAACGTCGAGAGGATGAGGTGCTGGTGAACGGCCATCTGGGATCCAGGTATAACTTGGGGCCAGAGATTGGGACAATGCCAAATGCCCGTGAAGAAGCTGAAGTCAGAGCTCTGGGCTCAACAGCAGATATAAGTGAATCCGTGCACTCCTCCCCATGACAAGAGTGGATGGCCCAGTGCTCAGGCTCTTGTCCTGTGCCAGCAGGCATTGCATAGCTCTTCACCAAAATGCACATTTGGGTCTCTTTTCTTCTATTGTCTATTTATCTACCAATTTCCTAGCCACTCTTCAGGATCAACTCAAGGAATACCTCCCCCAGGAAGTGGCCCAGAGAGGGTGGTTTCTCTGGTTATCTGCAAACTACAAGTGAGGGGCCTGTTGACAGCATCCCTGCATCTGCGATGCCTCACTCCTGAACTGACCTAAACAAGCCCCCCTCCCAGAGTGTTGTTGAAACTAGTAAGTCACTCAGCACAGCTGTCATGCACTCTCTTTTTTTTTTAAAGGGCGGTGATATTTATAGTATTAGATTAATAGCTTCTAGATTCTTTCCTAAAATGTGAAGTTACATGAAACGAAAGGAATACAAACAAATACAGTGATAGACAAAGATGACTATGAAGATGAATTCAGACACTGCGGAAAGAACATGAAGTGGGAGCAGACCTGAGCAGCAGTTGAGGACAGATATGATACATTGTTACATGTCTCTGTTGACTTTGTAGTAAAATCCCCCACCTAGGGCCTTAGTTGATATATGCATGAGTCATATACTCCAATGTAAGAAGATTGAGAACCTCAGAAGACATCTGTCCCTCTGTCCTGCCTCTGACTCACCTGCGTCACGGGAGCAGGTGGACTCTGTAAGATGGTCTGAGGCAGGGTCTGAGGCAGGAGCTGCTTTGTGAGGTCGCAGGAGGATGAGGAATGCAGAGGAGCCTGGGGAGAGAGAATAGGACCTTTGTTAAACAGCCACTTCTGAGTTGCTCTGCCCTCTCTACAGGTTCCGTGTTCCAGCTGCAAATCCTAGGATGAAGACTCTCAGAAAGCTCAAGTTTCCTGGCTGCACTGATTCCTGTGCAAGATATGTATATAGTTAGCAGCGACTCGTGGCTGGTGTAAGATCCATGCGGCTCTTGAGCCGGTTTCAGGTGCTCTGAGAGTACACAATTCCTACCACTGTGTGTGTGAGGCCACTGCTGTCTGCCTGTGCTTGGCAGTTCCTCTTTCCTTCTGCTGCCTCGAGCTAGACAGACTCCATTCTGGAAGACCAAGGTACTCGTTCCAAGGATGTTGTCACTGAGCATTTCCTAATCACTTGGGTGGCTGCTGGGATATGAGAGAGGACAACTGCTAGTTTCATGGGCTGTTAAGTGTTTTGAGGAGATTAGTGAGAAGACTCTTCTGAAGTTATCCTCATAGGTGCCTAGTCCCAAGCACTTAGCATTCAAAGCATCCCGGGGAAGGGGCGAGGCACCAGAAGGGAGGTGTGCTGTGAGAAAGGCCAGCTGCAGGCTCACCAGCCAGGTGTTCACGTGACTTCTTCAAGCTGCATCCCCTGCACATCAGGGGGAGACAGAAGCATAGCAGGCCACCACCCATGACAAAATATGGTCTGTGGATGACTTTGTCTACAGGGCTACCTCTTCATGGTGTTACGAAGAGGTTTGGCATACATCAACAGCATAGCCTGACACCAGTCTTTGCAGCCACACATGAAATGAGATTTAAGCAGGAAGGGCCCCCAGAGGCTCAGGGGACATGCACCCTTGTGATTGAAGCACCGAGCTCTATTCTTAAAAATCACTCGAATTCTGTATTCTGCAAGTACATATCCACTCTTATTTTGTGGTAAAATGTCTAAAATGAGTTGCTAAGCACATGCAGTGACTTCCTGACCCCTGCCTGCAATACCCGCCCTCCCTGCCCACCATCTGATCACCTCCATCCCGAAGTAAAACCTATTCCCTGGAAAGACTCAGTGCGTTCCCATGCTCCACATCACAAGGCAGCACTCCCCCAACCACCGGAGAAGATGGGGATCCCACACATACCGGCATTGTGGCTGCCTGGCTGAGCCCCTGTACTGGTAACTCCTGGGGTAGGGTGGCTGGTCTTGGCAAAGCTGTGGTGCTGTTCTCACCCATCAGCTTGGTTGGAGTGGCTGTAAGAAAAGGAGAGATGGTTTGTCTGACTCACAGATCTTTCCCAGCTACCTCAGCGAAAGGAAGGACAAAGGCCTGAGGTTGAGATCTCTTATGCAGAGGTTAAGCCAAACCATAAACCCCCAACCAGGAAGCAGGCGGGGCACATGCAAGTCATCCTGATGCTCCATTTCTATCGTTTGGTCCGATCGGCACCCTGATCCAACACCTCACCTGTCTGACCTGAGTGTCACCCACTCTGTAATGCTGAGGACAGATAGGGGAGAGTATACTGGCAAGTTCTTACATCAGTTTGATACGTTAGAGTCATTTTAGAAGAGGGAACAATAATTGAGAAAATGTCCCCACCAGATTGTGGGTAAACCTGTGGTACATTTTCTTGATTGATGATAGGATGTAGGTGGGGCCACCCCTGGGCTGGTAGTCCTGGATGGCAGGCTGAGCAAGCCACGAGGAACAAGCCAGTAAGCAGCACTCCTCCATGGCTTCTACATCGGATGCTGCCTCGACCTCCTGCCCAGGCATCTCCGGATGACACCCTACAGCTGAAATAGGAAATAAACCCTCTCCTCCCCAGTTGCTTTTTGGTCATGGTGGTTTTTTTTTTTTTTTGGTGTGTGTGTTTTGTTTTTTTGTTTGTTTGTGTTTTTGTTTTACACCCTGTTCATTCTTGGTACAGATGGCCTGACCCAACTCAGTCTGGGACTTTGTGCGACTCTGTGCCCCTGGTCTGATGACCCTCATTCTTACCCGTTTATGGAAGGGTACTCACAGGTGGGTTCTGACATGGCTGTGTGTGAGGACTTGTGGGAACTCCTCGAGGATGCTGATGGCGAAGGACTGCTGGTAAGACCTGAGGTGCCCATGTCAAGTGCATTAAAGTGCTGCTCAGGCTCCAGGCTTGAGTCCTTTTCCTGAAACACACACATGTGCATGTGAGCACGTGGGTACACGCACGTGGACACACACACACACGCACTCACATACACACACTTCAGCATTAAGATTCCATGAATGCATGAAAACATGACTTTAGTTCAGGCATGTAGAAGAATTTAGAAGAAATTGGGAGACGTGCTCTATCCTTTTAGGAAACATTCTAAATATGTTTGGGTAGAGCAGATACTCGTGTGCTGTGACCTCACTAAGACACATTGTCTCACAAACCACATTTATCTATACTTTCTCTCTTATTTTGATTTTTTTATATTCCCTCCACTGACTGTACATTCTATTTGCTCCTTAAAACAGTTTTCTTGTTGCCCAGGATTTTGGTTTTCTGAAATAAGAGATCAGAACGCAGTAGAGCTACGATTAGCCGATGAGACACAGGCCACTGGGCCATCACAAGGTTCTTCCTATACTGCCTCTCCTGCTTGCTCTCTGCATGGATAAAGAGCCCGTGGTCTACATCTATCCCAAACAAGATATGACGGGAGAGAAAGCAGCTTTGGTGGACAAGCTCCAAACCTTTATGGCTTAAGAGTAATAGTGTATGCAAATAGGATATAATATTATTTTTAAGCCGAAGATGAAAACAGTGTTTATTCTCCTAAGTCTTGTGGCAACCCAGAAGGGAGAAATTGCCAGCACCCACTGTGCAGTCACTGACTTGGGTATTCAGTTTCACCTAAGTGAGGCCCACACATTGTTCTGACTTTAGATTTGGTTGCTACCATGGTGTGTATGTGTGTGTGTCGATGTGAGTGTGAATGTGAGTGTGAATGTGTGTATGTATGTGTGTGTGTGCAAGTATGTGTGTGCATGTGTGCATGTGCGCCACTGTAAAGAGGACTGAGGTGACTGATAAATGTGACCTACAATCCTTTCTGTCAAACAGAATGGCCGGATGTACCTGTATGTGTGGTGGGAGATGTCATTTGCTTAGTGACAATTTCCTTAGATAAGGCTGATCCAAGGTCACTGCACCATACCACAGTGAATTGCATGTTCCTGCTCAGGGGGTAATCAGCCCCAGGAGTGAGTTCAATGGCTGTGAACACTGAGTGGTGTTCACAGCCATTGCTAGCATGGAATATCATCACATCCAACAATGGAATCTTTATTTCACAGACATGTCAGTCAGTGGAACATTAAATGTCCCCTTGACAAGCGTGAGAAGCAACACCATAGAGGTTTCACTTCAAAGGGAGTTGCTACCTTTTCACACAGAGACCTGAGAGATAGATTTCTGATTGGCTGATGGATACACATTGTACTACTCTGTGGTTGATGGGTGGTGTGTCTAACATCTGTCTAACACTAGCCCAGTTCCATTCTCTGATGCAACACGCAGAGTGCGATTTGGGAAGCAGGCACTTTGCGAAGCAGTGGCAGCCATTCAGGTGAGCATGGAAACTAACAGAGATCAGGTGAGCCTCTGCAGACATGGCTCTCTGATCCTTGAGGGTGAGTTTTCCTTCCTCCCAATTTCATCCACAAGGGATGACAGATGTTTCTATTGATCACAGATAGGTTGGCAGGCTGCTGCAAAGCCTCTGGTCAGATTCTGGAATCTAGATTTCTGGACACCCTAGAACTTGAACGGCTCTACTGCCAAGCATTCACTTAGCTTTCAACATATCCAAGAAAAAAAAAAAAGGTTTGTCCTGCAATTGATGAAGAAAAATCAATCTTTCCTTCCTTCTTTCTTTCTTTCTTTCTTTCTTTCTTTCTTTCTTTCTTTCTTTCTTTCTTTCTCTCTTAATATTTATTTATTTTTTATGTATATGAGTACACTATAGTTGTCTTCAGACACACCAGAAGAGGGCATCAGATCTCATTATAGATGGTTGTGAGCCACCATGTGGTTGCTGGGAATTGAACTCAGGACCTCTGGAAGAGCAGTCAGTGCTCTTAACCACTGAGCCATCTCACCAGCCCAAGAAATCCTTATCTCATAGACTGATTGGCAGCATTTGCTTTCCTGAAAGAACTCAGGATCTTCTAGCTGATAGTTTCTTAGCACACAACACTCTAAGCTTTCTTGTTTTTCCTCTGCTAATGTTTCTGCTTGCTATATGGATGCTCTTTGAGGTCCGAGGCTCTGGCCTTCATAGTTCCTTGGCGTTGTGTGAGGAAAAGTCTGGACAGATGGAACCAGAAAACTTGGGGTAGGGGAAGGAAAAAGGTGGTGGGATTTGTGGACTGAAGGATCATTTTTTACATCAGCATTCCCAGACCAAGCTGATTCTACCATGGCTATTAACTAAAATCTTGTGACACTGAGCCAGAAACAACAGGGAAGGGTGGGGCGGTAGCTTCACATGATTTGCATTCCTAGTACCACAAAGCAAAATCAAAGCAGGAAAGTGTAGGAGGGACAGGCTAATAATTGGAAGCAATACAATAAAGCTTAGTCTAAGAGAGGGACGTAGGCCTTGGATGGTTCCACACTCTAGTGGGTGATGGAATTACTCTCTGGCTTTATCTGTGGCTTTTTATAGCCATCATTGGAAGGCTGGGAAGTTGCCAAGCCATTCCTTGAGTCCAGAGGCTGTTTCTGAGCCAGCTTTTTACAAGCCTGCCCTTGGGTACCCATGCTTCCATGCTCATTGGAGGGAGGGAAGAGAGTACACAGCACCTACCTCGCAGGGCCATTATGGAAGGTAAATGAGCAAACACCCACAAGCCATAGGGAGAGCTGTGGGTCTCCAGCCAGTGCTTAATAGAGATGGATCCATTCTTGCTAGCCTGGTATCTCTCAGAATAACTCATGGGAGGTGCCAATGAGTTCCCCTCTGGGCAGGAATGAACTTACCTTTAGTGCAGAGGGGTGCATGGCCTCTGTGGGTGGGTCTTCCAGAGCCAGCTCCTGTCTCCTTTCCACTCGGACATCTGCATAACTGCTCAGAAAAGAAACACCATTGTGGAGCCTGGACATCCCAGGAAGGCACATGGGACTCTCTACAGAAAACCTACTCACAGAATGTGTGGCACAAAGAAGCCCATCTGTGACCTGCTCAGAGGACTGAGTCTCATTCCTGCCTAATTGTCTTACAAAGATTCTAATATTATGTCCCAACTACTTCCAGTTCTGGGCTGGGTTTATTTCTCTCCCCACTGTTCTTTATCCCTTCATTTCCTGAAATCTCCAGATACAGTAGCTTTTAAGATAAACTTTTATTTGTTGATAAGCTTCTGCTTGTAAACAATTAAAAACTGTGCTTCAGGGGCTGGCGAGATGGCTCAGCGGGTAAGAGCACTGACTGCTCTTCCGAAGGTCCTGAGTTCGGATCCCAGTAACCACACACATGATGGCTACGGCCATCTGTACAGCTACAGTGTCCTCACTCATACACATAAAATAAATAAAATAAATCTTTAAAAAAAGCTGTGCTTCAAACATGTTCATTATGGACAGTATATATGGAAGGATATATAAAGAAACAAACCAAGACCTGGCCAGTCCCAGGCCACTGTTGAATCTAGGGACCCATTTTGTCCACTGTGGATAACTCCATGGTGGAGCTGCAGGATTTGGAGGGGACTGGGATGAGACCCTGGAGTGTCTAATCCCTTCTTTATTTACTTGGTTGAGTCCCCATGCTCTCCTGGACCTAGCTTCTTCCTGCTACTGGGGAGGAAGGAGAGAGCAGGGTGTCATGCACCCTCTCCTGGAGACTGAGCAGCCTACTGGAAAAGACACAGCCTGAGCGGCAATGGATGACTACTGGCCACAAAGCCACAAGGTACTAGCTGAGGAAACCCAAGAGGATGGGTTGGGAACTGAAGAGGGAGTCTGAGCACGGGTGCACACTCTGATAAAATGAGATAAGTTCAATGGCTGAGAAAGGCCAGTGCTTCCCTATTCTCCTCATACTAATGCACACACACACACACACACACACACACACACACACACATATGCACAGATGTGTGCCAATCTTCATATGTGTTACACATATATGTATGTGTAACATATATACATACACATATACACATATATGCACATACATATATACATATATATACATACATATGTAAGCATATACACATATACACACATACACACATACACACATATATACATATATATATACACAAATCTATATATATACATATGCATGCATACACACATACACATATATACATATCATACATATACATACACATATACATACATTATACACAAATGCACATATACAAATACACATACATATACATATATACATATACACATATACATATACATACATATATATGCATATATGCATATATGCACATACATATATGCACATACACATACACATATACATATATACACATACCCATACATATATAAGCATATATACCTATACACACATACATATATACTATACATACATGTATATGCATATATGCATATACACATACATATATGCACATATACACATATATACACATATACACACATACACATATACATACACATACACAAATATACATATACACATACACATATACACATATCACACATATACATGCATATATATACATTATACACATATACACATACACATATACATACATATACATGTATATACATACACACATATAAATATATAATCATACACACATGCACATATACACACATGCACATATACACATATGCATATATACTATAAATATATATACATATACACACATATAATACATGTATGCACATATACACACATACACACATGCATATATATAATACACATATACACATATATGCATATACACATATACATATACACACATATATACAGATATATACACTTATGTATATACATAGATACATATACATACATATACACATACACACAATACACATATACACATATATGCATACACATACACATACATATTGTTCCTCTACAGATGCTCAAGTCTCTAATATGAAATGGGGTAGCACTTGCACATCAGCCTCTTGCAGACTTCATACACAGATAGTTTCCTTCTAACATATAGTGTGATACAATGTAAATGCTTTGCACATAGCTGCTATACTGTGCTCTTTACAAACAGTGAGAAGAAAAAAATGCTTGTATATCTTTAGTATGAATATAATTTAAAATATTTTCCATCAGTGATTAGCCATATATAGATGTAAAATTCACTTGATAGAAGGGTGGGCTAGTTATTATTTTATTAGATTTTTTTTTCAGAGACAAGGTCTCATCCTGTAGCCCAGGCTGACCTTGAACGAGATCCTCCTGACTCAGCTTCTCATACTAGGATTATAGGAGCATGCCACTGTGCTGGGCATAAAGTCTCTCTTCTAAACCAGCCTCAGATCAGCTTGTTTTCTTGGTGTTTCTGTGCTGGGATGGAGGGCGAATGACCACGTCCCTTTACCTCTGAGAGCTGGGAACCCACACAGGATACGTCTATGCTATTCTGGATATATTGCTACCCTTTGATTCCCTGCTTATCCATCCTGAACTGAGGGTTCTAGGGACCCCCAGGGCCAGCTTCCTACAGGCAGCCCAGATGTTCTGGTAATACTACCTCAGTTGCCAGCAGGGGTTTTTTAAGCCTTAAAGAAAAAAAGGTATGTGTTTGAGTTATTTGGTGGCAACATTTTAATTTTCCTCTCAAAAACAGCAACAAGGAAAAGCTGGGGGCTGGAGAGAGATGAGGGAAAAATATGTAAGTAGGTCACTGAAGCAGGAATTTACTAAGTAAGATCCTGGCAGCTTTCAAAGGGGCTTAACAGAACTCACAGGAAGCCCCAGGCCTGGAGGAGAGGGGTGTCTACCTGGGCAGGGGCTGAGTTCTTGACTATCCAGCTTGCTGCAGAGGCTAGCCGGAGTTTCTCCTCTCATACAGGGGGTGTACTTAAGGTGGGCCCTGGCCCTTCCCTATCCCTGGGGGGCCTTACCCACCCTCCCAGGTCCCTCCCAGAGTCTCCAGGCTGCTCAGTACCTGACCACCGAGTGGGTGCACACGATGAACTCGGGCTTGGAGTTCCATTGGTGGTAGGTGATGTAGTAGTGGGTTTGCAACCAAATCCACTGTTGCCCTTTGGTTAGAAACCGGTAACAACACGACTTCCCTTTGCCAAACTGCATCACTAGGAGGAGAAACAGCAGACTCAGTATATAACTCACGCTAATGTAAAGTGACCTTTCCCTCAAGACTTACGACTAAAATCGAAACATTGTAGGAGACAGCACCAAATATTGTTTCTTTTTCCTGGTCGCACCATACTTTAAGGGACTATTCTCACGCTGTCTAACACTTTTGGGGGCCGTGGGGTTCTGGAGATAGAGTTTGGGGCCTCTCACACTTACTAGGCACATGCTTTGACTTAGTCATACTCAGTCAATGAAGAATTCTTAATACAACAATCTGTATATTCCCAAATGCGCAAAGGCTTAAAGAACTCTTCTTCACACGACGGCACCCAAGGATAGATTTTTCAGCTGGAGGCTTAAGGAAAAGGAGGCTCTGGCTTTCTTGGGACTTCTCTTCCTGCTGGAGGTACGAAGCCTTTGGAACTTCAAGAGCCAAGCAGAGGAGAGAGCATCCAGACGCTGGGAGAAGTGGACCCAAAATAGACCTGACAACTAGCTACCGATGGACAGACTCTACAGCTGTCATCCACAGTTGAGTCTCAGTCTACACCGTTTTAGAACAGAGAGTCTGGCATGGACGCCTACAGTCCAGGCCTTCCCTGCAGCTGCATAACTGCCTAGAGCCCCTGGAGTTTTGTCTGCAGATGGCTCCTTGTGGGGAGGGGAGTATCCAGGACAGAATGCACGCCAGTGGTTTATTAGCTCACGTGAGGCAGAAAGATAAATTATGGATCTGAGGAAGAAGACCAATTTGGATTTTATTACCACAGCGCTCGAAATTTAGCATCTTGTAATGAAAACCGTCATGAGGAATCTTAGGGAAGTGGAACTAGCAAAGGGAACCATGGCCTCAAAACAATGCGGTTCTGAGCAGGGAGTACCGGCTGAATGAAGTGTGGGCTCTACAAAGCAAGCACATCATGCCAGAGCCACTGGGCAAGTCTATCGATGCCCAGTTTAATTCTCCAACCTGAAAGGCTTCTCTATGCTAGAAGAGTCAGAGGCAGCCAGAGGTTTAAAGTGGGCATGCTTCTCCTATCTGAATGTGCATACCAACCCAGTGGAGGGACTGTGAAAGTAGATTTTCTCACTCCTGATCCCTTGTGGAGGGATCCTGAGAGTCTACAGCTGTAGCTAATCTGGTGCTTATATGACTTGTCTAAGCTACATTTTGAGGAGCAAGGGGTGAAGGTTAAGATGAACTTTATATCCCAACAGATCTCAGCTGCAATTCCAGCTTGCTCCTCTGTCAACAAGGATAGCACTGAGAAAAAAGTCCGAACAGCTCCTATAGGTAAGGCATCTACTGAAGACCAATGCCCATGGACCATTTATCAGAAGTCATAGCTCAATGTCATGGAAACTGGTTTTATTTAAAGCTGAGCATTGGTGCCAAAAGCAAGTGGTTGGTTCTTCTTGTGAATGAGAACTGGAAAAACTTGTAATTCTTGCTTTCCCAGGGCATGGGGCCTACCCTAAATGCTTGCTGGAGTGCTTCCCTCTTCTGTGGCACAAAGCCTTCTCTGACTTCTCTCTCAGCATGGGAGGGGTCCTCTGATCTCCTCAAGATCCTGCATATACCCCTTCCATACTGGCAGCATCCTGCAAAGTCCTCTGCTTCTGGACTTCTTAGCAGACTCCCACCCCAGAGGGCAGCCAGGAGATGCTGGCCACAGCTATGAGCATCTTTTGGGTGAACGTCCAAAAGAACATTTACTGGGAAAAGTCAAGTTACAAAGCCACTCGCTTGACAATGTTGTATTTGAGGAGGACAGGAGATCAACCTTAGCCTTGTGGTCTGCCACCAATGTCTGACTGCTCAAGAGCAGGTAGAGCATTTGGTATTTTGCCTTTCAAATGCATTCCATAGCCTAAAAGAAAGTCTAGCCCTGCCTTAATTTTTTGATTAGGATTAATAAGCATGACTTTCTGGATGATAGTGGGATGTTGCTGGAGATCTGGGCAATATCGATTCCACATTGGACCCAGAGGGCTAAGTGTAGGAAAGAATCCTATAAACTGCCACAATCACCGCATGGGACACTATCCCTTGCCCACTCTGACAAGCAGGCTTCCAGAGGCACAGAATCCTGCTGTTTGGGCCCCTGAAAAGCAAACGCAAGACTCCTGGTCTGGCTGGTGAGTGGTACTCACGGTGCTGGTGGCACCTGGCCAGGAGCTCCAGGTCATCAATGTGGTAGTAGTCGTAGCCTGAGGTCCCAAGTACTTCAAAGGGCAGGTATCCTATGATTGGAGGGGCTCTGCAAGGAGACACAGGGGAACTCTTCACACACAGCTCACAAGCTGGTTGTAACACTCAGTTTGCATGTCTAGTTTTCATGGAGGGCCTCATTTATCAAGAACCAGGGGGCAGGGAAACTGCAATGTAACAATGTGACAACAGTCAATGTAACAATGTAACAACAGTTAGGTCCAGAGAGCCTGTGTTTATAAAGAACCCATTTGTTTCAGCATATAGGTACTCCATTCCTTTGGATAACCTGGCCCGAATGATAATGAGAACTTATAGATATTGAAGAATTTAAAACAGCCGGAGACTGATCCAGGCCAATGCCCCCGATTAAAGAGCAGGGAAAGGTAGTTGCTCGTTCATCACTGGGAACGATGCTGTGAAGGAAAGATGAAGAATTGGGCTGAAGGATCAAAGGACGGTGAAAGAAATCAGAGAATTTCTCTTCTGACATTTGTTTCTTGCCAATTGGGAATTATAAATGGCCTAAGTTGGGACCATCCAAAAGACATCTTGGGGCTAAGGTATCACTCTGAACGTAGGACCCGATCGCAAGTGGGGCAGGCACAAGAATGTCAGGGTACCGACCTTCCCCTTAGCTGGGAAAAACTGTTCTTACTGCCAGGGAGTCCTTCCCCACCATGGACCAAGCTGGACTTTATTCTCCCAAGTGGTGCCCGGCTCATGCAAACAACGCTTGAAAAGGAACCAACTCAAATATGTTTTTCTTCTCACAAACCTGTGATCCAGAAATAAAAATTTCCATTCCAAGCTATGCCTCGAAGTGAATTCCTCTAAAGGTTCGTCAGCTACACACATTTCCTGTGTTGGAAAAGGAAGAAGAAGAAAAAAATAAAAAGGCAGAACATTGCTCGGAGTGCCAGATGCTTACCCTAGGTTGGTTCAAATGGAATGATAATACAAGGATGGGTAATACAAGTTAAAACTGTTCTGAGACAATCTCCAAATAGTGCGGCACTGAAATTTGTCATCTGTAGCTAATTTCTGTATTAGCTGATCCTCAATTCATTTCACAAACTGGGAAAAGGACCTAGGAGCCAAACAGTGCCTCTCCCCTCCCCCCATTCCCGTTATCTGGAATTGTGGCAAACGTGGAGATGGCTTTTCATCTGAATCTGAATTACTAATTTAATTCCATCCACATTTGTACTAGAGATGTGAGTTGGGACCACAGGAGGAAAATACAATCAATGCTCTTGTTTTGTGGGTTTTTTTTTTTTTGACTCACAGTCTGAGCCACACCTACTCTGCACACAATGGTAGTGCAACCACTTGAAGCCTGCAGTTAGCCACCAACATCTCCATGGACCTATCAGCAATGGGTGTTTCCTTCAAACCAAACAACCCACAGGAACCTGGGGCCATGGTGGGGGCAAGCACAGAAACTAGACATTTAGTGTTTTGAAAATTATTATTATTATTATTATTATTATTATTTGGTTTTATGAGACAGGGTTTCTCTGTATAGCCTTGGCTGTCCTGGAATTCAGTCTATAGACCAGGCTGGCCTCAAACTCAGAAATCTGCCTGCCTCTGCCTCTCAAGTGCTGGAATTAAAAGCATGTGCCACCACTACCTGGCTTTGAAAACTAAGTTTTAAAAATAACTTTACTGCAATTTTATTCTCTTCCACAAGGATGATTAATGGCAGGTAGCCAAGGTGAAGGGACGAGGTCCCTGTGATATCAGTGTCAGGGACTTGCCTTTAAGAACTGCGGGGTTGCCAGGCGCACGGTGGCGATGAAGCAGACCTCCTTTCCTAGGGGCACACGGCAGGGTCTTGAAAGGGTGTTGTCAAAGCCATTACAGGAGGGGCTAGGCACTGAGAGGGAGGAAGACACACAGGTTAGCTCTGCCTGGTGACACTAGCTAATCCTTACGTGACACTTCCTGCTTTCAGGAATTTTTGTATCCTAACTTGCTCTGTTTTACGATCTAGGTACATCGATATTCTCATGGCACACATGAGGAAACTGAGGCATTTGTTTTAGGCCATCTTCCTAGAGGCTGAGCTGGGAATCCAGTTCATGGTAATAGCCATACCTGACTGACCTTCACTTCTACAAGCTATTCAAAGTTTCCTTCTTGTGTTGGAGAAACTGCTCTATAATGCAAGGCCTACTTCTACGGCAGTGGTTCTCAACCTTGGAAATGCGGCCGACCCTTTAATATAGTTCCTCATGTTGTGGGGACTCTAACCATAAAATTATCTCGCTGTTACCTCATAACTGTAATTTTGTTGCTGTTATGAATCGTCATGTAAATATCTTGATATGCGGGAGATCTCTTGTGCAATCCTTGTAAAAGGATCGCTAGACCCCCAGAGGGGTCACAGCCCACAGGCTGAGAACTGCCGATCTACAGGAGGGAGGTCTAGATGTTGACTTCTGCTGATCCTCTAAGAGTAAGTTTCATAGTCCAACAGTGTTTCCATTACAGATCGCTCCCATGGAAAGAAGTGATGTCCTCTTCTCAAGCAAGAAGGGATCTGTCTCAAACCTCATCTCAGGGAGTCTGGGATGACATAGGGGCTGGACGCCTGAGAGGATGTCCTTAGGATGAAGGTAGTTACGGCTTGGGACTCGGATGTCCTACAGACACCTGTGTGGTAAAGGCTCAGTTTCCAGTTTGGTGCTGCCTGGAAGTGGTAGAACCTATGGGAGGTGGCACTTAGTGGGATGTTCTTGGCTTCTGGGGTTCTGCCTTAGGAAGAGATGGTTAGACTCTGGTTTTCATCCATACTTTCTCTCTCCCAGCTACATATTAAGCAGCTCCGTTCTGCTGTGTGCTGTGTGCTGCGTGCTCTGTGTTCCCTGCTATGATGATCATGATGATCCTCCCCATTGCAGGCCACAGAGCAACAGGACAACAAAGCAACTCTGAAACTCTGAACCGGACTCAATTAATCTTGTTAAATGTTGGTTACTAGCTACGTATCAAGCAGCTCCGAGGAGACCGAGGCCTGGAAAAGTCGCTCAGAGAGAAGCTAACAGAGTGAGAGCTCCACTGGTCTTTGTCTGAGCCCAGGATCTCAGCGAGTAAAGGGCTTGGGTTTAATTCAAGGCCACCAATGTGTTTAGACCGGGATCCCAGTGCACCCCCTAAGATACCACTGGGCATCACTGATGTCCTTCCTGGAAGCCACCAGCCCTTTCTTTAGGGTGACTGTGGAGAACTAGGTGACATTCTGGGCCAGAAATATTCTATTATCTTGATTGAATTTGGTGAGGAAAGAACCCAGTTAAATATGAAAATAACCAAGTTGGCACAGCCACAGAATCCTCAAATTCCAATGTCTGGCTGGCTCCCCTAGAACCTCTGGTTTGGCTACTTGGGCTCTGTCCAGATCACATAATTTAGGCATGGGTACTCTCCAGAGCTCCATTGGCTAACCATATGCCAGGGCCAAGGCTCCCTAGAGTAGAGGACCATACAGCCTTTTCTTTAAAAATTATGACTGGTTACAGCTGGCTCTTTACAACTGTGACTTCTGAATCTGCAAAATAGACCAACTTTGGATCCCATATATCTGAAAATATCTGAAAAAAGCCACTATATATTTATTGAACACACACACACACACACACACACACACACACACACACACACACACCTTTTCAACATCGTTGTCTCCTAAGGTATTCAGTAAAGGCATGTAGCATTTCCATCATGCTAGGCACTGTAAGTCAGCTGTATGATTTAAAATATATGGGGTGTGTGGGTGCTATGAAAATACCACACTGCTTTATACAAGGGACCCAACCAGCTATGGGTATTGGTATCTGAGGTGCCTGGGAACAAGCCCCTAGTGGACAGTAACAGGTGACTCTTTAACCTGCGCTTTCTATACTCACAGATTTCAGTATCATTATGCTTTCCAATTTAGCCAAAAGCATATGGGACATCGGAAAACCAAATGCATTTAAAATGAAATCCGCAGGATTACAGTTTAGCTTTCCAATCACATTTTTTTTGTTTTCTATATTTATAGGTTTGAAAATGATCCTACAATGTGGTCTGCTCTCCACTGACATGAATAAATTCACTTTACCAAACACATTCTCTGAATCTACTCACATAAATACTAATAAATGTTTCCAAACACGAACTCGAAGTGAGTAAAATGGCAAATAGTGATCTCGAGAGAGTTCACATCTGTCATGAGCTGGCTTAAGACTGTTGTAGGCTCATTGTGTGGGGTGAGCCAAGAGATTTATCAAGGGGAAGGAAAACAATCCCACATAAGGGAAGGTCTGCAGACGTGAACATCTGTGTAATAAAAAAAGACATTAAAAATTTCCCAGATGTGAAATGCTCTCTACTCGAATCGAAGAGACATTACCCTGCCAGATAACTACCTCATAAAATTCTCTTGACTCTTTTTGGAATACTGAGACCTTGGAGGCAAATTTCTAAGCACCCGCTAGGGCCTTAAGGCGGCATCCTTCTTCTCCCTCTACCGATGCACCTGGTGTAAGTCACCCCTTGGCTACTGAACCCACATGCTGCCAGCAAGGACCCTCTCCCTGATTTCCTGTTAAAAGGGGACAGAAGGTAGGGAGGTGGGAAACCCCATCTAACATGTGTTCCTCCCTCAAAAGCGGTAGAGACTGCCATGGCAGTCATTCTGTGGGACTTTGAAGACTTTCCACCTGGCCTGGCTGTCTTCCAACAGTTTTATCTGCACTTTTATAACTTCAAAGGCGTTAAAGGTGAATATCTAACCCACTTCCTACCCCCCATCAAATCCTTGCCAAGGATGGGCCTTCATTACTGTGGCCTGCACTTGGGTCCCAAAAGTGAGTGTCTGTTGTTCCAAACAAGCTTTTCCCCACTCGAAGCCTGAGGCATCCGAGCGATTGATCCATGGGGAGAGAAAATCAGGATGGCCAGGCGGTGGTGGCGCATGCCTTTAATCCCAGCACTTGGGAGGCAGAGGCAGGCCGATTTCTGAGTTTGAGGCCAGCTTGGTCTCCAGAGTGAGTTCCAGGACAGCCAGGGCTACACAGAGAAACCCTGTCTCGAAAAACAAAAACAAAACAAAAAAACAAAACAAAGCAAAACAAAACAGAAAATCAGGGTGAATGTTTTAATAGCAGTGACGAGGTGGGTAGAGGCCAAGAGAAGACCTTGCAGAGGAAGCGAGGGGAGGAAGCTCCCTTCCACACTGCTGGTTAAGTGTGAAATGACTTTTGACTTGAAGCATGGGGCTCTCGCATGTTCCAGAGGCGACACAGGAATGCATGCCGCACAGTCCTATTTAGCACTTAGAGTAACTCTCTGGCACTTTAGATCCCAAGGTAGCTTAAAGCCCCTTAATTAAGGATTCAATTACCTATTTCGAGTTAAATAACAGAAAAAAAAAATACATCTAATTACAACTGGCTTCCTTACTTCTCAGAAGGACTTGCCACTGACTGTCAGCACAGCCGTGCTTTCTCTGGTTGGCCAGAGACCTTGGAGGCACTCATGGTATAGAGGAGTGTTTATCTCTCTCTCCATTTTCCTCCTGGAGGCTGCTTGCTCAAAACTGATGCTCTCCTTGCCAAAGGCTGGGGAGGCAGGCCTTTTCCACGTCTTGCTTCTCATCTCCAGTGCTGCACAGGGGTCCTACTACAGCCAGCAGGTTTTCTGGATGACTCCCTCAGGGAGGACTTCTATTCCACACTCAAGCTGAGCTTAGTTAGGGCTCAGTTCAGGAAGGAGCATTTCTGGTCTTCGCCAGTAACTGACATACAGACTTTGGGACCCTAGGGCCAATTGTCCTTTACAGTTCCTCCACTTTGTCACTGTTGGGGGAGGGGTTCTGGAAGTTGGCATTCAGGCTAGCTTACTACCCTACCTACTGAAGGATGAACACTGCTTCAAAGGAGGCCCCAGCAAGATGGCGGCTGAGAATTCCATGCTGTATCGCTATCAAGGGTTGACAAACAAACAGTGGAAGTGTCTAGCAGGGGCCCCTGCCTGGAGAGATGCAGGGGGTGACATGGCTTTGGATCTTCAGACTTAAATGTTTGGTCCAAAGGTTCTCAAGCTCTGAGCTTTTCTAAGGTAGTATCTATCGGTCCTGTTAAGGACACAAGGTGAGTTACAATAATGGACACCTGGCTTGGGGGTCTTATCTCATGGGGTTCAGGAATGGAGGGAAGGGAGAATTAAGAGTTAGCAGTGAGTATTTGTTGAAAGATGTCCTGACCATGTCCCACTTGGCCAGCAGCTCAGTCATCTCAGCGAAACACTTTCCTTGGATGAGCTGCTGACATGCTATTTGCAAAATCTGTGAGAAAGCACATGACTAGTCCACCCAGAATGTAAGGGCGAACTTTCTAGGCATCTCTTGGAACAAACGAGAGATGTTGTGGATGGATATCTAGAAAGATATGGCTTAGCAGTCGGAGATAAGCTTTACTCAGCAAAAGGAGGTTCCTCAGCCTCCTACCTACGTTTGACAGGTAACACTCCATGTTTAGTTAGGATTTGGAGCCCATGAGAGGAAAATACTTTCCAGCCCACTCATGAGGCATTGTCTCCCACTAAGGAGGTGCTAAGTGATTTCAGACTCCATGTTTCCTTCTTTGCATGCTTTGTTGGGTATGTTCTGAACAGCCAGATATCAATGTTCTTGGGAGACATTCGCATACTCACTCTGCCACATCCTAGCCCGAGAACCGCCTGCGTGGCTTGCATCATGCTTGGCTTCTTTTTATTTCTGCCAGGTCTGCTTAGCAGAAAGGCAAGCAAGATAAGAGCTCCGGGAGAGGGCTAGGTTGGCAATTTTCTGAACTGGAAAAAAAAGTCGCTCTAACGAGAAACTGTATGTCTTACTTAAATCTTTTCTACTTCCTGGCATTCATTGAGATTTTTCAAAGGGCCAGAGAGGACTTTGGTAATAGATTCAAGACTTCCCCCTGAGGGTTAGTGTGGTTAAGGGTAAATCCTCCATATGTTGAGGAAGGTAAACTTCCTCTTGAGGCCCTCATCTTGTCTGGATATTTTTGACATGCTTTCAGTTAAAATTATAGACCATCTTGTGCATGAAGTTTCTCCCAGATGAGAGTGAGCAGAAAGACGTAGTTGATAAATGTGGCTCCATTGTAGTATGGACCTGAGATGATGGTGTGGGATCAGGGCCTTGGGGAATAGCTTCTTATTCGCCATAATCTGAATCCTGCTGCTGTCTAATCTGATAGCTGATCACCACTGAGGGAGGAGTCGCTGCTGCCTGGCTGAGCTTCACTGCTAGCTCTGAGAGGCCAGTGATGAGAGGCTAGCTCTGAGAGGCCAGTGATGAGAGGCTAGCTCTGACAGGCCAGTGATGAGAGGCTAGCTCTGAGAGGCTAGCTCTGAGAGGCCAGTGATGAGAGGCTAGCTCTGAGAAGCCAGTGATGACCTCACCCTGAACACTCTGTATAAGAGGTTTCCAAACCCCTGCCTCTGGATTCAGGGAGCTCTGGTGTGCTTGCATTCTGATATCTTATACTAAGACATCTTAGTTCTTTAGCACTGGGGAGAAACAGAATACAAAAGCAACAACCTCAAAGCCAGGCAACCTACAGAGATCCCAGGGAACACATGGATCCAAGAGGTAGAAGCTGAAAGGCCCAGGCTTCTGCCAATGCTTCAATCTGGTGCTGTGGTTAGAGGCAACTAGGTAAAATGAGGGCAAGGAAACTTTTATACTCTGGTGTGTGGTTTCTGGAAAGCTCAGGGTGGAATGTTTGCTGAGGGTGACCTATTTGGAACCATACCAGTGACTTTTGAAATGCTGTGTTCTGGATTTCAGCCACATGCACATTTAAGTCCAAGGCTGTGGGAAGACCCAGTAAAGGATGGCTTTCTTCTTGCCGTGGAGTGACCTATCAGGAGTAGAACCTGCTTCTTACGGCCCCTTAGAGCAAAGATGTTCATTGTGTTCTGGATATTCCTCTAGCTGCTGTCTTCCTGCTCATATAGCAGTAGGGAAGTGGACGTGACACTGGTTACCCGGAGCTTAAGAAGATCATCCTGACCACATATTTAATTAGAAGAGTGAAAATACAGGGCGGCGTGTTTGTCCAAAAGAAGACTCTCTCCTCGCCTCTCCTTGTAGAGAACATCTGTTGTACGACAGACATAGTTTAAATAGAGTCTTTTTATTTTAGCGATGTTCTGGAAATGATCAACGCATAGAGCAGAGGAAGCTGTGGACACTGACCACTTCACTGCTATCAGCCAGCCAGGGTCCTTGGTGGGGACCTAAGCTCACTTAGCCCGGTCTGGATCCTTCAGGAGCCCTTGCCAGACAGGTCAGGAACCTTTCTCAAAGAACTAATTTCTTGACCTATTTCCCATCACACATTTCTTCACATGTTAAACACACATAGGATAAAGAAGTCCTGTGTTGGGCTAGAGAGGTGGCTCAGCTCTTAAGAGCACTGACTGCTCTTCCAGAGGTCCTGAGTTCAAATCCAAGCAATTACATGGTGGCTCACAGCCATCCGTAATGAGATCTGATGCCCTCTTCTGGGGTGTCTGAAGACAGCTACAGTGTACTTACATATAATAAATAAATCTTTTAAAAATACATATACATTAAATATATGCAATTAAAAAATTAAAAAAAAAAGAAGTCCTGTGTTTTATATCCTCTTCCTAGAACACTGGGGACCAATGGCCATCTCTCCTAAGGAATGACTACCAAGTGCAAACATTAAGGGGAGGGGAAATCCCATCTTGCTCAAGTCTTTGGTCAACTGCTGTTTTACTGGAACAGTATAAACACTAGAGGTATAAAGACAGAGGTGAACGGGTGAGTTCCAAAACTCCCACGAGAAAGCATAATCTCACCATCGAGGACAAAGGTACTTTTCTCTGTCCATGCTTCTCCCCTGCTTCCATCCTAACCCCATGGCAAAGGTTAAGAGACTGGGGGAGTCTCAAAGTGTTATCCAGAGTCAACAAGAAAGCAGACTGGATCCTCATGTGCAAACCACGAGGGTCTCCAATAGCTCTCGCTGATTCAGCATTAACCGCTCCCCTCTCTGCGCATGCTCAGAAAGAATCCCAGGGCTCAGTGCAAGCTGAGGGCTCCATCACTGACCTATTTTTTAGGTTGACTCCTAACAATTATACATAGTAAGGGGGAGCCAGGTATGTTTCAGGTATGTTGTTCAATGTTCAAACCAAGGCAAGCGTTGGTACCTCCTTAGATATCGATCATTTCTTTGTGGTGAGAGTACACGTAAAGTCCTCTCTTCTAGAGCTTTAAGTGAGCAGTACATCAGGGCTATCTCTAGTCCCACTGCTGTGGTGGAAAGGAACATTAGAAGTATGTCTCTCTGCTAACTATAGTCACCTATGCATTTCACTTCTGGTCTTTTGCGTTCAGGCCAAGTCATTATGTACACTTGCGGACTCCCGTGATGCTCTAGAGGGAGACTATGTTCTTGCTTTCAATATTCCTGCTTTGTATGCTTCGTGTTTATAGCAGCAACAGTTTAAAAAAAAACAGTTTAAAAAAGTCACACATAATTTCCACACACTCTTTCAAGCAAGCCAATGTTGTCTCAGCTTGAAGTGAAAATAAAGCCTCACTACATTAAAATAAATAAATAAAAATTAAAAACACAGCTCAGGTAAGAATGAAGTCCGCCTACGTTCTTGAAGCCTTCTAAGATGTGCTATACAATGGGATGTTTTAAAGCACTGTCTGGAAGCTTTTTAGTAAGAGAAATACAAGTTCACGGG
>NW_022196896.1:67191682-67207681 GCF_008632895.1 Mastomys coucha | reverse complement strand
GGGGATGGGACTGCTGCTCACCAGCCAATCACAGGTTGGTCTTTGAGCTGAGCATGCGCACTGCCACGTGTGAGCAGCCACCCATAGTTCTCAGTTTGAAAGCCACTGTGCCTTTGGTCACTTAGGATATTCTGTGGCTGTAGCAGCTATCACGAAGGCCAACAGTCCCACATGTTATAGATATTATGATAAAGCACTGTTTGGTCTAAAGTTTACCGCCTAGCCTTTTATCTTTTTTTGTGTTGGGACTGAATACCAAACTGAACGCTGAGCAACATCCGGGTCCCCACGTTGCATTTAAATATACACTGAAGTAGTGCCAAGCACATCTGTATACTGCTGACACCACCATCCATTGGGAGAACTCTGTCTTACCAAACGGAAACTGATACCCACTCAGCAACTCCCCACTGGCCCTCCCCCAGCCCGTGACACACACCCTTCACTTTATCCTTATGAATTTAATTATAATAGGTGCCTCATCTGAGTGGAATCCCACAATGTTTGCCCTTTGATGGCAAGTTTATTGTACTTAGCATAATGCTTCTTAAAGCTCCTTTATGTTGAGCATATGCCAGAATTCTTTTTACAGGCTGTGACAATCCACTGTAAGGCTGCGGCATACTTTTATCCATTCACCCACTGATGAACAATGGGGCTGCTTCTAACTTTTGGCAACTGCAACTCTTTATGAATGTGCTCAAATGCCTCTTCAATCCCTGCTGTCATTTCTTTGGGTGTGTCCTAAGACGTGGTGTAACTGGATCCTACGGTAGGTAGTTGGGTTTAGCTCTTAACAAATCAGCACATTTTCAGCCTACTTTGAACAGCCCCTCATATTCAACAGTAAAGCTGATTGGAAGGAGCACTATTGATCTCTAGGGAATGATACGATAATGAAGTCTCAAAGTTTAAGACTCCTATAGTCACTCCACATGGTCCTGGCCCTTGGGTCCCTTCCTTGAACTAGCACGTTTGAACAAGGCCTAAGAGTTTGCATTTTAACAAGCTGCGTCCCCTAGCTGTTCTGGGGTTGGTGTGGTGTTGGCTTTCCTATCAGATGCCAGCTTCTTCAGTCGGGCAGCCTGCCGTCTACCATTTACTTCTGTGTAACGGTTCCTTAACTTTGTGTCATGAAGCTGGACCAAGTTTTTCAGGTTAGCCAGATCAGACATGGTCAGGCCTTGGCTTCATTTAGACTTAGGGGCCCACACAGAAGAATGAATCCCTCCCTCCCCTTTACGATTAAAGCCACATGGATCCCTGGATGGACTGATCCTCTGAAGGGCCAAGCCAGCCATGGAGGCTACTCTCCAGGCGAAATCCCTGGACAAGGACCTGAGAATCACTCTAACAGGTTTACTCTACTTAGCATCTCCTTGAAGCTTTTTAAATGAAGCATGTGTGTTTATTCAAATACCATGCAGCCAAGGATCATTTAGGGTGGAAAGAAAAAAAAATCCCAGTTAGCCTCAGCATTAAGATGTGGTACCGTAATGTTGGCTTGCTCAATTGGGACCCGGGGCTAATCTGCCTGGGGTTAACGGCCCTAGGTGGGTCCCGAGTCAAACAGTAGGACAGAAGTTCGAGCTGCTCTCCTGTTCTCTGTGCCTCCCACAGGCCCTCCTCCTCTCTGCAGCTCAGCACCTCACTCTGCTTTCTTCTGACATCATTCCCTCCTTTTCTCCTCCTCCCCTCAGTTCCCATCTGCACTTTCTGCTTTTTTTCTTTGCTGTTTTAGGAAATATTAGCTTTTCTGCTTTGTGTGGAGTTGGAGGGCCATGGCAAATAAGGAAGCAGGCCTTTCAGTGTTTCACCCAGAACAGAACCTGATTTTGAAATTTCTGGCAGTAGAGCTGCATTCCCATTTACTGTGGGTCACAAGTAAGAATGAGTGTTTAAGTATAGGTTAGAGTTCATGTCTCTGTACTTAAAGGTTGGGCAACTAGTTGTCTTGGCAGTTTCTGAAAATCAAACTGACTTCTGGGTGATCGTTTCTCCAATGCAGATTCCTGGCCCTCCATAAAACAGCCTCCTTACTAAGTGTGCACAGGGACCATAGTGAGTGAAGACCTGTGAGCCAGACCTACAACATCAGACTTGCAGCAGACTGTACAGGAGAGACAAACATGCAGGGAGCCAAGGGGACACATCTGGGTGCCACAGCACAGGCCTGTTTGGCCAAGTCGGCAGGCTGAGCCTGTTCTTTATTAACCGTAAACTATTTCTCAGTGCACAAGACTATCTCATCAGCTTGAAAACAAATAAATGGATCTCATACAATTCAAGGTGAGTGCACACAGGCACAAGATGCATTCTTGAGTGTGAGAGGACACCGGTGAACACACCCACATACACGGATACACACAGATACACACAGATACACACAGACACACACACACACACACAGACACACACACACACACACACACACACACACACATACACACACACACACACACACTGTTGGTTTCAGGAACAGGAAAATCCAAATGCAGACATGAAATAATTCTTGGGACCTCATGTACACTTTTCCATGACAAAAGACACCATTGAAAGAATAGGATGAGGGAGCTGGAGAGGTGGCTCAGCAGTTAAGAGCACTGACTGCTCTCTGGACGATCCTTAGTTCAAATCCCGGCAACCACATGGTGGCTCACAACCATCTGTAATGAGATCTGATGCCCTCTTCTAGTGTATCTGAAGACAGATACAGTGTACTTACATATAATAAATAAATAAATCTTTAAAATAAAATAAAGTTAAAAAAAGAAAGAATAGGACGGTTAAAGCTTACCATTGTTGTAAGAGCGAAAATTTCCTACAAATTTTATGTATTCGTAAGTTGGAAATTCCTTTGGGTTCAAGCTGCCTCTGAGAAGATGGCAATAAAACTCTAAATCGTTGTCAGCTGGGTCGTTAGAAAGAGAAAAGAGAAAGGGAGAGGAGGGTTACACAGACTCCAGACTAAACAAGTCGCGCCTGTATGATTTACTCCACGAGTGGCCTACGTGGTTTTCTCCGTATGACAGACTGTTAGACCTGGCTTCTAACCCTTGCAGCTCCAGGCCGTTCTCCCTGCAGCTCATCCATATTCTGCATTCTATACTTGGACCCAATTAGTCAATCTGCTCACAGATGTCTGTGGTTGGTTATGTCGGCATCGATTAGTTCTGGTTGTTTTCACATGGCGTACTAAAATAAAGCTGCTCGTATAGAGCCGCTCTCTTTAATTTAATCTTTTTTTTGCTTTGCTTTGAAGGGAAATCAGATGTACGACGGGACCAATTATGCATGGAAATGGACTGAGGCTTGAGCAAATGCAAGCGTCTTTGCTACTGCCTGCCATTGCGTATGCTTCGTTAGGCGGCGTGTGGTGAGCACGCACGGGGGTCTGCCTTCTATCTAGGTTGCCAAATATTTTGATATAAATCTCAAACTTCCATAAAATTGCACATGTAAGTAAATAAGCAGAAGACAGCCACAGGAGGACAGAATATGGACTTCTGACCTAATTATTCAATTAGCAGTTGATTATCTGCTGTCATAGAAACTTTACATTGTAGCATTCCCTAAGATCAGCAGACTGCTCCCTGAATTTTGCCCTGTTTATTACCCTCATGTAAAAAGGCATCTCTTGCCATACACGAGAAACATGTTATTATTCTGAAGCTATACTTTCAACTTTTCCACATAAAAGCTAAAATGTCGTACGTGCTCCAAGTTCCAGTTTTAGCTTCAACTTAAAATATACCTCAAAGGATCTTGGAAATGTTCTGAGTCACGAGGAAAATTATTCTTAAAATTAGTCCTCCCTTCTTAATTCATTCTGACCTCCTTTCCCTAGCTAGAGCGAAATTCTTGTCTTCAGATCCAATAACAACACCAGGAGGGCAGACTTACATTTTAGGAATTCTGGGGAGGGGGAATCCGTCACAAGCATATGGGAGGAAAGGATTTTATAAACTTCGGAATGTTCTTGCTCTGGAAGGAAATTTAACAAGTTCTGATCCATGACATCCGACTGCAAGAGAAAATAAAGAGAAAAAGGCATGCGCTCGACCGAGTGAACTTCAGAGCAGAGGCAGAGCCTCGGAGTTCTTGGCAGCTCAGAACTGCTTCAGAGATGAAAGCTGAGGACCACGTGGTCTGTGAAGACCTTTCGTGGACTCCTCTTCTGTACCTTAGATTCACAATGTAAAAGGTTTTTTATAGGGGTTGGGGCTGTGGCTCAATGAGAGAGCACTTGCTTAGAATGCACAAGGCCCTGGGCTTAACCAGCTGAAAATAAATTGATTAACAAGTAAAAGTCCCAGGGATGTCTATTCATGACCCTCTCAGTGTCCCAGGGGACCAGGAGACAGAAGGAACATAGTGGCCAAAGGATTGGGAGGCTGTCTCCTGCACATGGCATGGCTGTGGTACTCATGAACTCACAACTGTGGCTATCTCCCCAAGACCTGTTTGCATCCACATTCCATCCAAGAGCCTTGGGAGGGTCCACCCTTCCCTGATGGGCTATTGGTGATTAATGGTTGCTGGGGAAGGGGAAGTCATTTGTGTAGCCACTGATAAGTTGCCTATGATCCTTTAAATAACACCTGTGCTCATAGAGTTGACCTTGATTAAACTCAAAGCAAGACAGAAGTTAGAAATTAGTCATGAAAGTAGAAGGGGAGGCATATTGGTTAGAAGAAAAGGCTCCAGGGGAGTGGGAGAGAGGCGAGATGAGAGGGGTAATGGGAGATAGAGACAACCAGAGTACATTCTATACCAAACTGTTGAAGAATAAAACTATTAAAGGGGTTTCAGATGCTCTTCAATATCTCCAGGAGATTGTTTAGGGTTCTCCTGTGGACACCATGGTACAGTATTTTCACAGGATCTAGACTCGGATCATCTCTAACAGCCTCACAAGGTCTGAGCAATATGTATGTATATATGCATGCATGTATGTATGTATATGCAAATACATATGCATATACATATACACAGAGCTGTATCATGTAGAGACTAATGATGTGGAAAAGGCATGTGCACATGATCAGGATGGGCAATGTTTTATTTCAAATATTTCCCACTTGCAGCTGTTTGGGTCTGGTAGGCAAGAGGACTCTGCATTTGCACACATGCGTATGTGCTTCTGTCTGTGGGCTTAGGGAAAAAAACTCAAGTATTAAGCCTGACATGTGTACAAAGAACCAACTTCTTTCCTGTCTTGGTGAGCCCTGTTTGCCAATACTCCTGTGTTCTGGCTAGAGACAGCAAGGGTAATATGGAGCCCTGGGGAGAGGCCAATCACTTATTTAAGTGGCCATGAAGAGAACATGGAGTTCTCTGGACCTTTAGGCTAGCAAAATGCTACTCTTTATTTCTCATTGGTCTCTCATTGATGGAGTTGCCTTCCCCCCAAACCTCCAGTTCTCAGATGCTGAGAGTACAAAACGAATACTGCATACAGACTAGGTGCACCTGAGTCCCATGGAACTTCTGGTGACATAACCAGAAGCAGGAATAGTCTTGCTCCGTGACAAACGGCATCAGACAATATGCAATGCTGAACTCTTTACAAGGCGGTCACTGTGGCTGAGGCACAGCAGTTTGACCAGATGGGTGTTTCATCACAGCAATACAAACTCTAAGACAGGAGCTCGCGGTGAAGACAGGAAACCTACACGCCCCACCGCCCTCCTCCTCATTTTCCTTTAGTAAACACATCCAGTCCTGTATCTTTCATACCATCTTGATAGACCCTCAAGCTCGAATCCCAACCAGCATTCTTCCAAGTCCACAGGCTGAACCTTCCATGAACCACTCAGATTCCCCAGATCACATAGTCATAGGTCTTAACCCAGACATCTTAATCCTATCATGTCCTCTTTACATCTAGGGTCTTTATCTCTACAAACGGTACTGCCAACTGGTCACCAGATCACTAGGTGCACCCCACAGGTAGGAAACATTCAGATCCTCATTGTGCCCTGACATCTTCACCACCAGATGGTCTCTGTCTTGACTAAAATCAAGCCGGAGAGGAAATCGGTTTATTTGGCTTACATTTCCACATCACTGTTGATCATCGAAGAGTCAGGACAAGAACTCGAACAGGGTAGGCATTGGGAGGCAGGAGCTGAAGCAGAGGCCACGGAGGAGTGCTGCTCCTTGGCTTGCTCCCCTTGGCTCTTTCAGCCTGCTTCCTTATAGAACCCAAGGCCACCTGCCCTGGTGGCCCCACCCCCGAGTGAGCTGAGCCCTCTTCCATAAATCATTAATCAAGAAAATGCTCCCTCACATCAGCCTAGAGGCCAGTCTGATGGTGGCATTTTCTCAGCTGAAGTTCCTCTTCCCAGAAAACTCTAGCTGTGGTGAGTAGCCTGACAATCAAACAACAACAAACCCAACCAATCAGGACAATGTCCATGGGCTGCTAGGTTTCATTCACTGTAATTCTCCCATTACATTTCTTCTGCTCCTGTACTTTTCTTTTTAACCCCTGTCCACATCGCCTTTATCTCTTACCTGAGTAATGTGGACATAATGGGCTTCTCACCCTAATGCTGGTCCTTGTCCAGTTGACCTTCCTAGCAGCCAGAATGGGCCCTAGGTCGTATCAGACACCACACACTTATAACTGTCCCTGGATTTGCCCTGTCCTAGGGACAGAGGCTCAGCTAACCACCCTTTTTAGCTGTGCACACTTTACCTGCCCTCTGGTCCCAGTACTAAGCAACCTCCTTGCATTCCTTCCTCCCACCTATCAGGTTCCTCTGGCCTTCCTCTGGCCTGACCTTCACACGTGTTTCCTTGGGAAAAATGAGCTGTTGTACTCTGACATCCCAGACTCTGAACAAGCTTGCAGCTTCCCTCCTGATCATGTTCTCCTTAACTACATTCCCCATACCCCACCTCTGATGTGCTACTGTGTCATCTGTCCTGCTGCTGCTGGCGTATGGGCCTGTGAGGACAGCCCCTCGGCTGGGCCCTTAGTACTCCTCTATGTCATAGCAAGCTCACAGGAGTCCCAGAAAAGGTTTATACATTGGCACTGCCTGCCTCACAAGCTACACTTCCCTCAAAGGCAAGAAAGAGGAAGGGTAAGGACTAAATGAGATTAGTACTCTATATTGCTGTATACCAAAGTGTATACAGCAGTCATTCTATAAATGCTAGGTGTGCTGAACCAACACTTGGGAATGCATATAGATACAATACCGAAGTGATATTTTTTTGCTTATATACCTTCAGACTGGTGTCCTCTGACAACCCCCGCCCCCATGTGTCCATAGGATCCTCAGAGTCTATTCAGTGTTGTGTCTCTTATCTCCAGCATGTTATGTGTGTGGACCAGGCGGATGGCCAGCTCCTTGAGAGAAGATTAAAAACATAAGTGCCCAGAGAACCCTAAATATGGGTGCTGATTTCAAAGACAGTGCTGGGCAGTCTCTAAAGGAACAGTCCAGACGAAGGACTCATTGGGTGGAATCCAAGAGAAGGATAGAGTTTGGGAGTGGAAGGGAACTCCAGGAAGAAGTCAACACACATGCATACATGGATGCCAGAGAGTTGGATCAGAGAGGACCGGGAGCTATGGGAGAGGAGGCTGCAAAGAGAAGACTGAGCAGGGTTTCAGAGTCCTGGCTGGAGGAATCAGTGTGCCAGGAGGGCCCCAAGAGACTGGGAGAGTGGGCGGTCTGACTATGGCCCCAAAAGTTGATTCACATTCTGGAGAGACTGCACTTAGAATTTTCAGTTTGGATCTTTTCCTGGCCCAGAAGTATGTGGTCTACTCCTCTCTAGAGATGTGACATGGTGGCAGGAAGCTGTTGCCCAGCTCAGACTCACAATCATGATGGATTCCAGATTCCTGACACAAACTCCAGAGTGTCCTAGGATGTGGATCCAAGGTCCATTTAAATGTTTCTGACTTAACGATCATACAACTTGTAGATGGGTTCATCAGGACCCTGATAATCAGTTGAAGAACATCTTGCAATTTAAAGAGATCGTACTTACAATCTGGAGGGCGGGACACCAAAAAAATCAGGTAAGAGATGCTCAGACTGTGAACAGAAGCCAGGAAGGAAATAGAGGAGGGACAGGAGCCAGACACTTAATTCACTGCTAAACTCTAATCAGTACTCCTGAGGTTTCCTGGATGTCAGACTCTAGCCGGCAAAGCCCCCCTCCTCCTGGAGCCAGCATTTTGCTGGCTGAGTGGGAATTAGGAAAGGGAAGGCTTAGGTGGCTTACACTGGAGGCCTGAGTTCTCACCTCTACGGACAGACGCTGCCGACTTCTCTACCATCCCAGGGCATCATTTCTGTTTGCCTCTCACCATCTTCCCTCTGGTGCTCATGACTTTATTTTAATCCAGTTCCTGCCAGCATTTTTAGCATATGACTAATGCTCACACATGACAGTAGCCTTTCTTCTTAAAGATATTTCTGACTCTTTAAAACCCCAAAGTCACTCCATAGTCATTTCTTTAAGGGTTTCATCTAAGTCCTTCCCCCAGGATGGGTACGGCAGAGTGAAGACCCTTCGGCCTAGGTCCTTATGTGGAAGAGCAATGGTTAGAACACTGCATGGGGCAGGGGTGTGCAAAGATGGATGTCTGTGCAGAACAGAGATGAATGGCTAGGGGTAGGTTAAGTGGGGTATATGGAGGTTCTGAGGTTCTGGTCGGTTGATACTTAAAAGTTCAGTGCTGCTCTTAGATCTTACGTACATCTGCTACCTGTTTTACCATGATATCATTTTTCAAGTGCTAAAGACTGCCATTGACAGGATAATTTGATATTCTAAATCCTAGTGCTAATGGAAGAGCAAACTACATCTGCGGTTGAACTGTTTCTTGAACGATCTGAGCTCTGTTGTTAAAAATAATAGCAATTACAGAGGGGAAGGAAGGTCCACGGCCTTTGCAGCCATCAGTCATCCAGTCTGAATTATCCTCAGCAGCATCCCTTACCTGTGGGAGGCGGGAGGGAGGAGGGGCTCTCTCCCACCACAGACCCTGGACTGATTATCTAAGCGTCAGCCCTACTTGGGACTTTTCTGGGAAGGCCTCCCGGAGCTCTACAGTGTGTCGCTCTCAGGTCTCTCTTTGTTAAACCTCAAGTCTTAGGGTGGGCTGAGACTTCTGTGAACACAGGAAGCCTCTCATGCTTGAACAGTAACATTAGGTCAATGGCATCTGGTCAAGATGGTGAGCGTGCAGCAACTTCAAGACAGCTGGTATCTGCAAGTGGACTGGGTGGACAATCAGGTCTAGAATCAGCTCTAGGGCTGTGGCAGTCCCCGTTGAAGCTGTGTACTGGTGACAGGTACAGGAAACAGTCTGAGAGGTCCCAGGGTTGTTTCATATTGAGAAGAGATGCCAACAGGGTCAGGGGAATCCTAAAGTCTTTGACCTAGGCAAAGGAAAAAGCCAACTAGAGATGTGTGAGATACTCAGATTTAACTGAGGCTTGAATCAAGCTCATGCCGGACAGTCAACCTCCCAGAAGACAGGAATCCCCTTTGACCACGGTTCAGGGAAAGAACAGCTAAATATAAAAAGTGGCAAACGCAACGAAAGGATACCTCTGTTCACCCATCCTAAAGATGGGGGAATGTAAGCCACATGGAGAGACAACGTTTACATTTAGCCGTCTATGCTAAAAGGCCCCAGAGTAAGGCTCAGTATGCAGTCTTGGCATTTGGAAGCCTGGACAGGCCTAACTGTGAGCTCCTCTTGTCAATGGGCCAGGCACAGTTCCTGTTTGTTCCTGCGTGGAGGATTTGGCACCATCCCCTGCAGTTAGAATTACTCAAAGAAGCTCACTAGGATTTGGATGCATTGCCCCATCTCTTTACTATGAAGCCAGTCCCCCTCTGATCAGACTCCTTCCTCTGGATAAGAGGGTGACACCCCCCCCCCATGTCCTTAGTGTTCTTTTTCCCCTGGGTTCTGAGCATGTGTGTAACTCATGTCCAGTTGCCAACCTCTGCCATCTAGCGCCAGGTGCCCAATGTTGTGTTCAGACATCACCACTATACCAGGATGGGGTGAATAACAGGTAATTGAAAGATGCTCCCTGAGAGCCAGTGTCCAGACCATGATGAGAGTGCCTGCCATGTGCTATAGAGAAGGTCTCTCTGTGCCCAGGTTCCAGGGGTCTAACTCAGGTCATCAGGATTGCGTGGCAAGCACTTTGACCTGCTGCTGAGTCATTTCATCCACTTCACGTCTACTCTTATGATCCCGTTTCTATGAAGATGAACAAAAATCAGCACAGCTTGAACAACTCTGATCCAAAAGTCCAAAGTCGGAAACTTTGTCAATCTCTTGAGATTAAAAAAAAATATTTTATGGATATGAGTTTTTTTTTCTGATCATATGTCTGTGTACCATATGTGTGGAGTGCCCACCGAGGCCAGCAATAGACACTGGGTCTCCTAGAACTAGAACTACAGAAGGCTGTGAGCTGCCATGTGGGTGCTAGGAACTGAGTCCAGGTCCTCTGGAAGAGCAGCCAGTTCTCCTGACTGCTGAGCTGTATCTCCAGCCCCCAAACTTTTAGGAAAAATACCATGGAACCTTGTGTAATGCATAGAATGACTTAAAATACTTCCTAAGGCTTACCTCAGGCTATGAATGCCAGGTGTGTATGAAGCATAGATGTATTTTTGTTGTTGTTGTTGTTTTTGTTGTTTAGATTTGAGTCCCTTCTCGAGGTATTTCATTATGCAAATACAGAGGTATAAGGAAATTTATGCAAATGAACAAAAATGTTGGCAGAGGGAAGGGAGATATCCCACATTGAAACATGGTTTGTTCCAAACATTTAGGGCACTGAATTCCTAACCTCTACTAAACTATAGGTCAGCAAATAATTCAGCATTAATAAAACTTCAAAGAAGAGCAAACAAGCAGTTATTTTCAAACTTAGGAAGACAGTTGTCTCCAGGCAGAGGTAGGACACGGTGGAAGAGCAGATGGGCCTCCTGTGGTCTCAGGTCTGTTCTAGCTCTTATCTTCTGTGATGGGTGGTTTACCTGTGCGTTCTTGCCTTCTCAGTCATTAGTTTAAATCGGAGTTTAAATAGTTATCTACCTATCTAGAGAGAGATATATAAACATACACACACATATATAATATGTATGTTATATATAGCAATATATATCATACACATACAGACACACATGCACACACACACACACACACACACACACACACACACACACACACACTTACTTTGGAGGCCTGAATTTTCAGTCCAGGATTAACTTCAAGTTGCATTCACAGGGATTAGGGCTCTGCCTTGGAGCCTTTGGATGACACAGGCCTGAAGGTAGGCATTTCCTGCAGGTGAGTGGAGGGGGAGCATTTCCTGGAGAGCCTGCTGCCTGCTGGCCTTGACCTTGATGTTGTATTTTACAGTAACATTAGCCAGAGGCTGTTTCTTTCCTTTTATGTGATTGGCTTTTCTACTGTGAGCCTCAAGGGAACTTGCCCACACGTTTCAGGATGTTGTTCTTAATGAAGCTCTTACTTGGAGAGCTAACTCACATGAAAGTAGTTTCCAGCCTATAGATGGGTTTTAATCTTAGCTTATTTTGCCGAGCTGGGGATTGAGATATCTGTATGCTTAGCTTTCTCTCTTCTGAGGCATGCCCACCCTGACAAGCTCTGTGTTTGCGGTTGCTCCCATAGAGCAAGCTCATTTAAGAAGCTGGTGTCTCGTTCATAAACACTGAGACACAGTCCCTGTGCTCAGGGCTGGGGACATGACTTCCATCTTCAGAGTACACCAGGACCTAGGGCCTCAGGCAAACACCACCTTTGCAAACAAACCAGAAAAGGGAACCAGGCTGGTAGCTTAAAAAAAAAAATCCAAACAGGAAACGCAGACCATGCCTACCCTGGTTCTGCCATAGCCAGACTGTTTCCCGCCTGTGTTCTTTGCGTACAGTCTACTTTCCTAGCATTCCTCCTGAATGTCTGCCATCCCGTCACAGAAGCTCCTGTAGACCTGGGTTTCCAGAAATGTGTGCATGTGTACACACACATACACACATGCAGACACACATGCAAACACACATACCACGCACACACCCTGACACATACAGACATACACATGCACATCCACACACCACACACACAGATACACACACAGACATACACACAGAGACTCACAGACACGCACATGTACACACCACAAACACAGACACATACAGACACACACACAGACACACACATGCACATACACATACCACACAGACACACAGAGATACACAGAGACACACATGTACCTGCACACACATGCACATGCACTTGCATGCACACACACACAGGCACACATGCACACATAGACACAGACACACACGTGCAGGTGCACATACATGCATACACACACAGACACACAGACACACAGACACACACACACACACACACACACACACACACACATGCACATACCCTTCTATCTCTGCTTCAATAGCCTGTGCTCATTCTAGATACCAAGAAAGGCCAAGTATTTTGACATCAACACTACTAAAACATTCACCTAAAGTTTTTCTTTTTTTCTTTCTTTCTTCCTTCCTTCCTTCCTTTCTTTTTTCTTTGCCATACTGAGAATGACAAGATCTCCGATGTTTCATCAGAAAATCGCCATATGAGAATCTATCAGGAACTTTATCTCTTGAAGAAGTGGGAAACAGAGCTTTAAGCTCACTCACTCATGGGAAGAATTCTGGTGGATTTTTCTCCTATCTCAGCCACAGAGGTGACTCTGGGATTCGACTTTGGCACGGCAGGGCTCTGCTGTTGGGAACTGTGGTCTCCTGTCCCTTGTCCTGATTGTCCCCAGCCAGCCATGCTTCTTCTCAATGTCCAACTCTGAAGTGTGACACACACCACAGCTGGAGGAATTGGTTCCTTTTTCTGCCCTCTGGAGCCATCACTCAGTTCACACCCACAGTCAAACCCCTGGATTCCTGCATACTCTGGGTCTATACTTGACCTCTCTGTACTTCTGTTTTCTCATCTGTGTTCAGGGGTATTGACCTCCATGGCATTGCTGTAAGGATTGTAAGTACAGCAAGAGACTATTGCAAATGCTTTACAGATATTAATACACGGAAACTTGGCATACTGCAAGTGGGTGCTCAGGAAGTGTGTGCTCCTGACAGTTGAACAGGTGGAAGTCCTCAGACTGAAACTCTGAAGAAAGGCCACCACCACAGGGCCTCTGCAAACAATGAACATTCTGCAGACAGATTCTGGTTTCTTGCCAGAATGTAGGGAAATTAAAGACAAATTAACCAAAAGAATTCCCAAGCTGCAACCCCAAACCTTAGCACCAGGAACACACTGGAGTGAAGCAGTGACTGGCTTGGGCTCGACAAAGTAGTACCTGTTTCCACTCTCACTGGCTGGGCCCCCGGGCTTTCCTCAGCTGTAAGTTGGAAGCAGTAGAGGAACTATTTCCAGAAGAAATAACTAAATGCTCATGGAACTAGCAAAATTCCTGCTCTTAAAATTCCTGCTCTTAAAACCCCCTGTCCATCCCTGGAAAGCCAGAGAACAGAAGCTAACCACAAATCTTTTAGATCACCTATCCAGGGGGCTTAGCCCTACTAGGGCCTTGCTGTGTGTGTCAAGGTATAAGTCTAGTCTCCAGATGGCCACCTAGTAACCACACACAAGTGTGGGTGGAACCATCCCTGGTCCTTCCAGTTAGAACATGATTTCGCAAGTTGGACCTGAATGGCTCCAAAATTTCGATCTAGGAAAATTACTTCCTAAGTCCCCACTGCCACATACAGCAACTGGGTCATCAGATACTCACGAGAGCGTAAAGCAGAAGAGAGTTACCCAAACAGCTCTGGGCTCTGTCCCTCCCTCCCAGCCAGAAAGCAGGTCACTCTTGGTTGGTTTTGGTCAGGGCCCATTGCTGCGTACTCTTTTCCACTCAAAGCAAAATAGAAGCTCTCCCCAAAGAGACACCTCATCTCCCCCTCTCTCTTCAGCTATCCTTAGATGAGCCCCAAGAAGCCATGATGAAGAAAGCATGGTCACTTCTGCATCGGCACCATCCTCTGCATTGTGACAAAGAGCAAGATGTGGGTGCACCTTGGCATCCTTTAAGACCAGAAGAAACCTCTCCCAACAGCTGTCCTAAGAAGAGACACCCACATGCCTGTCCCACCCTGGCGTCAGGGAACCATGATACTACCCATGATGCCACAGGAAGGTACCCACCCAGAAAGGTCAAAAGTGCCTTTCAGACCTAAGATGCTGGGACAGCAGAACCCAAGAAGTGATAGTTCTGTAGGAATACAGACCATCTTCAAAAGCAATGGGCCGGGAGATGGCCTTCCAAGGAACTAATAGGCCAGGATGGGGTAGAAGAAACCCTGAGCCACCAGCAGAGTAGGGCTTTTCACCACAAGACAGACAGAAGCTGTCCATGAAGCAAGGTCATGCTGCCTCCTGGCCTGGCACGACTATGAAGAGAGGACCACAGTTTTCTAGCATCATGCTGACCCAGGATTTCCTTTGGCTTAATCCAGGGCAAGCTGCTACCTGCCTTGTCACATAAACTGGAGGCCTAACCTTCTGAATACAACAGTTAGGAGTAGATGGTTGGTTCTGCCAGACTGATTAGGAGGGCCAAGAAGAGAGGATGTTTATCCACTACTAACAAGCATCACTCCTAAGTGGATCTGACATTCCTGGCCAAGTTCTGAGGTGAGCCAGTAATGGTGAGGCAAGAAATGGGTTGCTGGGCAAAGGCTTGAGTTTTCCTTAAGGGTGAGCCTTCTTTTAGTCTGGCATAGACCTGCAAGTAATTTCATGTTGAGCTACTGTTACTAGGGAGCTATGAAGGCTTATAGAGAGGAGAGAGAGAGAATGTGGGAGAAAAGGATGAAGGGAGGGAGGAGGAACAGAGGGGCCTGCAGCCACCTTATATCTGAGCACCCCTGGCCACAGATCTGGTCCTCTTTTTCCTACCTGGGCAGTCCCCAAGGCCCTCACAACACTGGTCCAACTGTGTCTTGTTACAATGTTTCAATTCCCGGGAAGCATAGCTGCCGCTAAGTGTTCAGTGTGGTTGGTGTTATAACCTACTTGCAACCTCATATGTGTTTCCAGTGAGTTCAAAACCATATTCTTGCATGGGCCATCTGTTTCCCCTTCCTTAATCAGCTCTCAATTGACCAGGGACATCATCTGCTGTCCTCTGAGCTCTGCTAACAGCACCAAGAAACTCATGTGAGTCCCATCTTGACTTTGGCCCTGGCCCTGAAGGGGTCATGACTCCATCCCTGTTTCAGGGTGATTCATGCCTTCTCCTGCTCTTCATCTGCCACAGGACCTTGCGTTTGGCCTGGTTTGGTTCTGCAGATCTTGGACACTCTTTAAGTCTCCATGCACCTCCTCCTCACACATGGCTTCCCCAAACCTGCAGCACTCCTGCATGCCTGTCCAGGAAATAGGAAATTGTGCACAGGCCAAGGCCACTGGAGCAGAAACTCACCGGTAAATGTCCAAGTAGAGGTGTGATACTGTCGGACACATAGATGATGCTGCCGTCTGTTGTCACAACAATGACGAAGCCATCTAATGCCTGGAGGAAATGCAACATTTGAGAGCTCCTTAGGGACGCTTTTATGAGGAACAAGCCACTAAAACAAAGGATCCATTGTTTTCCCTTATGACACTGACTTTGTTTTGTAATCCTCAGACCATCTTCACGAATAACCTTGCAGCACTTTCCTGCCTTACACACGAGATGGCTCTGTACACAATTTGTTCAGCTCGGGTAAAGTGCTTGCAGAAGCGCTGTGAGCTCAGTGACAAAGTCGACCTGTTGGTATCATAAAATGAAATGCAGCCATGGAAATTGCTTAAGTAGGTTTCATGGCAGTCTCACAACTGAGATGAATCAGAAATGGTCCTTACCACTCAAAGGCAGCAGCAGCAGCAGCAGCAGCAGCAGCAGCAGCAGC
>NW_022196896.1:67136722-67191672 GCF_008632895.1 Mastomys coucha | reverse complement strand
GGTATAGAGAAAGAGATACCTTACAAAGAGAAATGTGTGCCCGCAGGCCAAAGCAGACCTCTAGGGGAATTACTGAATGTGTGAAGGCCTGAGTGAGAGTGTGTGGTTGACAGAAAAAGGCAAAGCTTCCCTTCTGATCCATGTGTAGAGAGTGTGTAGAGAAAAATGTCTGCTGTGGCCCCAGCCCCACCTTCAATGGGTATTCAAGGCCTGAAGACAGCTCCCCTACAGAGACTGTTCCTATCAAGATTAGCTAAACCTGCCTCTTTGTTCAGCTGTGTGCAATGACCCTGCCCCCACTCAACTGTCTAATAAAGTGATGTGCTACGGCATCTCCATCAGAGAGCCCAGTGCACCCAATCCCAGCTTTTCTACGGCAACTCCATCAGAGAGCCCAGTGCACCCAATCCCAGCTTTTCTAGGGCATCTCCATCAGAGAGCCCAGTGCACCCAATCCCAGCTTTTCTGTCCACATGTCTCTTGTGTGTCTTTTCCTCATTCCGTTGCTGGTCCAGTCAGGTCCACCTTCGGAGCCTGGCTCAATGTGACAGACCTTCGTCCACATCCATTGTCACATTGAAGACAGAGCAACCATAGCACATGAGCAAAGAATGTGAAGTTCTTTGCTCACGCCTTCAGTTCCTTCTCGCTATAGAACCATCTACATTAGGGTGCTGTGGTGGTATTAAGCTGTAATCCTAGCACTTGGGAGGCTGAGGCACCAGGGTAGTGAAACTTGTTTCCGATCCCTATCTGCTCCATTCACTGTATTCTACAAGGCTGGGTGGGAGTGGGGGCTTTGTAACTAACTCACGTGGGCATAAGGGTTTCCAAATGTCTAGAAACTGCATGCATGCAAAGCACCTATACTCTCCGGTGGGCGCCTTGCCTTGGCTGTGAGGGGATAGCTGTGGACCGTGCTCTTTCGCAGGGTAGAGCCTCCTTATGTTCAGTTTTTAAATGTATTGAGATTTGACTGTGGGTGTTTATAATGCTTTCAACAACTCAAAGTTGATTTCTAAAACTCCGCCTATGGGCGCCATTCAGCAAAGAAGAGGGTCACACTGGCAGTTGGCTATCCAGTGATCCTGGTGAGATAGAGTGCATGGGAACAAGGCTGTCACACCGACCACATCTTTGAAACAGCCTCTCTTCCAAATCTGTTTCTCACTTTGTGGAGGGGGCAGAGCCGAGCTTAGAAGGATTTAGAAACCTTCTGCCACGCCTTTTTCTAGATCCTCCCAAGGCGCTGTTGAGAATCTACTTCCATAAAGGGGTATTCCTTCTATGCCGTCAGGAGGGTGTGCCTAAGTGTGGGACAGCAGAGACCAGGACAGTGCACCGAGTGTGGATGTGGTTGTATTTTCCCTTGACCCCTTCTGGGCTCTTTGTTCTGTATTTAGTGCTTTAAGTAGGATATGTCACAGGGATTTTCTTTTCTGGCCTTTTTAAATTTTGTGCTCTGTGCATATCTGTATGGGGATGTCTTTCCTTACTTTTGGAAAGTTTTCTTCTATGATTTTGTGAAAGACTTGGCTGTCATTGGCTTCTCCCTTGTTATGCCTGTACTCGAAAGGTTTGGTTTTCCATGGTGTCCCTCATTCCCCATGTGTTCCTTCCTCGTGTTTTAACTTCTTCCCCCCATATCTTTGGTTGTGTGCTGTGCTTCCTCTAGCTTCAAGTTCATATATTCTGTCTTCTCCTTGGTCTACTTGTGTTGCTTTCCAGAGAGCTTCTTATTGGGTTGCCATGCTTTTCCATCCCATCTTTGTTTCTGCTTTACCTCACTTTAATGTTTCTCTTTATTGAATTCAGTTTTCAAATCCTGGAGGCTCTGAGTTCACAATGGAGATTCTCATTGGAGGATATTGTAGAGGACTGGTTAGATTTGAGGTGGGACTTACTGTCTTCATTTTTCACACTGTTTGTGTTTTTGGAATGAGACCTGGGCATGCCAGTTTCTTTTATTGATTGTGTCTAGTGTGGACTTAACCGACTGGGCTGGGCCTTGAGGTTGGATATGGTGCCAGTGAGATGAAATTCGATTGACACAGGAGGCTGGGCTGGCATGCAAGATACGAGTGACCATCTCTTTACCCCTGCCACCCCCATTTGTTTTATTGATGTAAAGGCATTCTGAGCAGAGTGAGACAGAATCTTAAAGAACTTTTAGATTTGCATTTCCCTGATGGCTAAGGATGTCGAAGACCTTAAGAAATATTTATTGGCCAGTTGTGTTTCTTCTTTTGAAAACTGTCTATTGATTGACAGGATTTTTTTTTTTCGTTTGATTTCTGTAGTTCTTTATATATTCTAGACTTTAACCTCCTGCCTGAGGGACAGCTGATGGGAGACTGCCCATCCTGTAGGCTCTGTGTTCGTTTCACAGATAGCTTCTTCAGTCCACAGAAGCTTTTAAATTTCATGTCGTCTCACTTATGAGTGCTTAAAGATGTTTCTCATGCTGGTGGTGTGTTTTCAGGGGTTCTTGCCTCTGCCTCTATCACGAGACTCTCTCTAGTGTTTCAGGTCTTACAAAAGGTCTTTGATTCATGCTGAGTTGGTTTTGGTACAGCACATCTCTTAAGGGAATCATATCCTTTTGAGTTACCTCAGTGGGTCTCAACCTTGGGATAGCTGGCAATGTCTGTGGACATTTGGGGCTGTTGCTACCAGAGTCTGGTGATAGTATCTAGGGAGCAGAGGCAGGGGATGCTGAAAAATATCCCACAACATACAGGGCATCAAAGAAAGATTAAGTGTGCAATGCCTGTTGCTCTGACACTGAGACACTCTGGGTTAGATTTGTGAGTTACGGTGAAAAAGAAGCAAAGCCCAGAGACTTTAGCCCCATCTCGGCCACTGTTCTTATAAATCATTTTCCTTTTTAAAATTTAAATTTATTTTGTCAGTGTAACCTCAACTCCATGGCTTGGGTCATGTGGCCCAGGTGAGAGGCAAGCACTCTATCACTGAGCTACAGCCCCAGTCCTGAGCTAGGACTCAGTTATTTTAACTGATATATAAAAACATAAAGTTGTACCTGTCTGTGGGGTACCATGGGATATGATATGTGCGTAGGGAGAGTAATATTTAAGTCAGGTTAGAGGCATCTGCCTCCAAAACCTTTACCATCTCCTTATGATGAAGACATTTAAGGTCTTTCTATCCAAGGCACACTATTGTTCTGTAGTCACCCTGTGGTGTTATAGTACCCCAGGACCTCTTGCTTCTAGCTGACAGTGAATTAGAACCTATCCAGCAGTCTTGCTTCATCCCAAGCCCTCCTCTCTCCAGACTTTGCTAACCCCACTCTTCCCCAGGCTCTCTGCCCCTCAGCCCTCCTGTAGGTGAATGGGGGCATCCTCATTTGGAAACAGATGGAAGGCTAGGGAAAATAGAACTTGAACAACCTATCTTTCTATTTATTTGCTTGTTTTTGTACAGTGAGCCCATATCCTTCTTGGGTCTGTCAAGCATGTGAATGTCACAAAACTGAGGGTACTCATCGGTATGAGATGCCCTTCCGCTGTTCCCTGGGAGTATCCCAAAGCTTCTAAGACCCACATTGAATCTGTGTTAGCAATACACAGCTCTGGAAATCCCACGGTGCAGGATTTGACAGAACCACCACACAGCCCTATTTACCCATGGAGGGAGGGAATTTCTACAAGTCCTTCCCTCACCACCTGTTACAGAGACATAAGACCTCCCTTACCTACATACATACTCCTAATTTTGATGGAACATTCTTTGTGTTCTCTGGGACAGAGCATGGATTAAGAAAACAGACTTCTGAAGCTTCCTGAAAAGCAGGCGGAAAGATTCCAGCCAGCCAGCAAGAGCTCTCTCTCCCTCAGGGGCTGGGGAGATAGCTCAGCAGGCTCAAACACTTGTTCTTGCTGAGAACCTGGGTTTGGTTTCCAGGACCCAGACTGTGGCTTACAACTGTCTGTAACTTCAGTTCTAAGGTATCCGATGTCTGTTTTTGACACCTACAGGCACCAGTCACCCATGTTGTGCCTAGACATATGCCAGGCAAAAACACATAAAAATAAAAGGGATATATCTTCTTAAACAAAGGGAGTTTCCTTCTTTCTGGGTCATTTCTCCAAGTGCTTTAATTAGTCTTCCTCTTAGCCATTTTTCTTCTTTTATATTTTACATAGTGTGAGTCCTGAAGTCTGGTTTTTGCGCCCCTTTGACAGATGGTAGGAAGAAGAGAGGCTTCATGCTCAGAGCCACTCGTGCTTCCCTTGGAGCACAGAGCTTCCCAGCCAGGCTGTGTCTTCATTGAAATAGAAGGACTTTCCTGGCCACAAAGACATGAGTCCTGGAAAGGCGTTGTCTTAGGGTTTTACTGCTGTAAATAGACACCGTGACCAAGGCAACTCTTATAAAAGACAACATTTAATTGGGGCTGGCTTACAGTTTCAGAGGTTCAGTCCATTATCATCAAGGTGAGAACGTGGCAGCATCCAGGCAGGTATGGTGCAGGCAGAGCTGAGAGTTTTACATCATCTGAAGGCTGCTATTAGAATACTGGCTTCCAGGTGGCTAGGCTGAGGGTTTGGTTTTATAGCCCATGCCCACAGTGACATACCTCCTCCAACAAGGCCACACCTCCTAATGGTGCCACTCCCTGGGCTAAGCATATACAAATCCTCACAGGTATGCTCTCTGAAAGATGAGGATGCGCAGTAGGGATGGAACGAAGACTAGGAATAAGGTGCGCTGTGAAAACTCCTAAGTCATCTGAGAGGCCACATTATGGGGCTTGGACCACGAGAAGGGAGAAAGCAGAAGGTGCTGCTGCTGACTCAGCCCCAGTCAGTGTCTACTGAAGGGCAACAGGTTGGGAGACAAGCTTAGCATAGCCAGAGCCAAGCACTAGTTAGTAGCCTTCCAGCTCACAGCCGCCTTTTGTGGACTAGGGCTGGATGGACAGGGGTGGTTCCAGATCCAAGCCATGCATTTAGTCTTCTCTTCTCTCGCTTCAAGGACTGTACCCTGGAGAACAGCTTCATAGGGGTTGTAACGTAGTCCTGATTGCTAGTCCTTTTCTTCCAGACATAAATTTATCAACATTTTAAAAACTTCATAGAAACCTTATTCTGTTAAATTCTTTAGATACTTTGAAATTCGCTGGATTAAAGCAAAAAAGGTTGTACTAGCAGGCTCTTAAAAAGTGGCTGGTTCCAGAGGGTTATATGTTTTTAGATCCTTTCCCATGGGAATTAAAAGACAAATTGATGCCTGTAAGGCAGCATAATGATGCAACAAATTAACATTATATTTCATAAGCTGCTTTAAATTTAACATACTTAAAATACATTGCTTCTGCAGAAAGTTCTGTATTTTCTTTAAATATAGTTCCCATGTAGAGTTAAGTAGCTTTCATCTGCTGCAAATGTTCATTAATGCATTTATGTTTCATAATATTTAGACATCTTTATTCTGGCATTTTCTTATTCCGGTACTTTCTGTTTTCTGCATGGTTAATCTATGGAGATTGAAGTTTGCATCAGTCTTATATAGGCGCACAGATGAGCTATAGAAAGACTTATCCTAGGAAGCCACCCTTGGAAGGCTCAGCCTGGAGCCAGCCGTTCATGGCCACATGGCAGGATGAGCCTCCCTTTGCTGGGCTTTTCTGTCAAGTCATATCTGACTGGTCAGTCTCCATGGAGGTAGGCAAGCTCTTACAGTAAACTCCCCAAGTCTAGGGTCAGAGAACCCACTAGGGCTTGTGTAGAGACGTGCTCTGTCCTGAGGACTTACACCCGTACGAAAGTGTTCCAAGGACACCGATGGAGGTGATTTGTTCATCATCAGCCTCCCCCTCCCCATACCCCTCAGCTCAGTCCTGCAGGGAAAGGGACACTGCCATCTCAGCACAGAAACGGCAGGGGCAGGGTGGGAGGCACAGGCCACTGTGGCTGACACCTGCATAATGTTCAGGTACGGTGAGCTCAGGTCGAAAGCATTAACTTTCAAAGATGTTTCCAAATGTGTGTCTACGAAGGAGAAGATTGCAACCTCTGTATTCTAAAGAGGGGCTTCTGTCTGTCACAATCTTCTACTCCTCATCTCCCCTCTGGCTGCTTCTGTCACTTACCCCTGGTTCATGTTCTATGCCCTTTGTTGAGGGGGTCACAGATGGGGCCGGTCCTACAGTCACTGAGGCAACGCACAGTACTCCACCACATCCAGCCTGGGAATTCTTGCTTAGGTAGCCCAACCAACTTTAGTAGTTAAAGCATAAACTATAACAGGCAGAACCAAAGGCCAGCATCCGTTCCAGGGCTTTTCCCAGGGCTATGAACAGCTGCTTTCTTTGGGCACGAGAGCTAACAGGAATACATGGCTACATTTTCATTTCTAACTTACTATACTCTTTATTAAGCACATGTGTGGGTGGATATATGTGAGTGTCTGTGTATGTAGTTTTATATGCATGTTCAAGTGCATATGCGTGTCTGCACATGTGT
Source organism: Mastomys coucha (assembly GCF_008632895.1). Taxonomy (NCBI): domain Eukaryota; kingdom Metazoa; phylum Chordata; class Mammalia; order Rodentia; family Muridae; genus Mastomys; species Mastomys coucha. The sequence goes on along the minus strand of NW_022196896.1, from coordinate 67,185,181 downwards.
GTACATACATATTTATGTATGAGTGGATGTTCACATGTGTGTGAGTGCATGTGCACTTGTGCATGTAAGTATATGTGCATGTGTGTGAAGCCATTCACTTTGATTTTCTTGGCTTGAGACAGGGTTTCTCTTTTGTCCCGGGCTTACCACATAAACAAGGCTGGCTGGCTTGGTGGTCAGTATCTCCTCTCAAGTGCTGGACTTATGAATGTGTGTCACCATGCATGCATTCTTAAAAATGTGGGTTCTGGGGACTACATCAAGTCCTCATGCCTATGAGGCAAGTGCTTTCCTGACTGAGCAACTTCCTCATTTTGTTCTTTGTTTTGTTTGCTGTTGTTACTGTTGTTAGACAAGGCCCTGTATCTCTTCGGCTGGTCTTAAACTCGCTGTGCGGCAGAGTATAGCCTTGAATTTCTGATTCTTCAGCCTCAGCCTCTAGAGTACTGGGATTACAGGCTTGAGCCACCATGCCTGGTTTCATGTGGTGCTGGGGATCTGAACCCAGGGCATTGTGTATGCTCTGCACATGCCCCGCCAATCTATTCCCCACTACACCACACCCCAAGCCTTATTAAGCTAACTTGAAAAAGTGCACTTTACCTCCAACATCAGCTGGGTGAATTCTTCATTACTGAGGAATGAAGGCTTCCAGTCCTGCTGGATGTCACAGATTTCTGTTTGTGCTGAGACTTCTAAAAAACAAACAGAAACAGAAGAAAAATGTACATAAGGCTTCACATTCAGGGCACATCAGATCTGGAATTATTTTGTATAAATCTTTAATTAAAGAAAACAGGGGGCATGTTCTCCCTGATTTCCAGACTCTGAGGACTGTGGATATAACGGGCTGAACAACAGTTTTGATGTTGTCACAGCCTGTTAGGAAGCCGTGAAGAAGAGACCATCTCATTGTGAGCACAGGGAGAAGACAGACCACGGCCCAGACTCTCTAGGGGCAAAGCTAGAGCAGCTAGAACCAAGAAGTGTGGTGCCCGCTAGGGAAGGGAAGAAGACTGATCTGGTTGTGTCTTCTCAAGTTACACAGTTAAAGCAAAGTGAAAACACTCCAGGAATCTGGGATTCTAAAAATTCCAAGGGCTGAAGGTAGAGATAATAGAGAATGTAAGCTTCCTACCTATGTGTGTCATCCTGGGTTCTATTCACAGCACTTCCAAATAACAACAACAACTTCCAGAAATACCTTAGGCTTACAGTAAACAGGCCCAGTGTTTCAAGTTCAATTCCCATCCTCTCCATCATTCCTAAGCAACAACTGCTACAGAGATACTCATCATTATCATCGCTTAAAATCTTGTCTCCATGTGGTGCAGGCCTCACCGTGTTAGGGTGGTGCTGGACTTCCCTGTTATTATACCCTGAGCCCCTGAGTTGCTTTCAAGAACTGAATTTGTTTTTCTTAAAACTTTTGTGGTTTTTATTATTAATAGTTTACCTATTCTCTGTCATGATCATGACATTAGGCTATCACTCATGTTTGACAATTGAATAATCACTGGCCTATGTGGAACTCTTTAAATATCCTTTTTGCACTTAGAAATTGTGTTTTATTATTAAGTTACCTCAATATTACCATAGATACTGTAAATACGATACCATATCTATTTGTTTTTTCTTACTTATCCTCTACCTCTTTTTAAACTTTAGTTATTTATATAAATACACTGTTGCTATCTTCAGACATACCAGAAGAGGGCATTGGATCCCATTATAGATGGTTGTGAGCCATCATGTGGTTGCTGGGAATTGAACTCAGGACTTCTGGAAGAGCAGAAAGTGCTCTTGACCACTGAGCCATCTCTCCAGCTTCTATCCTCTATCTTAAACCGATATTTCCCCCACCCATGCTAAGAAAAATTTAAGAATATACCATTTATACCTCAGAGAATAAAACTAAATTTGTTGAACAACTTCCTAAAGGGAGCAAATCGCTCAGGCAGAGAAGCTGCCCATTGTACTCAGAATAGATTTCAAGACTTCCTTCCTAGCCTCCTTTACTTTAAGTGTTTGAACCCAGGCCCCATTCATGCCAGGCATGCACTGCCAATAAGCAACACTCAAAGCCCTATGCCTGTGATTTTGGCAATCTCTCTCATGGAGAGGGCAGAGAGAGTGAATCCTCTATTTGAACGGGTCTGAATGGATTCAGTGGTTACCCATGAAGAAAGAGGATGTGAAGCGCCAAGTTACACATGAGACCAGAACTTGACTCATCCCCTCATCACCTGTGTCCCTCAAGCTCTTCAGGGAAGAGTCTGGAAGGACACGTTGCTGTTATTGTTAGGCAGAACTGCACTGTCCAACATTTATTTTAACTGTCTGAGTTAGGGTTTCTATTGTTGTGATGAAACACCATCACCAAAAGTCAAGCTAGGGAGGAAAGGGTTAATTCAGCTCACATTTCCATACCACTGTTCACTATTGAAGGAAGTCAGGACAGGAACTCAAGCAGGGCAAGAACCTGGAGGCAGGAGCTGATGCAGAATCCAGGGAAGGGGCGCTGCTCACTGGCTTGTTCCTCATGACTTGCTCAGGCTGCTTTCTTATAGAATGCAGGACCACCAGCCCAGGGATGGCTCCACCCACAGTGGGCTGGCCACCACCTATCCATCACTAGTTAAGAAAATGCCCTCCACAAGCCAGCCTAAATATAGCTATCTCCTGAGAGGCTCTGACAGTACCTGACTAATACAGATGTAGAGGCTCACAGCCATCCATTGAACTGAGTACAGGGTCCCCAATGAAGGAGTTAGAGAAAGGACCAATGGAGCTGAGGGGTTTGCAGCCCCTTAGGATGAACAACAATATGAGCTAACTAGTATCCTCAGAGCTCCCAGGGTCTCGACCACCAACCAAGGACCACTCATGGAAGGGTCTGATTGTTCTGGCAGCATGTGTATAGTAGAGGATTGCAAATTCAATCATCAGTAGGAGGAGAGGACCTCAGCCCTGTGAAGGTTCTGTGCCCCAGTGTAGGGGAATGCCAGGGCCAATAAGTGGGAGAGGGTGGGGTGGCAGGCATGGGGAGGGGGGAGGCAACAGGGGTTTGTTTTTGTTGTTTTTGTTTGTTTCTTTGTTTTTTGGAGGGAAAACTGGGAAAGGAGAAATTTACATGTAAATAAAGAAAATATCTAATAATAAAAAAAAAGAAACAAAATGCCCTCCAGTCAGATCTCATGGAGGTGTTTTCTCAACTGAGGTTCCCTAAGTTAAGGGAGGGATCAGATCATTATGGGTTGTTCTATCCCTAGGTTCTTTAAGAAAGCAGGCTGAGTGAGCCATGAGCAGCAAGCCGGTAAGCAGTACCCCTCCACGGCCTCCGAATTAGCTCCAGGTTCCAGCCCTGCTTGAGTTCTTGTTCAGACGTCCTTCAGTGATGAACAATGCTGTGGAAGTGTAAAGCTTTTCTTGCCCGACTTGCTTCTCTGTGATAGTGTATCTTCATAGCAACAAACTCTAACCAGCGAAGTTCTTGCCTTATACAGAAACTCTAACCAGGGAAGTTCTTGCCTTATACAGAAACTCTAACCAGTGAAGTTGCCTTACAAGCACAAGGACTAGAGTTTTACCCTCAGGATTCACACACACACACACACACACACACACACACACACACACAATTGGGCATGGCAGTGGATGTTTGTAATCCATCCTCAGGGCTTATTGCTCAGCCTGCCTAGCTTACTTAACAAATTCCAGGCCACCGTGGGACTCTGTCTGTAAAAAAAGATGCAAAGAATCTGAATAGTGAGACCCGAGATTGTTCTCTGGCCTCTACATGATGCACACACATGCACACACACATGCATGCCTGCACACATGCTTAAGTGCATACAAAGACAAATTAGGACTCATTTTTTGAACTGGCATAAGCAGAGTCTAGCATACTTTTTGGGGAGCCACTCCCAAAGATTCTGGTATATCTATCCACGGAGTGGATTTATCCCAGCTCCTTAGGTGGTTCTCATGGGCAGCCAAGGCTGAGCAATGGTATGAGTGGATACACTAACTCAGAGCTACAGTGTAGCCATGACAGAAGACTGGTCCTGGGGCCCCAGGCATTACACCTTGGAGAGAAGAGTAGAAGGCAACTTAAGATCAGGGCTCCATAGACAGGCTGCTGGGTTTAAAGTCCATGCCTTCCTGGCTGTCGATTCAGGTTAATTAACCTCCCAAACTTCTACATCACAGGACTCTGAGTAAGGTGCTGTTGTGAAGTCCAGAGACACTGATAGGAAGGGTGGCTTTCTGGGAACCCTGCATGAGTGCAGAAAGAAACTCACCCTTCCACTCTGTTGCCTACACCTGTGGGGTTCATCTGTACTTGGGAGACAAGTAAAGTTGCTGTATTGTTTTTATTTTGCTTTGAGTCATATTTTGTTGTGGGCATCCCTTTTCTGCATGAAATTCACTATGGAGCTTTCCCCTTTCTTCCAAATAGGGGTTCTCAGAAACCTGTGTGAGTCTATAGATACTCTGACTGCATGTAGGTAGGTTGGGCAGGCAGTCAGGCCTCACCTTGTGAAAAGGCAAGGCTGGAGAGGCATTCCTGTTGTCAGGAGGCAGCGGTGCTGTGGATCTGGCTTTCCTGGGCTGATTAGAGAATTCGGTAACTCCACAGTGGACAGAGAGTAGCATAAATGTCAGGCCGATGAACTTGATCCCAGCTGCCCTATTTAACAGCTGTCCTGCTTCTGTGGCACTGACCTAGTTTGAGTAATTTGCACAAAATATCTTGGCAATCAAACCAACCTGCTATTTCACTTGGCTAAAATGTTACTTAGGAAATAGAAGCACTCTGATTAAATGATCAGGGTGATGGCTATTGCAATTCTGCTTGTGTGGTCTTCCCCAGTCTCTCTCTCTCTCTCTCTCTCTCTCTCTCTCTCTCTCTCTCCCCTCTTTCCCTCTCTCTTCATCTCTCTCTTTCTTTCTCTCTCTCCTATTTAAGATTTATTTATTTATTTTATGTATATGAGTACACTGTAGCTGTCTTCAGACACACCCGAAGAGGGCATCAGATCCTATTACAGATGGTTGTGAGCCACCATGTGGTTGTTGGGAATTGAACTCAGGGCCTCTGGAAGAGCAGTCAGTGCTCTTAACTGCTGTGCCATCTCTCCAGCCCTTCCCCAGACTCTTAACCAAAGCAATGAACACATTCTTTACCCTCTCTCATAGCATCTGCAAGATAAACGACAGTTTGTCACCCAGTTCATAAAGAAATAATGAAAGAACAACATGTAAAAAAAACCCTAAAATATAAGGACACTTTCCCACGTCCCCATGATGCTCTCTGCTGTGATGCCATCTTGTCGAGGAACATGTCCAGAGAAAAGCCATCTTAGAGGATTCTCAGAGCTATAATTACGTCCTCAGTGATTTGGACTTTCCTGATTTTATTGTTTGATGTTATAGTTGAGGCAAAAATGATCTCTGCTTTCAATTGTTGTCCTCTGGCTCTTTATTATTTATTTATTTTTGCCATTGTTGCTCTGGATACTGTTCAAAGTGAGTGGCACCGTAGGTGCACGATCTTTATACAGGGGTAAAAGCACTGGAGGGAGGACGGTCTGAGAAAGACATGCGTTCCTGGATGGTGTCACACAGTAACGTCAAGTGACAGGACAGTATCTGCCAGTGACAGGGGAGAAGGACCATGAGTGAACTGCATGATTCCAGCTGACTAAGATCCCCAAGGACACGCAGCTCTAAGTGTGCAGTCAGAACAGATGCCACATTTGGGGAAAGACAGAAAGGGGCAGGCCCTGGATGAGTTCCAGGGGTTTATGACAATGACGAACTCATGGCGAATGCCACCCGTGCAGGCTGTGGGCTTTCGAGGCGCCCCTCAGGCTGATAAAGCATTTTGGGGTATGATTGTCTTCTCCCCAGCCTGCTAGACATAGGGCTTTTGGGGCAGGTCTAGAGCCTTTGGAGGAAAACCCATGGGGGATGAGGGTGTGCGTCCTTGCTGATGACAGGCTCACGGGGATTGCCTGCCTGATAAACTCATCACCTGTAGGAGGATAGGGTGGGACAGAGATGGCAAGAAGCACAGCCTTTTACCGTTGTGTTTCTGCAAGAATCCGATGACCTTCTCCAGTACAGTGGTTTTGTCCATTTTCCGAGTGTTGCCTGGGAGCATGGAGCTAAGCTCTTTGATGAGAACATTGAACTGGTCCCGACGCTTCTTCTCAGACTTGTTTCGAGAGGCTCTGGAAATACACAAGACACAGGTAACTAGAACATTCCACCACAGGAAGGCTTTGCTATGCCCCAGAGGTGTCTTCTCTCTCGGAGTGTGTTCTACAGAGAGCACCAGATCAAAAAAGTCTCTTGTGGAGGTAATGTTGGCTACATCTCAGAGCTGAGTAATGGGGTAAGAAACATGTTTTGCTAGACTTTTGGCTACAGAGACAGACAGCATTAATAATAAGCAAGGTCTGACTCACATACAAAACCTTACATAGCTTAGCGCCATTGCCAGACACTGCCTCTAACTTTGTAGAGCTTTAAGTTCCAGGGAGAAAATTGCATGCTGGTTACCTAGATTTATCTTCAGAGCCCCTGGTGAGGCTCCAATCCTATTTCCTCCAGCCCAGAGCATCCAGCCTTATGCCACCCATGAGGTATGACGGGGGCTGTATTCACTGGCTGTGTTCCTGTACTCACTCATGCATATGTCCTGGCCCTTGCCCCAAGAACCATCATTCTGTGAGAGAGGTGACGATGTCTCAGTACAACCTGTGAGCTGTGCTGATCCAGGATGACATATGACAGACACGGATGCTGTCCTATTTGTCAAGCAGCTGTGAGCATGGGAAATAGAACGCTCACTATTCAGCACATCATGGGAGGAACTCAGAGGTACATCATGAAGTCTATGAAACCAGTATGCTACAGCCTGGTACTGTATGACCCCCAACTATATGACATTCTGGAAAAGGAGAGGCTACAGAAGTGGTAAAGCAACCATGGCTCACCATGGCTCATAGCAAGGGATGCATGGGCACAGCACAGAGAGTATTGAGGGCAGTGACATCACTGTGGCTGAGTCCAGCATGGCGGAACATAAGAAGAATGCCACATACTTCTGCCATATGCAGCACCAAGAGGGAACCATAATATAAACTGGAAGAGATCATGACATGTCAAGGAGTCTCATCAACTATGACAGTATATCACTAAATGGGAAATGTACAGCAAGGAGATCTGTGTGTATGTGGGACAGGAAGTATAAGGGAAATCTTTATTCCTCTCACTCATGTATTCTGTGATCCTTAGATTGCTCGCCAAGATGAAGCCTACTTTCACAGGGACGTCTATAAAAGGGGTGAGAGCTAGGCTGCTCAGGTTGAGACCTCTGAGGATCCCTAGACTTTGAAGGGATTAGAACAGGGAATCTGGGCATTGGCACTGCCCTAACAAGAGGAATAGGGAACGCGTGATAGATCCACACCCCAGAGTCTCAGGAAGCAGCACAACTATGGAGCCTTGATCCCTGGTGACATCCTAGGGTCCCTTCATCAGCAATCCAGTATGGCACTAGAGAGATGGCTCAGCACGTCAGAGCGTTGGCTCTTCTTCCAGTGGATCCAATTTTGATTCCCAGCACCTACACAGCAACTCACAGTTGTAACTCCAGTCCCAGGAGATCTGATACCCTCTCCTGGCTACTATGGATACCAGGAATGTTAGCAGTGCACAGAGATACACATGAAAAATAGCCACACACAAAAAATAAATAGAAAACTCCCAACATCCTACTCTGAAGTGATCCATGGCTGGGAAAGCTGTCCCATCCTTCCCAGGTATACCCACAATGAACTTTTTACAGAGAGGCAGCTCTCTGATGGGAACAGAAACCACACACACATGGTCTGCCTGCTGGTTAAGGTACCCCAACAGCTGGGCAGTCACAGTTTCTAGGCTACTTGTCAGTGTGTAGTCAGGACAGAAGTCTGGTGGGCAGCAGCTCACCTCTCTTGGGGCAGGTATTCAATTGTACAGGTTATCAGTACCAATGTTCCCCCAAAGTGCCCCCCCAGAAACGTAAGAACACACCCCAAATAGAAATCACCACAGTTGCAGTCACTCACTTGCTTCAAGTATCTACATCACTTCAACACCCACTTATAGTCCGGTTACCCTGGTTCTATCTCCTGTTGGGCTATTTCCTGACCATATCTTATTCATTTGTTTTATGTATGTCAGAACCCTGTCTCTGTCTTCAGACACAGCAGAAGAGGGCATTGGATCCCATTACGGATGGTTGTGAGCCACCATGTGGTTTCTGGGAACTGAACTCAGGATCTCTAGAGGAGCAGTCAGTGCTCTTAACCGCTGAGCCATCTCTCCAGCTCTCCTGACCATATTTTAGCAATTCTCTGAAGCTTATCTCAACTGAGCAATCTCCTCGACTTTTCTAAGGGACCTTTTGTGCTTCTAGTGTCTCCCTCCTTCTCATCTGCTCTTGGGCTTTGGATTAAGGGATTCCCATAAAGGTCTCATTTCTGACCAGGCCGCACTTTTCTTCTTGTCACAGACCGGGTGGCAGGCGTGGTGAGATGCAGAGGCTCTTCATTGCTAGCTCAGGGTAAAAGGCCCAGTGTTCAAATGTATGAGATAGAAAAAAGGCATGCTTTCACTTCCTGACTGGCTGACTCTGTATTATAAATCATTTTTTTAGCCTAGATTTTAAAGAGTGACACGCAACCTCCTCAGCCAAAAAAAGCTCTGCTCTTGTCCTAGTTTGCTGTTATAAATTATTTGCGAGCTGATAACACCCAGCTCGTTATTGCTCCGCTCCTGTCTTCAATGGGTGTAATGACGGCGGACATGGCCTGGCGAAGGATCCGATAGAGGCTCTTATCATTAGCGACAGGAACACAAGCTTGTTTCCGTTGGCCTCTGCCTGGGATGCACTGTGGTGCACGCTGGAAATCGGTCAATGTCAGCTGGATCCGCAGCTCTGAGGCGAGAGGAAGCCAAGAGCCTGGGATGACCTTGTTTCCAGTAATGAGCACTGGTCATGCTAAGAATCTGGAACAACAGGTCGGATGACACTGGGACACTTGGCCTCTGGGATTTTTGAAAGGCATCATTGGTATGCCACGAAACGCATGCATTTAAAGCATGCGGTTTGGTGAAGTTTTGTAATTGTCAACTGTCACCAACACATGAGAGACAACGGCTTCGTCTTAGGGGATTTTCCCAAGCCTCTTGTTTTTGTTTTCTCTCCAATGCAGCCACTTAGTTTAGCATTTTCTTGAATTTCCCATAAATGCAATTATAAGAGTCTTGGACCTTCATTTAGCATAGCTTTGAGACTTCACCACATCGGCATGCAGATCGACAGTTCTACCTTCTGCTCATGGGTATTTCGTTGTATAGATATGCCATGGTTAGGATACCTCAGGTTTGGGTGAATTATGAATCAGGAGTATAGAGGTGGCTCAGTGAGTAAAGGTGCTTGCTGCCAAGCCTGGTGACCCGAGCTTGAACCCCAGGACCCACATAATGGAGTGGAACTGCTGACTCCCACAAATTGTCCTCTGGCCTCATGCATGTGCATATTCACACAATATGCTGTAATAATACGTGCAATATGTCTTGGGGTTTTACTGCTATGAACAGACACCATGGCCAAGGCAACTCATATAAGGACAACATTTAATTGGGGCTGGCTTATAGGTTCAGAGGTTCAGTCCATTATCACCAAGGTGGGAACCAGGCAGGTATGGTGCAGGCAGAGCTGAGAGTTCTACATTTTCATCTGAAGGCTGCTAGTGGAAGACTCACTTCCTTTCCAGGCAACTAGGAAGAGGGTCTTAAAACCCACACCCACAATGACACACCTACTCCAACAAGGCCACACCTATTCCAACAAGGCTACACCTACTCCAACAGGGTCACATCTTCTAATAGTGCTGCTCCCTAGGCTAAGCATATACAAATCGTCACATAGTAATAATAAAATAATAATCAAAGAACACTGTCCAGGCATAGCAGTGTGCACCTGTAATTGGGACACTCAACTGGATGAGTTTCAGGCCAGCCTGGGTTTCATAGCAAGAAGCTATCTCAAAACACCAAAATAAAATAACCTCAGACAGATGAATGGATGGACAGATAGACAGATGGACGGACAAGCAAACATGCACATACACATCTGGATATATGGATAAATGGTTTAGTAGGTAAAGAAACTTGCTGTACAAGTGTGAAGACTGGGATTGGATCTCCAGCACCCACATGAAGCCTGGACGGCATGACTCCCTCTCTGTAATCTCAGATTCAAGGGATGGAGTTGGGGGATCCCTGGAGTGATCTGGCTAGCTGGAATAGCCTATTGGCCAGCTTTCGGTTCAACAGAGAGATCCTGTCTCAAAATAGGGTGAAGAGTGATCAGAAAAGTCACCTGATATCAACCTCAGGCCTCCACAAAGATGTGCACCCATGCAAACACACACACACACACACACACACACACACACACACACACACACACACACACACGTCCCCTAACCACACACCCCAATGTAGCAGAAACATATAAGACTTTAAGATTCACTCTCTTGGGCAAATGCAGAAGCATAGAGCTGCTGAGTCATTTAGTAGACATGTGTTAACCGAGACACCGCAATATTGCCACATGAAGTTGGCTCCAGCTGTTTTCCATCTCTCTCAGGAAAAGTTGAGATTCTCACGTGCCCCCGTCTTTGCCAACACTTGGGAGTGTCAAGCTTCTACCACTGTTGGATGATTTGACTGTGGCTTGTGCTTGCCTTTTCCTGGTGACTGGTGACACTGAACATCTTTCTGAATGCTTTATGCCATTCATGTGTCTTCTTTAGGAGGGCGTTTATTCAATTCTGCCTTTATAAACAACTGTGTTAGCTTACTGGGGGAGGGAGAGGAAGAGGGATCTAGAGAGAAAGAGAGAGTGTGTGAGACAGAGACAGACAGAGAGAGACAGCAGATAGGAAGGCACAGCACAGGTTTCTGTGTTAACACATATCCTTAGGAACCGCAGTCTTTGATTTTTGAATGCAGTTCCCAGGATGCCGCTTGTAAAATGTCCATCATCGGACATCTTGGAGAGTTTGAGTGTGGCTGCCTAGGCCTCATCTGTAGGGTACTTACTATTTAGGAGGTGCTATGTAGTTCCTTACATACAGCTGCATGCTGCATAATGTTTCCATTAACAACAGACACACTCAACAGTGAGCATGAAAGAGCTTAGTAGAGTAGGAAAATCATGGTTGCCTATTGATCTTACATCACAGTTCAATGCATTACTCATGTGAGTATGACAACGCTGGTGTTGACATACCTACTATGCACTCAGTCATCTACAAGCACAGCACATACAGCCATGTGTAGGAACTAATATTGGTGAAAACCATAACTGGTGATGTAACTGGCTTGTGTACTCACTGCATTTTAAAGGATCATGGAGGGTTACACCCCGACTCCTGAGAGTGTGGTGATGGAAAACAGTGCCCGTGTTATGTCAGTAGCAACAGCAAACACTCTGTCGAGTCTCTTGATGACATCATTTTCTCCTATGCTTGATTCAACCTCATGTTATTTTGTTTATTACAGTCCCAAGAGTAGTAGAATACACATGCACACACACACATACACACACACACGCACATACACACACGCGCACATACACACACGCATAGACACATGCACATGTACATACACAGAAATATATACACAGACATATACATAGACATACATGCACACACATAGACACACACAGAGAAATGTACACACAGACACACACATACAGACACATAGACACACAGACACACAGAGATACATACAGACACAGACACACACACATACACAAAGACACATATGGACACACACACAGAAAGACAGACACAGAAATATACACACAGACATATACACAGATACACATGCACACACAGAGACACACAGACACATACACAGATTCAGACACATAGACATACACATAGATACGTGCATACACAGACACACACACATACTGACACAGACACATAGACACATATACACACACAGACACAAATACACACACACACACAGATACACACAGACACACACACACACATACAGACACAGACAGACAGACAGACACATACACAGTCACAGACATGTACACAGACACACATACACACAGACACTTACACAGACACAAAGACAGGCAGACTCACCCCCACGCCCCCCACACAATTGCCTGGGTGTGCAGTAGGACATGTCATCTGAGTTGTATGGTATAGTCTATGATGCTTGCTGAGGCTCATTTCTCGGAGCCTGTTTCTGTCAGTAAGTGGCACACGGCCATGTTGCATTTCTCATCCTTACAATGGTCCTGTGGGTACCATTCTTATTTGTTTTCCAGGTGAAGAAACCAAAGCCCTGAAAGAAAATGTATAACTCTCACCAGCACACATTGGGTCAGCGGCAATGTAGGCTGGCTTAGGCATCACTTCTTCCCCTTGCTGTATCTTCCCCAAATCATATGGCATCATCTTTTAAGAAGCCACATACCCAGTATTCCGGGAGCCCAGAGTTGAGAGTGACTAACACTGACGGCTTAGCTTTCATTCATACCACAGGAATGAAGCCCACACCCTACAGAAAACAGCATCTCACAAGTCTGTTCCCCTTAGAGACAGGACATCACAGAAAACGCAGAACAGAGGCAGATGCCAGCCCGAGCGCCTCAAGGAGTAGCCTTCCTGTTGCTGCGGTTGATGGGATTGGTGGTGTTGTTCAGCTAGCATTTCCCTGTTCTCTTTTAAACAGTTAGGATCGCCTTGCCCTGCCCTGGATGCCAGTCATGCTGTGGCTCCTTGGACGTGGAAATGTAGGCAGAAATAGCAAGGGGTCTGTTCCCAGTCAGAGACTCAAGGTCCCTTCAGAACTGCTGGGTCCTGCCTTGGCAACAAGCCAGAGGAGCCAGGCAGAGAACGCTCTGCTCATCCTGAGCTCCAGATTGAGAACACTTAATAACAAGAGCCTCGATATGATAGTATGGGGATGGGGAAGCCCCTTAGGAGAGGTGGTGGTGCTCTTAGGAGGTGGGGACTAATGACAGACTACTAGCCCTTCACCCTGGGAAAAGATTAGACTAAGTGGGTTAGTAGGTTGTTATGAAGCAAGTTTGTTTTCTTACTTTACTCGTTTCATGTCTTGCTCTCTCATCATGGTTCTCTCTCGCTCTCTCTTTCTCTCTTTCTCCCTCTCCCCTCTGCTCTCCCTCCCCTTCCCCTCTTTCTCTCTTTCATGAGGACTCACTCACCTCACCATGAAGTCCTCACCGGAAGCCGATGTTACCATCACGCCTTCAGACTTTGGGGAACATAAGCAGAAGGACCCCTTTCTTAAAGACTCTACTGGTAGGCATTCTGGGGCAACAAGGCTAAGGGTCCTCTTATGCTTTTGACATGAGAGAGACAAGGGCTCCCCAGACCGTAGCACTTGGGAACAGGAAATAATATCACCCCATCATGCAATGAGGAAGAGGCGAGAAGACAAATTTTCAGCGTGACTCCAAGTAGGATTTATACTTCTTGGAGGGTGAGTATACTCTGGTTGTTGCCAGTGTGGTCCAGTTTGGGAACCCAGGCAAATGTACACCCAAGTCTACCCAGCTTGGGCAGTATAGGAATGGGTTTAAATTCAGGTTCAATGCCTATTGGGAAGGACTTTAGCATCTTCACCAAGAAGGGGAACACCATGCCCAGCCCCTTCCCATTTCAGATCAGCCATGAAGAAGAAGGTATTGATGAAGTCAGTCCCACTGTCTACCTGGAGTGTTTAGACACAGGAACCTGGCAGAGGCGTTAGCCACCGAGGCAAAGCTCATCTTTAACCATTCTGTTCCATACATTGAGGAAGAAGTCACGAGGCTTCCTGAAAATAGTGATTAGCTTTTGATCCCACAGACAGAGAATCTAGGGGTTCCAGGGCCACAAGCGGTGTGGAGTAAGACAGGGCTGCCTGACAGGAAGAAGAGATTTCTGTTCCAGAGAACACTGTTGACTATTTTTAAACTCAAGCTTATGGATGACACAGAATGGAACCTCCCATCCAAAAGATATCCAGATGGCCAAGACCTTTACAGAGGGCACAAAGCCAGACTAACACTCCTGTGCCTATTGCCTAGTCTGATATGGATCTTCAGATATCAGACTCACCCACAGATATAATATAAATACCAGGGTGATTCCTCTCGACTAGTCTACATTGTATAAGTACATGTTAGGTCATCTCAAGATCAAGACAGATATGAATAGAAGAAAACAATGTATATATTGTCACAGATTGATGAAGAAAAGGCCACTAGGCACCCAGCTAGGCATTAGAAGTTTGTATGTGTGGGAGATCTCATACAAAACTCCATGGTGATGTTGTGGCAGATTCAGGATATAGCTGTTGCCCTGTGCAAAAGAGGTGATATCAAGAGAAGAATCAAGGGGGCCAAGTGGTTAACCCCTAAAAGAGCCAGAGGAACTGATTTTGTTTTGGGGGGACCACATTAAATATCAGGACCTAGAAGGCATATTTACCACAACTGTAGCCACTTCAAGATGTACAAGAAAGAGAGCTCACAGCTGGAGAGCAGCATATTATATGGCGGGTTGTTGAGGTCTTTGATATGCCCCATCTGGCCTCAGAGAATCACAGTATAAACAGGCTTTTGCTGATGCCAGGGAGAATTGGGGGCCTGCTTTAGGCAATGGGGTAGCACCTGGTGCATTATGGGATGGAGTCATCAGGCTCTGGGATGAGTCTGGCTACCTCTCTGCTAAGTGGAGTGAAGCAGCATCCATGTGGTGAGCTGCATTGCAAATACCAGAGGGTTATGGAAACCCTGACCACTGCTCATTGTGATTGTGTCTGAGGTGAATGACCCTCCCCTTCCGGCTGAGTTCTGTTGGAAAAGTTTGCCCTGGTACCTGGGTTTGCTCCAGGAACCATGATCCCAAGCAGGACCAGTGTGAGGCCTCTGAGCAGAAAGAGAGGACTCCCCTTGGAGACATTCCAAAGGACCCAAAGACAGGGAAGGAAACAGAAGCAGCTGGTGGAGAAAATTTGCCAACAGCAGGAGGTGCTGAAGGCTATGCTCATCTGCTCCCAAGCTCATACCCTTTTGAAGTGACCATCAGACCTCCTGCTGAAGAACTCTTGTGTGGGGACCTTTGTATCCTGCCACCCCTCTACTGGCCGTGACCAAGAATGTTCTGAGAAGACTCCATTCTATCCAAGCTCCCACAACAACCCACAAAGGCTCCTACTAGTGTCCCCAAACCTGTGCACTGATACCCCAACTAGCGGCCAGTACCTTCAGACTGATACAGCCACCTGAGGTACCCCACTCCCAAACCTAAAAGTCCTTCTGTAAAGACTGTACCCTGGCCCACTCTTTACTCCTTGAGGAGTAAAGACAGTGATGGTCTTTACTCCTCAACTCCAAGGGCCTCAGGGGAAGAGGACTGGGCAGACTTAAGAGAGCTCAGAAAGATAAAGGGTACCTGTGGAGGTGGGTGTGACCAGGGAGTGGTATACAGAACTTGCCACAGCCGTGGGGGTGGTGGGAATGTGGGACCATGGAAGGTGAAGTCTAATGACATGTCCATGACCACTAGGTGGAGAAAGTCAGTGATGGATGATGTTTGGTTGATAAAGCCACCTCTGGAGTGCCAGAGGCCTGACAGACAGAGGAAGGGCGAAGGAAGAAGAGTCTATGGTGCTCCAGACTTGCCCTACACCTCCAACTATCTCCACTGAGCCTGATACCACTGCTTCAGGCATCAGGAACGCCATGTTCCAGCTTCCTTATGACTGCTTATGGTATCCCTGCCTCTGAGTTTCCCCATCTTGGTTTCTTTGAAGAATATTTGAAGTCATATGAGGCACAGCTCCAGAATCTGCCCCATCTGCCAGAGCTACGCCAAACTACTGGCCAAGGCTTTAGAGAAGAACCTGTCCACATTCCAGGTAAAGCTCAGTGCGTGAGAAAGAGCTGAGGACTAGTATCCCGGCATTACTGCAAAAGGGCAGAAGGAAGCTGTGGTTCCAACTTGGGCTTGCTCGGGGTCTCGACTAGAGAGCTTAGGCAACGGTTTAGTGGCCTGGCCTCATCCCAGCCAGACCAAACCTGACTCTGCCCTTGTACTGCTATTTCCATGTGTATAACTAGTTTTGGGAATCCTCCAAGCCATAAAATGAGATCTAGCCATCTTGGCAGAACATATGCATGAGTTTGAGACAAGGTGCTGGGTATGTGAGTAGAAACTGGTAAGAAGACCAGGAAAAGGCAGGAGAAATTCAACATGATGGAAGAGGAGGAGGATTGCAGAGGCCCTCTGCAAAGGCCACACCAGCGTCTCTGCTATTTTCTGGTGTCAGTCCTAATACCTGTCGTGGGGCTTTCAGGTTTCAGGGGTTTCTAGATAAAAGAGTCTCTCTCTGTCCAGTCTCTTCTGCCTAGGTAAGTGTCCTGGTCAACGTTCCATTGCCATGAAGAGATAACATGATCATGGCAACTCTTATAAAAGAAAGTGTTTTACTGGGGCTGGCTTACAGTTTCAGAGGTTTAGTCCATCATCATCATGATGGGGACCCTGGGGGCAGGTGTGGAGTAGCTGAGAGCAGTAGCTGAGAGCTACATCCTGATTCACAGGCTGAAAGACAGAACCTCTTAAAAAACATAGGTAAGGGTTTTTTATAAAAACCCCAAAGCCCACCTCCAGTGACACACTTCCTCCAACATGGCCACCCTTCTGAATCCTTCTAGTCCCATTCAAGAGTTCTACTTCCTGGTGACTAAGCATCCAAATATATAAGCCTATGATGGCCATTTTTTTATTTGCACCACCACAATAATGTAACAATGTTGTTCAAATTCTTTTAAACTTGCAATCTTAAAGATAGCATCTAGGAAGAGACCTTTTGGTTTATTTCTGCACATACTCAGTATGGGAGAGTTTGACCTCAAACTCTCATCCACCCTACACCTACAATCTGGCGAGCTCTGTTCTGTTCCCCACAACTACACTGCTGGTCCCCAACGTCTGATGGCCTGGTGTGGCTTTCCCCTTACACTGGAGTGAAGGTGACACACACACACTCACTAGAAGCTAAACTTTGAGCTTTGGATTTCAACCTTTTCCTAGCTAGTGATAGTTGGCAAGATCATACAGCTGTGAACCACAGTTCTGTCAGCCATGAGGGGAAGCAACTGATGACTTACAACATCCTATGTGGCCAAGCTGAGATGTTCTGTTGGTCCGGCATGTTGCAGGCATTACAACTTTCAGGATTTCCACCTTAGCAGAGTTAACAGAATGTAACCCCACTGTAAGGTGATGGATATCTGTAATCTTAGTAAATACTCACATGCAGCATGTCACTGTACGTTAAATAGGAGGGAGATTGTGATGGCCCTGGAAACCTAGCTCTCTTAGGGTTTTTATTGTTATGAACAGACACCATGACCAGAGCAACTCTTATAAGGACAACATTTGATTGGGGCTGGCTTACAGGTTCAGTCCATTATCATCAAGGTGATACGCATGGCAGCATCCAGGTAGGCATGGTGCAGAAGCTGAGAGTTCTACATCTTCATCTGAAGGCTGCTAGCAGAATACTGACTTCCAGTCAGCTAGAATGAGGGTCTTAAAGTCCACACCCACAGGGACATACCCATTTCAACAAGGCCACACCTACTCCAACAAGGCCACACCCACTTCAACAAGGCCTCACTTCCTAATAGTGCCACTCTCTGGGCCAAGCATATGCAAGCCATCACAATAGCCATCTACATTCTAAATAACTGTCCCTACAGGTGTGTAGCTCCCATCCCTCATCAAAGAAGCTTCCCTTTACACCAGACAGAGACCATTCAGAAAAACCTCAATGGATCAAAATGCAAGGGAGAACTGACCACGTGGCGCACAACCCAAATCGCTTCACGGACATCACAACCTACACGTAAGGCTCGCTCAGAATATCTCTAGCATTCATGAGATTTGCCTACAAGGCACAACCTCGAAACTGGCTTCTGTTTGCATGATGTGTAACAAATGAAGCGGCTCAGCTCATTCGGGGGTACAACTTATCAACTACAAGATGAGTAAGTGGACATCTTTGTAGCAGTGCAAGGACCGGCTCTTGAAAGGGACAGTGCTCCAGCCCCAGATCCTCTCAGCATGAATTGTCTTGCTGAGGGGAAAACATGGAACGCTATCTTTACTGACCATGCTGACACTATTGAATAGCCGAGAGACCCTAAACTAACCCTCAGCTGCCTTATCAATGCTAAACTTTGTTTCCACCAAGAGTAGTTCAAAATATGCAATTAATTTAATAATTTTGAATGATGGTTTTATCTATAGCAATCTGTAGTAATATATGTATTATCTATTGGGGTTTGTGTGATAAAAAAATCTAAGGGAACAAAATTTTATAACTACAGTCCCTTAAGTACTCAAAATTGTTGACTTTTTCTTTAATGACTATATTATAACCCTCAGTTGGTCACATGTCTACACATAATTTCCAGTGACAACAGGTATTGCTTGTTATCTCCAAACAACACAAGGCAAACACACAGCACTGGTATTTCTCTTCTCTCTTTCTCCCTCTGTCTCACTCTCTGTCTGTCTCTCTCTCTGTATCTGTATCTCTCTCTCTGAGTGTGTGTATGTCTGGGTGTGATAATTCATATGCATTCAAATACATACCCATATGTAATTCAGATCTGTAACTTAATGGCAATAAATGGTTTACATATTTGCTCAAAAAAAAAAAAAGTCAGAGGACCAGAGAGTCTACTGTGAGATCGTGCTTTCTACCTATGACAGGGGAGCTATAGTCAGAAAACTCACCAACACAGCTTCCTAAACAAGACCTGAGCAATGAGAATACCAGCTGACACGTCAATGTAGAATGTGAAGCTACCATGTGACACACCACTAGATGAAGAACCACTGGCACCTAACAACTGCCAAGAGATGGAAAATTAGTCTTCCTGGGATTGAGCTCCCTGACTGGCTATCCAGTATCAGGCAGCCATCCCTGAAATCATAGGGTACATGAAACAGTGAATGGACTCAGCAAGTTGTATTTCTATCTGTGTATTTACTATGTGTGTGTGTGTGTGTGTGTGTGTGTGTGTGTGTGTGTAATAATTAAAGAAGAGAAGGCCATGAATTTGAGTTTGAGAGGGAGAATGGAGGAGAACATAGGATGGGTTGGAGGATGGAGATAAGGGGGAGAAATATGCAATTATATTTCATTCAAAAATTAAAATATTAATGTTTAAATATTTATGTGTGTATCTTCAGAAGCCAGAAGAAGGTGTCAGATCCTTTGGAGCTAGAATTACAGGCAGTTGGGAGCTACCAAGTGTGGGGCCAGGGAACAGAACTTGGGACCTCTGGAAGAGCAGCAAGCACTCATGGTCGCTGAGTGATTTGTCCAAACCCAGTATGCTATTTTTTTTTAAAACTAACTTGGCTCCTTCTTGCCCAGCACAATGCCTTTCAGAGTCATCTGAGTTGTATTCCTGTCTCGGTCCTTCTTGCCATCGAATGATTTTCTACTATATGAACGAACAACACAGCTGGTTTATCTACCCACTGAAGGATAGTCATGTGGTTTCTGGGATGAGTCATTATGGATTACAGAGTGGACACAAACACTGTTTCTAGTTCGTAAGTGAAATTTTCAGTTCTCTGCAGTAAATAATACAGGAGCAGGAGGGTTGGCTCCCAGGGAAGGTGCATATTCACTTTTATAAGCAACTATCAACCTTCTTCTCCAAAGTGCCTCCCTCTCTCTCACTAGCGACTTTCACATGGGCCAGTGGTTCTAAGTCCAGACATGGTCCTCCACTTTGAGCGCCTGCGCTCCAGCCATGGCAGTGTGGTTGGCTTACATCCCAGCTCTCCTAAGAAATGTGCGGTGGTGTTTTATTGGGGTTTCCACTTGCATTAGTTAGTATCTTGTATAATGATATGGCACATTTGGTGTGTGAGTGTGTGTGTGTGTGAGTGCACGCGTGCACTTGCTTGTGTGTCCCAGCACACCTATGGGGGTCAGAGGACAAATCTGTGGAGTGAGCTCTTTCCTGCCACCTGTAGGGAGTTTCCAGAGAGGCTTGTGGGCAGGAACCTTACCCACGGAGCCACTTCACTGGCTCTCTCTCCTCTTCAACTTTTATCTGCATTTCTTGTTCCTTGCTGCTAAGTTACATTCTGGGTACAAGTTCTTTAGAAAATATGGGATTTTCCAATGTTTTCTCTAAACCATAGCTCTCCCCTCCTCTCCCCTCCCCTTCTCTCCTCTCCTCTCCTCTCCTCTCCTCCCTTCTCCTCTCCCCTCCCCTCCTCTCCTCTCCTCTCCTCATCTCTTCTCCCCTCCTCCCTTTTATACCTCCCCCTCCCCCTGTCTTCCTCCCATGCCCTCCACCCTGAACCTTCCCTTTTCTTTGGCTTATACTTTTGGTGCTAGACCCAAGGTCATACAATTTTCTCTTAGAGTTTCATGCATTTTCTAGTTCAATTGATGGTCTATTTTGAGTTGAGCATTGATTTATATTTCATGAAATTTTTTTCAATATCATTACACTCTTTTCTGCATCAGTTGCATAATAATATGGGGTTTCTATATATTAAAGCGATAGATTGTACTCAGTCATTTCTAATACTAAACAGTCTTGCATTCCTTAGATAAATTGTACTTGATTGTAACTTTACTACTCCTGGACACACACATACACACACACACACACACAAAGAGAGACACAAAAAGACAGAGACAGAGACAGAGACACAAAATTACCAGTGCTGTGTGTTTGCCTTGTGTTGTTTGGCGGGACAAGGTCTTATGTAGTCCGGGTGGGTCTCACACACATAATCCTCCTATCTCAGCTCCTGAGTGCTGAGGTTACAGGTATGCACTACTACATCTAGCTGGCTCACCAACTTTTCCTTCTTTTTTGTGACAGGGTCTTTCTGTGTAGCCTTGGCTGTCCTGGAACTCCCTCTGTAGACCAAGCTGGCCTTGAACTCAGAGATCCACTGGCCTCTGCCTCCCAAGTGCTGGGATTAAAGGTGTACCACATTTTTTTTTTTTAAGTTGAGGAATGTTCTGTCTGAATTCACAAGGGACATTGTCCTTAGTTTGTTTCCTCATTTGCTCAATGGGTAATGCAGCCCTCATAAAATAAGCTGGAACATGTTTCCTCCTCTTTTCATTTCTACAGAGCACTGCATACAGAGGGAGGGATTTCTTCCTTCGATATTTGGCAGAATTCAGAATTCATCAATTAAACCATCTGGATCTGGGTTTTTATAGTTTCCATTTGTAACTTCAAATCAATGTACCAGCAAACTCCGCTGGCTCTCTGATCAACTGTGTAAGTCTGGTTGCTTGTGGTTATCAAACTACCGCTCCATCTCATCTGAACTTATATGGACACAGCTGGTCACAGAACTTCCTTATGACCTTTTTAATGTCAGAAGGCTGTGTAGTGGTGCGTCTTCTTTTGTTCTCATTACTAACGACTCATATCTCAATCTCAATGCCAATTTGCTTGATTCTTTCCAAAAAAACATCTCCTCTCTGCTTAGCCAACTTTTCTGTCTTCTTGTTTATCTGTTTTATTTTTCAATGTTGTCGATTTATGTTATTCTTCTCTTTAAAGATAAGGACTTACTATATATACCTGGAAGGCCTAGAACTCACTTTGTGATAAGGTTGGACTTGAACTCACAGAGGTCTGCTTTCCTTTCCCTTCCTGATGCTGTGATTGAAAGCATGGGCCACCGTGGCTGACTGTGTTTATTCTCTGAATTTATTTTGTTCTTCTATTTCTCTGCTCTCTGGGTGCGCAGGACAGAAATCAACACCAGGAATCTTCCTTAATTGCTCTCTTCCTTATCTTTTGAGACAAAGCCTCTTGCTAACCTGTGAGCTTATTGGTTCAGACAGGCTGGCTGGCCAGTGAGATGTAGGGAGCCACCTATTTTGGCCCCTGATCCCTAGTGATGGATACCTGGCTTTTACATGGGTGCTAGGGGCAGAATTCTGAACTCAAGTCCTCATGTTAGTACAGTAGGCACTTTACTAACTGAGCCACCTCCTGGCCTTGATTCTCTGTGTGTGTGTGTGTGTGTGTGTGTGTGTGTGTGTGTGTACACCTGTCTGTCTGAATATGAATTTGAGCTAGCGTCTTAACGGATGAGCCATCTTTCCAGGCCCCACTGTTATGGTGGGAGTTAGGACGTGCTTCCACCTTTTTTTTCTAACGTGGACATCTAATGCTGCAGGGTTCTCTCTGGGTGCTCAGCAGCTGCAGCACACAGCCCCTGGAATGCATTTACCATTTCATTCAGTCAACACGGTCTCCAATACTCCTTGTGACTTCCTTTTTGATCCGTGGGTTCCTTGGGAGTTTGTTTTTTAATTTCTAAGCTCCAGAGATTATCTTTCCTGAAAAAAAAATTTTCTGTTTCTAATTTAATTTTGCTTCATTTGGATTTCTCTACACTTGTTTTATGAAGCAACATTTGGTCTCTTTTGGTATGGGTTCAATAGGTACTTGAAAATCGGGTTCCGATGCTGCTGCTGGGTGAGGTGTACTAGAAATGTCAATCAGCTTAGCATCTCCACGCATCTCAGCTCACTGGCTCGTGACTGAGAACAGCACAAGGAAGTCTCCCATTGGTTCCTTAGGTTGTGCTGCCCAGGCTTGGAAGCTCTTGCTTTTCAGTGTGTATAGACACACACTGTACGATTTCAATAGAATTGATATCTTTTCTTGGCGATTTGATCTTTTACCTCTATGTAACAGCATCTTCCTGGTAATGTTTTGTGTGCTAACATATGCTTTGATATCACTTTGGCTTTTTTTTTTTTTAAATTATGCCTCTGCCTCCCAAGTGCTGGGATTAAAGGTGTTCACCCACCACCGCCCGGCCCAACCTACTTATAGGATCAGGTTTTCGTTAAGTGTCATATGACAGCATGAATTTGTTTGTTTGTTTGTTTGTTTGTTTGTTAAGTTTTTTATTTTATTTTTTTACCATTCTGCTTGATGGCAAGACCCAAGTACTGAAGATGTCACATGCTTTGGACATGGGACTTGGAGAAATCAAGCTGGTATTGACCTGGAAGCTTTCTCCCTGCTGACTAGAGTTCATTGTACCAAGACTGAAGAAAAACTAGCCATGGTCTTACAGAGCTGTGAACTCTCAGAGCTACAATTACATCTAACCTGGCAAGACATGCCTATGGGTACAGCCATGTCATAAATATTATCAGAGTAACCAATCACTCCACAGAAGGAAACTTATGCCTGGTACTGAAAATCTGACCAGAACCCCAGGGCTGGTCACAGGCTCCAGGGGTGACCTCCTTGTTCTTACAGGGGTGATCTCTTTGCCTTGCTTTTGTTAAATGGACACTGTATCAAGCTGTCTTCTAAAAATGTTATCGTTTATACTCATAGATTTCTGCAGCTTTCTGTCTGTCCTTGGAGAAGTGTCTTTGTGGGGTGGGTGGTTAATATGAAGATCCACAGCAGGTCGACGTGCAGAGAACGGGTGTCTGGGGAGCGATCAGGCACAGATGGAACATCTGTATCACAGCACTTGTGCCAAGGCTCAGGAGACATTGCAGAAGCGGAGGGAGAAAGGTTGGGAGAGTCCGAGGAAGCACAGCCATAGGTACTCCCTAGCGTCGATGGGGAAGAGGCACACGAGCCTCAAATCCTCAGTGAGGAGCTCTTAGTAATTGAGGACTACTAGGTAAAGAGAGTTAGTTTTCTTTGGGGATATTGTGCTGGAGAGTTTTATGTCCACTCGACACAAGTCATCTGGAAGGAACGAACCTCAATAAAGAGATGCTTCCAGAAGACGGGATTGTAGGCAAGCCAGTAGGGTATTTTCTTAGTTAGTGATCAATGGGGGAAGCCCAGGCCATTGTGGGTGGGGCCATCTGGGCTGGTGGTCCCAGGTTCCATAAGAAAGCAGGCTGAGCAAGCCAGTCAGCAGTGCCCCTCCATGTCTTCATTTGAGTTCTTGTCCTGACTTCTTCCAATGATGAATAGCTATATAGAAGTGTAAGCCCTAATAAATCTTCTCTTCCTCAAATTGCTCTTTGGAGATGGTGTTTCACCGTGGCAATAGAAACTCTAATTAAGACAAGTATGATCGCTGGGAGGCTGACCAATGCTTCAGCAAATGGACCCGCATGTGTGCGTACATGGGTAACATTATCTGGACTCAATGGGTTATAAAAATAATAAGAGGGCATGAAGTAGGAGGGGGACATGGGGAAGGGGTGAGGAAGAATTGAAGATTAGGGCAGGATATGAGCAAAAGTATACACATAGTATGAAATTATCAAAGACTATATAAAATGTAATAATAAAATAATAATAATAATAATAATAATAATAATAATAATAATAATAATAATAAAGTGGACCTGGAGAGATGGGTCACTGGTTCAGAGTGTGTATCAGGTATGGCAGAGTGAGTTTGGGCCTCAGTGCCCATGTATTCAGGCAGCTCACAAATGCCTGTAACTCCAGCGCCAGAGGATCTGATGCCTCTGACCTCCACCAGCATGTGCACTCTGTGCACACACACAACACAGACACATACACCTAATTAGAAATAACATCTACAAACCACATTATGACAATCTGTGTCACATTTAGATACTTTATATTTGAATGTATTTGTGTGCCTGTGCGCATGTGTGTGTGCTTGCTTCTCTCCCCACCTCCCTCTCTCCTCTCTGTGTGTGTGTGTGTGTGTGTGTGTGTGTGTGGGTGGGTGGGTGGGTGGGGTTTAAGATATCCATGCTTGGGTTTAATATATCATTCTACAATCTGTTTTCTGTTTGTTCACTCTTTCTTTTTGGTTGTTGTCCCTGCTTGCCTTTTCTATCTTCTTTTGAATTATATATTCATCTAACATTCCTTCATATTTCTCTGTAACATGTGTAGCAAAAATTCTAGGGATTGTACAATAGGAACTTATCTTTTCAGCACCTGTTTAGTGCATGTGAAAGTTTACTCTGTGTGTTTCTCTTTATTGCTTTCTCGGTTTACAATGTATCTACAGTGTATCTTCTTAAGTGCTCTGCATACAGAGATACTAAGCACCGATAAGCTTGGAGATCATGCTGCTTTAACGCGTCAGACATCATTCTCTCCAGTAAGCTGCCATTTCCATCCTTTATCCCCCATACTTGTCTCTGTCTGATATTATTTCCTTCCTCTTGGTGACACCTTAGCAGCTCTTCTTTAGTGGGTCTCCTGACAGCCTGGTCTCCTTTCTTGGATGTCATCTTCTCTTAGTGTCATCCCTGAATGACATTTTCATTGGATGTAGCATTTAGGATTAACAGTTTTCCTTTGACACTTAAAAAAATACTGTGCCACGTCTAGAATCTTCTGTGGTTTCTGGTGAGGACACTACACTGCTTTTCCAGATCAGTCCCATGGGATTAGTAGTCTTGGATTCTAGGTATAGGTCTATCCTAAAGCTATGCTATGAGAGTCTATGGGGTGCTATCAAGCTTGGGGAACAACAAGCTCAGAAACTCACAGCCAGATTTAGAGTCATTTTCCTCCTCCCAAGAGCTCTGCCCAGTACTTCGGTTCCCAGTATTCCCCCTTTCATTCTTTTGTTTAAAAAGTTGGCTCCTTGTTTATTCTTCCCTGCCTTATACCTCCTATGCTGACATCTGTATTTGGGGCCAAGCAGTATGGAAACAGAGAGGGTGAGAAAACCATCAGGTTTCAACAGCTCCTCTGACTGGAGAAGAGGCTCCTGTTTGTCAGCACCCCGTGCATCCCCATAGCTCCTGCTACTACTGCGGCTGCCACAGCAGACAATTGCTTTAATGGTGGGGAGAAATGGGATGAGAACAGGAAAGCTCAGGTATCACTTCACTGCATCCGAGCATCAGGAGACCCTGCTGTGTTAGAAAGCCTCTCTGTCCTTGGAACCTCACTTCTGGGTCTGGGTCCACACTGAATCTAGGACAGGAAAACCTGGATGGCAAACAAAACTGAGCCTAATGCTAGGGCTTCCAAAAGAGATGCCTCCTCGATCTGGCATGTTAATTGCTTTTTGTAGACCTTAAAGATCTGGCCCACCCATTTGACTAGGTCTACAGCCATGTTCAATGTGATGGATGTGATGGATCCCTGGGAAGAACTGACTACGCCTAACCAGAATCCAGAATCCTCAACACATTTTTATAAAGAGAGTCTATAAAAGACCCATGGGAATCAAAGGGTGGGAAGGGATCAAAGAATTGGTGAGCCTGGCATTGGGGACTTTGAAGGCCTTCTTGAAGGGGTTACTTTGTCAGTAGTTATGGGAGACCCTTAGGAAACACATTTCTGGTGGCTTTTGCACTAAGAGATGGGGAAATAAGCCAAGCATTCCTGTCTTTCCATGGCATTTCTGTGACAATTTGGTTTGAGCTAATGTTTACAATACATCACTAATAAGCAGCCATGATAAAACATCTATGAACACATCAGTTTGCTGGATGTATAACCTCATCCAGGTTAGGTTTTGACCCTGTGAGGTAGGTGGCATTGCTTTAACCCTTTTCATGTTGGGGTCCTTGTATGGGAGAATGTATTAAGAATAGTTAATACTAAGCAGGGTGTGGTGGCACACACTTTTGATCTGACCATTGGGAGGTGGTAGCTGGAGGATAAGGAGTTCAGAGTCATCCTTGGCTACATAATGAGTTTGAGGAAGCCAACCTGTGCTACATGAGATCTGTCCTCAAAAAGAAAAAAGCAAACAGCATGAATAGTTAATTTCTAAAATATAGATGCGTCGATGTGTCTTAATATCTTGGATACCTTCCAAGAGACTAAACTTTTGCAGACCTCACAAGTGAGTTAATAATATGCCCTGAGATCATCCAAGACAATGTACTCAACCTGTTAGCCTACTGTGTACTCAGCCTATTTAAGTGTGACTTGCCTGTAAGAGAGCAATATAATCAACCTTACCGTGCCTTGGATTTTCTATGCAATCAGCCTTTACAACCTAAGCTAATGCATAGCTTTAATCTTAACTTAGGTACTCTTCCATGCCCCTGATCCAGAATAATTTATATGTGCCACTGTCTGTTGTGGTAATGATCTGCTTAATTCAGCCAACAGGCTAGAAGCAACTTTAAACAAATGTCCCATAAATGTTGGGGACAACATGTGGATCTAGGTTGGTAACGTCTGTTTGTAGTTTTGAGAGTAATTCTGGGTCAGTTGGGATTAGTAAAGTAACTTCTCTCCTTGTAAAAGCCTTCTGAGGCCTTCTGAAGAGCAAGTCCTCATTCATCTCCTGTTCTATGCTTTATGTACTGTTCAGTGAATACAGCACAAAGTCGTGTGTTAAGGATGGGCAACCCAGACTTATACTGACAGACAAAAGGGACCTTAGGCATACACAACAGGCAATGCAGATGGGCCAGAACAGCAAAGTAGACAGATGGAAGACTCAGGGACAATTAAAATTTGTGTACCTTCTTAGTAAACTATTCTAAGATATGTCTCTCTCCCCCCTCCTCCTTCCCTGTCCCCCTTTCTCTCCTTCCTTCCCTCTTCCATTCCTTAGTGGATATCAACACACTTATCCTTTAAGTTCTGTCTATATTGGGATATTCTGCCACATTTTACCTGCCTAACAGCTTCCTGTTACAAGAAGAGGTCCTCCCAGGTACAAGTTCTGTAAGCTGAGCAAATTAAATCTGTATAGAAAGCATTTTGGAAATAGACTCAACTCTCTTTTCTAGGCTCCACAGACCCTGAAATCACACGCGCAGGTGTGGATTACAGCTGCAGAAGGAGAATAAATTATTTTGCTTGCTTTTTTGTTTTGTTTTTGTTTTTTGTTTTTTGTTTTTTTAAATTGAAAGATATCAATTAGGTATTCACAGGCAACACCCAAAGATGGAACTGGACATGCGATATTCACAAGCATGAAATAAATTTGAAACATCCCCCACATTAATACTGTCCTGTCCATGAAAGATGAGCTTTTTGGAAGAATGCACTGAACATGTTCACCAATATTAACAAAAACCTTATGAACAGTCCTACTAAAACTAGATCAAATACTAGGGAAGACTTGATGGTAAATGTACTCAAATGTTAAACATGGCCATCTGGGGCTTGCTGGGGTTTGGTTTAGTGGGTAAGATTGCTAGAGCAACAAAAGGACTTGGGTCTGGATCCCCAGTACCTACATAAAAGGCAGTGAACATCAGTGAACCCAGGGCTCGGAGGGAGAGACAGGAGGATGTCTGGGACTTGATCTAAGCTCTAGGTTCAGTGAGAGACCCTGCCTCACAAAGTAAGATGGAGAACTACAAGAAGACATCCATTGCTAACCTCTGGCCTCCGTATGCAAGCATACACATGTGTACCTAGGTATGCATACACATGTGTACCTAGATATGCATACACATGTGTACCTATGTATGCATACACACACGACTATGTACACATACATAAATAAAATTTAAGGGCAGCCATCTAAGTAGTGGCATTATAAGTGATCTTTAAATACTTTGATTTTTTTTTCAAATGCTGCTTTTCTAGCCTTCCTGTATACAGAGGGTTGCAATTAAGTCAATGTATCTGCTGCATAAGACAATGTGGGTCCAAGGGCCTTCTATTCAGAGTTATTTATGGAAATGGGAAAGAACATGGTCAGAACAGCTCATTTTGTTTTTGCTGTATTTTTTTCCTAGATTAAGATTTAATGGCAAAATTGTAGGTAAATGACCAACTCTTGCTTGCTAGATGATGTCTTAGCATCTTTAACGGCATAGTCTAAACTTGTTTGGGGGAACATTTGTAGAGATTACTCCCCCAAACACATTTTGGGTAACTCAAACACAAAGAAAGGTCCACTGAAGGTCAATGTGGTTCCCATGATTTGCTGCCCTGGGCGCTGTGACTTGACACACTGCATTTTGTAACTCAGGCTGTAGCTCATAGGCTTAAGCAGTTTGTGGAAGAAGATGCCAGCTAGGTTTTAGGGCAGACAATTCCATGTGGGGCAAGATGGGTCAGGTCACTGCCAACTGAGGCAAAGTTTGAGAATTCACTGTGACTTCTCTGCAGGTTTGGCTGGCAATCTGGAGTGGCCTCGGGGCCATTTCTCCCCTCCTGAGATGGTACAGGGACATCTTTCTTCTTAACTACCATTTTCAGAAATATCGTCTGGGTCCCAATGGGAAGCTGGCCTAATTTCATAGTGACTCTTAGTTAACACACACACAGGCCTCATTTAACTTGGGTGTGCTCCTTAGCAGCTTGTCACTAAAATCCTGAAGGGAATGGATGGCCCTGCCCAAAGAAAGATGCTCTGTTCAAGAAGGTGGACTTCTGGCCACTTAACTTGAGTTCACTGAGCTTGCTTTTAAATAAATTATTCTTTACCTCAGATGCCCCAGAGAGATTCTGGGTTTCCCTGAGCCAAGGCAGCCCCAGGTTTCCAAACTTTACAGGCACACATTTCTGATGACAGTCCTCTTTAGTCAAAAGAACAGAACCCAGCAAGGTAGGAGATGAAAGACCCCAGAGGAGGGAGCCCCCTTTCCCACTCTGCTGTTACTGGGCCACGGGAAGAATTAGTATTCTGCCTGCAAGCACAGCTCCACTTTCCCCTTTGTTTTGAGGACAGAATCACTCATCTGGAAATTACAGGGTAATATTAATGAATCCCGAGTCCTGTTACCGCCCTGTTCTTGCGATGCCTGCTGCTGCTGCCTCTGCCGTAATCACCATCCAAACACACAGAGGAAGCCTCAACAATGGCTAACTGTCATTTTTACCCCACAGTGGAACATATGATCATATCCATAAAACCAAGTCCAAAGCCTAGGATAGGAAATCACAGCAAAATTAGCATCCGAGATCCAACTGCAGCCACAGCCCAGAGCTCAGGGATGGGCCCTTGCGTTCTGCCCGATGCCGGTAGGCGTGGTACTCTGCAAGCTTGTGGGCTCAGAGTCTTCCATGCTGGCTACAGCTTTCTGCCTGTGAGACTTTCCATTCAGACCTATGTTGATTATGGCCAAAGAAACCATGTAAATGAAACAAGATCAGCCCGTGCAAAAGCAGTTGTCGAGAAGGCAGAGCGCCCACATCCGGTTGCTCTCCTGGCTTCGCCTCACTGACTGTGGGCTCTAGTTTCTTCTTTATGACTGTTTCCACGATTGCTTCCCATCATGTGCCCTTTGAAGGGAGAATAGTGCTGTGTGCCTTCTTCCCCAGCATTCAGTTGCTTACTGTATAACTCAGTTAACGAAAACGAGAAGGTCTGTCTTAGTTTGGGTTTTACTGCTATGAACAGACTCCACGACCAAAGCAACTCTTATCAAGGGAATCATTTAATTGGGGCTGGCTCACGGCTTCAGAGGTTCAGTCAATTGCCGTGAAGGTGAGAAACATGGCAGTGTGAGGAGGCATGATGCTAGAGAAGAAGCTGAGTTCTACATGTCGTTCCAAAGGCAACTAGAAGACTGTCTGCCAAGCAGCTAGGAGGAGGGTCTCAAAGCCCACTCCGACAGTGACACACTTCCTCTAACAAGGCCACACCTCCTGACAGTGCCGCTCTCTGGGCCAAACATTGAAACATGTGAGTCTATGGGGCCCACACCTGTTCAAACCACTACATGGTCCTAGTCATTGGGCCACATCCTTCTCTTCTACCCGGGAACTAAGAAGAAGCAATACACCTGGGAATGGCTAACCCTTTCCCTCACGCATGGCTACCTCAGTGTAGTGGAAGGGCCAGATTTCTTGCTTGCCCAGTTTGAATGACTTCTGTTTGCCCAAACCATGCTGAGACTAAGGACTAAGGATCAAAGAATAAACAAGAGTTCAGCTCACATTTCAGATCCGGCAATCCCTCTACTGAGAACCCTGAACCAGCTAATCTTTCCGGACATTCTTGATTTTCTTGAATAAGGTACAGCAAAGCCATAGCCTCGCCCCCTCCTCTCATCTCAAATAAATGCCTGGACTTACGGAAGCAACTTCCTAGTCAAGTGAAAGAGGAGAGCATGTATTTCTTCAACCCCAGGACAGAGGGTGAGGGGGACATCCACTGTTCATTAGCAACATGTGAAGCAAAACAGTTGCATGATGCAGAAAAGCTGTAGATGCTCGGGTTCTTTAAGCAAAAGCAATGGCCAACACTTACTGCCCTGCCCCTTGAACACAAAGCAAAGTGAAGGGAGCAGCTTCTACTCGAGTGTGGAAGGAGGTCAGGTGTATTGAGATTTGATCCCTGCGGCTACTGGTGGACTGCAAAATCCCAGGTCCTAGGGTTTCTCTACTGTAATTAGGAACAGTAATTCCTATACAGGGATTCCAGGAGAATGGGAGAGGACCCGTGGGTCAAGTGCTCAGGTGTGCTAAGGGGCCTATATACCTTAGCTGTCTCACATGGATGCTGAGCTGTGCATACACACTGAATGCCTGTGACCGTCTCAGAAGGAAGCCGTGACTCTTGTCACCCCATTTCACAGTAGATGAACCTGAGGTTAAAAGTGGTTTAGTGGCCTAACAATACACACACACACACACACACACACACACACACACACACAGACACACACATGCTCTATCTCTACCCACTACCCACTATCTAGTTCTCCCTACAGGAGCCCAAACAGCAAAAACCTCTAGAGGAATAGCTGGAACCCAGCCTGTCTGCGAGAGAAGCCCATGAGAGAAGGCAAGAATATGCAAGAGTATGCACGGCCGGTCTGGTTGAGTATAGCTGGTCTCCACTAACTGGTAGGTTCTTCTTTTTCCCACCTTATAGTCCCCTCCCCACTCAACCACTAAATAGAAGAGAAACAAAGATCAGAGAGAGAGAGAGAGAGAGAGAGAGAGAGAGAGAGAGAGAGAGAGAGAGAGAGAGAGAGAGATCCCTGAATCTAATTTCTTCTTCAAGCACGACTGCTAACAAACCACAACCAACACCCCTTGACAACCAGCAACCACCCACCTGGCCTATCAGACCCCTAGCATTTATCTACCCCCTGAAAAGTTCCCAGAAGTCACACCCTTGCAGAAACTATTTCCAGGTGGCAGACCAAGCCTCTGCCGGATCATAAGGCAAATTACAATCAGCTGCTGTGGAGCAGCCCCGCAGCCCCACACCTGGGATCAAGACAAAAACACATTCCTATAATATGTCTGTGTCTTTAAAAAGAACCCAAAATTCCAGAACTGTCATTACAGTCAGGTTCGTTCATTTACTTGTTTGAGGGACACCAACAGACTTTGCAAACCTTATAGCTTATGACCTACGGTTGCGAAGCATTTCCAGGGGAGGCTGAGATTCCCAGGGTCAGGTGAAGGACCCAGAACTTGCTGCTTCAGAATAAGCTCAAGAGTTCCGGGCCTCTCTGTTGACTGTTTTTGCAGATGCTTGTACATATGGGAGAGTGGAGATAAATGTAAAATAACCTCATGTGTGTGAGATTTAGGTGCTTCCTAGAGTCCTAACTGCCTCAGAACACATAGACTATGTTCAAAAGCGATGCCTGGCCTGCCACGTCCTACTCCTCACTCTGACCACATCTAAGCTGCCAGCCAACACACTGACCTTTTGCAAATATAAATACAAGGAGAGGTTAAAACAGTCCAGACTCCCTCATTCTTGTAGATTCAGACTGAGCAACTTGGTGAGTGGCTGTGGACTGGTGTCTCTCGTGGCTTTCTCCTGAGGGGACAGTTGCTCTTGAGGCACCACAAGGGGCGATCTCTGGGGATCTCAACTGTTTGCAAGTCAATCACCAAGTTCTATGGAGGGAAGTACACATGTCCTTTAGCTCTACAGGTACATGAGGTGGTCTACAGTAGAGTACAGAGTATTGTCCCATAGAGTGTAGAAAAGATCCGCATGAGATCGGAGGGGAAGGGCTTGTCTGTGGGCCTGTAATGACCATTCCCCTGACTAGCATTTCATGCTTCTCTCTACTGCTGCTTTGTCCCTTGCACCCCCATGATCTGCAGTGAGCCCTATCGCTCATCACTTGTGCATTCCGGCGGGAACTGACTTCACTTACTCTCGTTTTCTCCGTTCACCAAGTTTCTCATGGCAATTACACACTTGGGTGGGTTGTGCCACACTGATGACCACTTTTGACCTTCGACCCCAACTTCTTGACTACCTTGAACACAGTAGGTATTCAGTGAATACCCATAAAGGAGTAAACATAGGTAGGGTTGTAGGTGCTTCAACATAATGATTTACCAGGCTAGTAAATCCTGACTGTTCAACCACCGTACAAGGAGTCACAACACAGCTACTTCGAAGATGAAGAAACTAAGCTAATGTCAAAACGGTGTTCAGCCACTGCCCACTCAGTAACAACTGAATGTGGACAGAGTAATAGTGGGCTAGTGAGAATGCTCTTGCTCTTCACAGTCAGGCAGCACCCTGACATCACCACCAGGGCTTGAACACAGGCTTGTTCAAGTGAGGCTCCCATCAGTCTGCCTCACTGAGCAGCACCTGCCCTGTAAAAGCAGAAACTGGAGGCCTCTGGATGGAGACCATGGTCAACAGGATAACCCATAGGCACACTAAAAACACTGACTTCTTGCCAAATCTCACACAATGACAACTTCACTGGTGAGGAGCAAATCTTAAAGCCATCGTGAAATGTTTAAGGGAGAGAGTGTAGTTGCATCCCACAGCTGCTTGCCATGTTGAGTTTAATAGTGTATAAGTGTCTCATGCACACCGTGAGGTGGGGACAGTTCCCACTTACCTCTTTGCTCTATCCTTCTCATCTTCGTCCATTAGAGTTTCTACGCAGTTTGGCCTGCTAAATAGAACAGAAAAAAGGATCTGATGATTACAGTCTGCTTCTAGATCTTTCTTACAGGTCCTGATGGTTGTTACTACTTTAGTCTTATCTAATATATACACTTTAACCCAGTGATTCTTGACCTTACAGGCCACAGCACTCTGCTGTGTGCCCAAAACGTACTGAGGGTTCCAAAGTGTTCTTGTCCATGTGAGTTTAAACAGACATGCTTTGATTCAAGCGTTCATGCCATTAGGGGTCAGGTACAGGCATGCCTAACCTGACAGGGTAGCACACTATTGGAACAACCTGCTTTGGAACCACACAACCAAATGAAATTGCCATAAACTCTTAGGATTGCACTGAGGAGATGGCTCAAGTGTTTGTTAGGCAAGCATGAGGATCTGAGTTCGGTATTTAGTATTTGTGAGCATGTTAATGTGTCTCTAAACCCCAACACTGGGGAACACAAGGAAGTGGACCCTAGGGACTCTCTGGATAGCCAGTCTAGCTGAAACACTAAGCTCCAGGTTCAATGAGGGGCCTTATGGTGGCAGGAAGGTGGATAACAATATAGGAAAGCTATATCAACCTCTGTCTTCCATATGTGCCTAATAGGCACAAACACCAACCCACACGTGTACATACGTAACACACACCTCATAGTGTCTCAGGTATTTTTATGACTTTTGTATTGGACCACATTGACAGATGCCTGTGAGTTTAAAAGTGAATGTATTTGGTATTATCAGAGTGATGTTGAAATAGCTTCTTGAAAAATTCATTGTAGTCTTGGAGAATTAGTCTTTGTTTTTTTAAAGCAAACAATTATTATTTTTCAAAACCAGATCTAGGTAGCTCCTGGTCACATGTTGAGAATTGTCCCAGGGTCCCTTCTCAATGAAACAGTGTTTCCATCTCAAACTGGACACTAGAAAGCTGCTCTTGCTGGATGTTCATGATGTCCTAGGGATGCTGCACTTGACTTTGTCCATCCCGAGATATAAACCCCCTACCTAATGCATGACCAGGAGGACTCAGCCCCACAGAAGTGTGATTCATAGTCCTTCCTTAAAGCTCATGAATGTAGAAGATTCCACACCAGTCCAGGAATGTTCACATATTCTATTCCCCAAGTCCCCAGGGCCTAGCTCACCCCAGCCTCACCCTCATCTTGTGTTCCTCACCAGACATCTAAACTCCATACTTGGCAAATGTACCAGCAACTACTCTGTGTCTTTGAAGTTTTACATGAAATTTTTACTGAGGTGGTTTTCGTCTTGTGATCTTGCTTGCCTACATGCACAAGCACATACCTGATCCAGAGCAGAGGCAAGAAACTCTGCAGCAATGGCGGCTTATTCCCATGGCCTTTTCGGGTGGATTTAGGGTAGCCCTATGGGGGACTCCATTTCTCATCTGGGGTTTGCATCATATTAACACATGCTTCATGCCTGCACGTGCGTGCATTCTACAATCTGCAGATAGAATCTGCTCAGCACTTGATGGTGAAAGATACTGGGGGAAATTCATTCAGTGATGTGCTACTTGGGTTCTGTCCTGCCAAGGGCAATGGCAGTGCGGAATGTCCAGGGTATGATTGAAGGTCCACTAAGCTGTATCTATGGAACTCCTGTATCTATGGGAGGGATGGGACACCTAGGATACTAGATTCTAACTGCATGATGCACCACAAATTAGGCATCCAATGGTGACTAACAGCTGTTCTTTTTCTGAGTTTATAGCCACTTGAATCCACAAAGTCACACTGACTTGTGCTCATTTTTTTTTCTCCCACCTCTTCCTCCCAAATCCCTCCTACCAGTCCTCTGGGTGGTGAAGCCTGGCCAACCAACTGCTTCCATTAAAATGCAACATCTGCCCAGGAATCCCAGTGGGCCTCCTGTTCCCAAGGCTTTGTTATCTCTGTCATGTCCCATGCCTCTCCTACATATTACTTTCTTACTATAAAAACTGCAGTGAAGTACACACAGTGAATCATGGCATTGTGAGTATTTGTGAGTGAACTGCAGTGCAACCACCTCCACCATCCATCAGCAGAACTCCAATCCTCAAAACTAACGCTGAAAACTAATGGTCATACTCTTGTCAACTGTATACACTCTGCCCATGCACATGTCAACTGCACACACTATGTCCATGCTCATGTCAACTGCACACACTATGGCTGTGCTCATGTCAACTGCACACACTATGGCCGTGCTCATGTCAACTGCACACACTATGGCCGTGCTCATGTCAACTGCACACACTATGGCCGTGCTCATGTCAACTCTGAAAACTAATGGTCATACTCTTGTCAACTGTACACACTCTGCCCATGCACATGTCAACTGCACACACTCTGCCCATGCACATGTCAACTGCACACACTATGTCCATGCTCATGTCAACTGCACACACTATGTCCATGCTCATGTCAACTGCACACACTATGGCCATGCTCATGTCAACTGCACACACTATGGCCGTGCTCATGTCAACTGCATACATTCACTCATGTGTACTTGGAGAGGAAGATACAGAGGTCAAGTGGCCTCCTCTTACATTGTGCTGTCACTATGACTCATCCTGTGGATGAGTGCCTTAATAATAAGGCTACAGTACTTATTACCTTGTTTTTAATTGCTTTTAGTCCCAGTCTCCGCTCCTTCCACCGTGTGTGTGTGTGTGTGTGTGTGTGTGTGTGTGTGTGTGTGTGTGCACCACAGTGCACATGTGGAAGTCAGAAGACAAATTTCAGGAGTTGGTTCTCTCCTTCTACCATGTGAGCCTTGGGATAGAATATAGGTTGTCAGATTTGGTAACAAGAGCCATTTACTCAATGAGCCCAATGAACTTACTTTTAACTTCAACACATTGACATCAATTCCCCTGAACTTATGCTTAGGGGTAGGCTTGCTAGATGCCTGGGTACTTCCCATTCTAACTTTTTGAGGAAGATCCATACTGCTTCCTGTGTTGGTACAAAGCCTTCTTTCCCCAACATCTGCTTCAGCACTTGCCCTCTTTTGGTTTTTGACCACGGTCTTACCTGGATTGAAGGGTTAAGGGGCTATCTCATACTTTCAGACCATGTTTCTCTAGTGATCAGTGACATTCAACAGTCTTCCAAATACCTGCCAATCAGCTATTTGTTCTCTTTGAGGACTGGGAAAGACATGATCTTAAGTGGAATAAGCCAGACTCAGAAAGAAGAGCATTTGAGCTCAGTCATATGTGGAATCTAAAATGGTTAATGTCAGAGCAGCAGCAAGTGGCGGGTTCTGTCCTACATCTCAGGGAAAGGCAGTCAGCTGTCCAGCTGGAACCCCGGCTCTGCCTCTGCTAATATGATCTCACGCACAGCACGTGCGAAGAAGCCTCAGCCCCAGTTTTCCATCTGTGAAATGGAGGTGGCAGAAGGGCCTCCCTTTCTGTGCTTTGTAAGTGAGATTAGCAAATCCACAAGAAACCCCAGCATAGTCCCTGGCACAAACAAACCATTAAAACTCCGGTCACTACTTCTCCCAGTATCAGTAATGAGCTTAGAGGGTTAGCAGTGGGAGGTGATGCCGTGGGTGAGGGGGTCCTTGGGAGAAGGATTATCACCTTCATCTATCAATGGTGTGTGTGTGTGTGTGTGTGTGTGTGTGTGTGTACACACACACACACACACACACACACACACACACACGCAGGGGAGCCTCTATTAATGATAGCAGGGGCATACCACAGGCTGTTATGAGGCTGGGAAGGAGTGAAAGGTGGGGATGCAATAAACAAGGACAGAGGACATGTTGTACACAGTGAGGCTCCAAATAACATTTTATAGGACCCAGGTGAGACTTCCACCCAGAGGACTCTGGAACATTCTTTCTTTCAGCCACTTATTTATTACCCAGTTGATTGGAGCTTTGGCTCTGAGTCATTGGGGACTGGTAAAGGAGGGAGGGTGACCGTTTTCTGATGCTATACATATTTGCCTTGGGAGCACACAGTGAGGCAGACAGGTGACAGGGTCTGCTTGGGGCTAGCAGTTGATGGCTGGGTCTCCAGATGAGACCAACTGCAATGTATGTGGAAATGAGGTAGGTAAGACACGAGGAAAATTAAGGAGATGTGGAGTCTTTGAATCAGGTCGCTAGTTAGATAGAACCGGGGACCAAGGCACAGGGCTCTGATTACTGATCAAAAGAATGGTTCCTCAATGTACCTCAGGCCCTGGGTGAGCTCATGAGAGTCTGGACTGCTCAGAGGGTCATGAGATTACTAATTAGCCTGTGGCTTACTGGTAAAGAACAGATACCAGTGTACCTCCCTTAAGAGTTAATCCAAATCAAATACCGTGGACAGCTTTCTTTCTCTGGATTCTTTTGTTTGTTTGCTTGTTTTGTTTTAAGTTCTTTTTATTGATGGCAGACCAAGAGCAGACATGAGTTTCTTGGTGCCCAAGATGAGGAGGACAGCTGAGTGTGTGTTTGTTTTGTTTTGTGACTTATTTATGTCTTCATTCTTCTCTCATCCTGACTATGGTCTCTCTTTCCTTCCCTCCTCCAAGTCCCCTCCAAGCCTTCTCTCCCAGATCTACCCCTCCTTCATTTTCCTTCAGAAAAGATCAGTCCTCCCAAGGACATCATCCGAACAGTAAGAGCAGGCACAAACCCTCGTATCAAGACTAGAGGAGGCAATCCAGTAGAAGGAAAGGGGTCCCAAGAGCAGGCAAAGAGCGAGAGACACCCTGCCCCCCACTTTATAAGTCCCACAAAAACACCAAGCTACACAACCATCACACACATGCAGAGGACCTAGTTCAGACCTATGCAGGGTCCCCAATGATCGGTTCAGTCTCTGTGAGCCCCTATGAGCCGTGTTCAGCTGACTCTGTGGGCTGTGTGATCCTGCTGCCTCCTACAATTGTTGAGATTCTTAAGGATAAGAATAAAGCCCGTCTAAAATTAGGACAAAACATTGGTCTCTGGCTATTGTCTGTATTCCTGTTAGAGAGTTTCCTCACTGGCCACTCTCTCACCCTGAGTGTCTCTCTGCACTGTGTAATAGACCCTGTGTGTGCATTAACTACTGTGTATGTCCCATCCAACTCATTACAATAGAGATTTACAAGGACCAGCAGCCTAGTAGAGATGATCGAGATCCTGGTAATACATGAAGTCTCCCACATTCTGAGCACCAAGAGTTCCAGATTAGTGAAAAGAATTTTCTGTAAAGACTGCCCAACACAAAGAATGTGTCTTTTCTTCTATTAGAATATGCTCAGGTAAAGAAATTAAAAGAACAATAAGCCATGCTTATGGCTGAAACATATATGACCTTTGGGCTTAACCTGTTCTTCCCAGCTATAAACCTACAATTCTCTGAGAATCTCACAAACAAGTTTATGAACTTTATTTACAGTCAAAACACATCTTATTCCCTTGTGACCCAGAGTAGGAAGAATTCCTCCAACTTTTTGTGATCAAAGATTTTTCTTATTAGCCTGTAATCCTGTCCAAGTCACAGGCCTGTGATCTTATTTATTAAAACAAAAGAAATCCTTATAAGTCCTTTAAAACGAAGCCATGGGAACAGTATTTTTTTTTTTTTAAATTAAAGTTGGGGTTGGTAGCTGGTAAATAGTTTAGGAGCAAACTCTATAGTCTTTGTGTGACTGACTGCTCAACACTCACTGCCATGCACAGCCAGGCATTAACCACATATACATTAGGTATGTGGCTGTGTTCCAATAAAACTTTATCTACTAAAACAGACTGAGGGCCAAGCAGTGTGCACCCGTGTTAAATTACCACTAGAGCCATTTTGAACATTCTGTACCGTTTTTATAGGCCCAGTGGATCGCTCTGTGCCATCATGAGCATTCTGTGAAATGACTGCCACAAGCCTATTGTGTCGTAAGGCTGATGTTTTCACAAAACAAAACCATGATGTTTTCAAACTGGCTGAGAAGTGGTTTGAATTACAGGTCCCAAGTTAACTGGAAAATCCCAATTCTCTTCCCTACCATACCAACAAAACATGGTGAATCTAGTTTGTTAAAAGGAAGGAGGAAAAACAAAACACGGAAAACAAGAACAAGTTGAAATCAAAACAGGGGACACTAAGCACACCCCTCTCCCCACTGGCTGGGCTTGTCTCTCGTGAATGGTGAATGTACATTCTGTCCTGCCAGGATGCTCTGATGAGGGGGCTTCATGTCTTCAGTGAGCATCTGTACCTTGTACATGGGAGATGGACAGTATTTTTTTCTCATTATTTTTTCTGCTATAAGAAGGCCTTGAAGGACAGGTGCTAATGAACTGGAGATGTACTCTCTCCTCATTTAGGGAAAACAGGAAGTTACTTCCACCTTGTGATTGTTCCTCACCAAGCAATAGCTTTTTGGTTTGCCAGTGAGTCATTCACTGGGGGGAAAAGCAGGTTTATTTTTCTAAAGGAAATGGGCAGTAAAAACCAGAGAGGCAGCAGCTGCCTCCACAATCCCTAGCTTCCCTTCAATTATGGAAGTCTCATGTTCTGGCACATGCCCCAACTGGGGAAGAGCCAGGCTGACAGATTTGATCTCAACTCTGGTCCAATCCAGCATTGACCACACGAAGCCACATCTCAAAATCTTTTCCCATGGCTTCACAGAGAGTCCAGGGTGAGCCCATGATCAGATCCCCACAAAGCTCCTGTGACTCCCAGAAACTCTGCCACAAGCATCTACAAGGCCAAGGCTGAGGCTTCCTCTGCCTTTTGAGACTCCAGTTTTTCTTTTATAGTTGCCTTCTTCCAAGGGCACGGTGATTCATTGTTCAGGGAAACGATGACATAGTCCATGAAGGAATGAATGGAGAAAGTTAGAAAATGTGTTATTAAGTCAACTTACAATGACATCTTTGGTCAGACAAGGGTTTCCAACCTACAAATGGCTGCAGTCTCTGGGCAGAAGGACCATTGTAACAGTCCACGGGTTCCTGTGGCCTTTGTCACCTACTTCTCCATCCCGGAAGATCCCCTCTAGGCAGCCCTTTATGAGAGTTCAAGCCACACTGTGGTCCATCCTGAGTGATAGTATGTGGCCAGGGTGTGGACAATGGATGCCTAGTGAAATCAGTAAGAGGGGCAGGAGGCTTATGAGTCACTCTTGTGGCTGAGTCACACGCAGCCTTTGTTGGAAGCCACTGCCAAAGACAAACCCAAAGGATCTGCATGTGGCGTGGGGCCATGTTTCCCTCTCCAGGTAGCTGTGCTCTAGAAGATCCCTTTGGGTCTGGGAAACAACATCCTAATTGGGCTTAAGGCTTCGAAGAGAGCAAAAGAGAAACAAGATGTCCGAGGGCACAAGAAACCAGACTAGTTTGGACACTGGTGTATGGCGTTTGGGGATTAACATCAAACTTTCCTATAACATTTAACCAAGATGTGGGATGTTTCACGTGAACCACTGGCTGGCGGGGGCAGCGGAGTCAGTGTGGGCATGAACTGGATTTAGGTTTGAATGCCTTCGACCTCTTCTCCTCTGGTCTTGTGGTGGCTTTTGCTGGATCCCAGGGTATGATGATTTCATCAGTAACTGATGTGGCTATGATTTGCCTCCCACAGTCAAGAGGACACACCATGAGGATCCTCTCTTCTTCTGCCAGACTATGACTAGAAACAGGGAGGGGCCACCTGGAACACGGGCTTCCAGTCCAGGTCTATCTGATGCCACACACCAGGATGGATGGAGCATCAGTAGTTAGCACTGGTTGCTCCTCCTCCCCCTCCTCCTCCTCTCCCCCCCCTCCTCCTCATCATCATGCCTTTATGTCTTTCATTTAGAGGTTAAGTAGGGTGTCTCATCTGCCTGAACACTGCCCACTGCCTCTGATAACACCAAGCCTGAGTAGAGCTCACAGGCTACAGGCGGCTCCTGAGGGGAATGTCTGAGACATCAGCAGCAGCAAGCGGCTTTCTTTCTCCACGTGGCCGTGATGTATTGTACTTCCTTCAGAAAGGTGTCCATTAAGTTAACTCTCCCTGTATTTCCTCAGTTGGCTCAACTACAGGTCAGCTGAGTGCATAAGGGGCAGGTGGCACAACTTTGTTCAAAGGTCCTGGTCATGAGAAAACAGGGTGTGTCGGGAGATCTCGGGCCCCTTTGTGTGACTAGCTACTACTTGCCTCTTGGCCTGCTGTTCTGAAGGAACTGAAGTTGCATCTACAGTCCTATCCAGATGGCTTCCAAGCTCTGCTCCCTCACAAGATCCTTCTTACGAGGGCCTGGACAGCTTAGTGCAGTGGTGCCTCCAGGCCAGGAACCAACTACGCCTGCCCTGCTTCTCTCCTGACCACAGAACAAGGCCATTTTTGCTATGCTTCCTTACAGCCAAGAGTGAAGTAGCTAGGCTTCCGTTAGCTCTGAGCCTGGCCTGGACCTAGGCATGGCCAGCCTGGGGAGAGGTCCAGCATGCCCTGTGAGGGTTTACAGCAGACAGAAGCTTTCTTTTTTCCTCCCTCCACCTCCTCCATGTGTATATGTACAAGTGTTCTTGACCATACATACACAGCAGAGGCCAGAGGTCAAAGTCAGCGAGTGTATATCACAGCATGGACATGGAAGCTGGAGGGCAATTATGGATCGCAGGGATCGAACTAGGCTGCAAGACTTGGGTGAGCAAGTGTTTTTCGTGCTGAACCACCTCCTTGTCCTTCCAGATTACTGTGAGGCAGGATCTCTCACTGATCCTGGAGCTAACTGACTGCCTAAGCTGACTGGCCAGCAAGCTCTGGGGCTCTACTTATCTCTGCCCGTCCCCCATTCCTTAAATGCTGTTGTTCTAAATGCGTGCCAATGGCCCTGTCAGTCCAGGTCCTCATTCGTGAGCTGAATGTACTTTGCTTACAAATCCACCTCTTGGTCCTGACAGGTTTCAGAACCAGAAGTCTTGGGCCAAGGACACCCTTCTCAAAGCTCATGGCTATGTATATGAACGTATGAGCTGGAGAGACCAGTCTTGGCTAAAGCTGTGGCTTATGGTTTTCTTACGTATCAGCTTATTTAACCATAGCTATCAGATCCTGACTCTAATCCATCCAGAACAACTAAGAGATGGCATTCCAGGCTCACAAACAGCAACCTGACATAATTTGGGCTAGAAATAGAAGCAGCAAGCATGCACATGTGGAGTAGTGGAGGGATAAGATGTACATCAACCAACACAGCCCCATAGTTCAGGAGACACAGATCATGTGGTAGCACCCAAAGCTCTGACTGACAAGCTGTCAATCTTTGAGCAGCGTTCCCAGCATCCTCTGCCCTGCACCTCTGTATCTCCCTTTCCTCTGCTTTAGACACTCAAGACCCTTTTACTTTGTGGCAACCCCTCAAGGACAGGACATTTCCTACCCTCTAGGAGGCTCAACAAGCAGCTGAAGTTCATAGTGCTCAGGGAAGGTGTCCGCTGGTTGTAGCTCACATGTGGGAATCTGTCTTTAAAGCCTTGGGGAAAAGCCCAGCTTTGGTTCCCAGCAAGAATGGGTCCTAACCCAGGGCTTCTTTCTGGGAGACAGACTGAATGTGGGGTAAGGGAGGCCCCATGACTAGATCCATGTTCCAGACACCCTGGGGTGCTAGGCGGTAGTCCTTCAGGCATAACACACAGATTCAGACACCCCAGAGACAGCTGTCTGCACTGGTCAGAAGGCAACTTACTCTGCCTGGTGCCTCTGAACAAGGCCAGACAGGCTTAACTTGCTGTGGACACACAGCAAAAGTGGGTCAGCATAACAGCCCTGCTCATCTATGGCAATGGACCATGAGGAAGGCCTGGTCCAGGT
This sequence comes from Mastomys coucha, assembly GCF_008632895.1. Taxonomy (NCBI): domain Eukaryota; kingdom Metazoa; phylum Chordata; class Mammalia; order Rodentia; family Muridae; genus Mastomys; species Mastomys coucha. The sequence continues at coordinate 67,141,444 of NW_022196896.1, read as the reverse complement.
CCAGCCTGAGCAGCTTGGGGTGGCCTCTAGGTGGCAGACAGGGGACCCGTGGGAGAGCACCTGGAAAGAGTTCTTAGGAGATTAGGAGATCTGACCCCTTCTTATGAGCACCTGCATTCCCACAGGACCCACACCCACCCACCCACCCATACATACCCACACCCACCCTCACCCCCCCACACCCACATGCACACACACTCCTTTAGCTTAGACAGACATATACGCATAACTAAAAAATTAATAAAGACAAGTCTTTAAAACAAAAGGCAAGCTAAACTACAGGAAAACAGCTCAGATTGCAGGCTCCACCAAAGCTGTTTGTCACTAAAGACAAACTGGCCACTTCACGGGCACAGGGTTCTACTGTAAGACTTTACATGGACTACTGGGAAGCCCATGCTGCCTCCCAGGTCTCCAGCTTCCTCTGCTATCCTCTCTCTACCCACCCAGAGGCCACTGGAATAAGTGCTGCTGCCCAGGGGTGGGGATTGATTTTGTTAAAGGTTGCCAGGACTGGAGGGAACAGACACCTCATGAGGGAGGGGTCAGGGCCCTCTCCTGTTCCCGTAGCTGCACTGGGCTGCAGTATATGGACAAAAAGGTCTGGCTGAGGTTGTAACTCAGTGTAGGACATTTGCCTACTGACAAGGCCCTGGGTTGGATTCCCAGTACGTCAAGTAAATATACAGAAAGGCCTCCCTCAGGCTTTTCTGTCTAGAAGTTGGACAAAGTACAAGAGAGTGAAGGAAACTGACCAGAGGCCAGGTGTCTTAGTTAAGGTTTACTGCTGTGAACAGACACCATGACCAAAGCAACTCTTATTAAGGACCACATTTAATTGGGACTGCCAATTATCATCAAGGAGGGAGCATGGCAGAATCCAGGAAGGCATGGTGCAGGAGGAGCTGAGAATTCTACATCTTCATCTGAAGGCTGCTAGGAAAAGAATGGCTTCCAGGCAGCTAGGTTTAGGGTCTCAAAGCCCAGGCCCACAGCGACACACCTACTCCAACAAGGCCACACCTCCCAAGAGTGCTACTCTCTGGGCCAAGCATATTCAGACCACCACACTAGGTGAGCTGACATACTTCCAGGAACAGGTGTTTGGAGGTGGTCCCAGAACATTCTAGCACACACCTGCACCAAGACTAGGATTCCTATCTCCCCCAGAGAAGGCTGGAGTGTCACCCTCAGCAAACAGGGTGAATGAGAGTCAGCCTGAGGCTCCCAAGAGAGAGCTCAGAGCCAAGCGGCAGCAGACGTGTTTGTAAGAGACCTTTCTAATTCAGGACATGGCTTTTCCTGAATTTCATTCCATACAGATGCATTGATAAAGATTCCTTGTCCATCATCCCTTGGGAAACATTCAACTAGAAATATTCAGGACTTTGGGAATATCCTCCCAATCTCTTTAAGGAAATTATCTTACGCAAAAAAAATTATTTGACTTTTTTTTTTAAAAAAGAACTAAAGGCCACAGTATGTCGGTCCTTCCTTCTTTCCTTCCAGCCTTGCCTTCTAACTCCTTCCCTTGACCTGTCCTTGTGAACATATTTAGCAGATGATGAACGGACTCTACACTGACAGGGAGGCCAGGATTCACCCTTCAGAAGGTAATGGCTTGGGAATGTCCCTTGTTCAAATGCTGCTCCTGGCTTCTAGCCACCTGAGTGACTTGAGGCAAGTTACTATCTCTTTCTGTTCCATCTCCTGCCTGCCTGGGGGCTGTGGAACTCAAGAACACAATCACTTGGGGGCATCTGGAATGTAAAGCTAAGTGAAGGGTGGATGGCCATTTTTGGCATAACAATTCCCAAGGGTGTTCATGTGGCTTTACTAAAAGCACTAAAAACCAATTCCTGACCAGCCCTAGTTACCTTATTTCTAAATTTCCAAGACGGTGGTCATATCACCAGCCACTGGGAAGCCTGCAGAGTGAGTCCTTCCTTTTAAAGGTACCTTGCTGTCACAGGGTTGCTAGACCAGGGAAGTCATCTGGCGTGCAAGCAGTTTCCTGAAGAGCTGGTGGAGCTGAATCACACTTTGAATGTGTGAGTGGCTCCGAGCCACTAGCTGGGGGAGCTCCGAGTCCCGCCCACCCTCACTAATGAGCCTTCTGCCATGCAGAATCCCTCACTGCTAATTAGTCTGCTTAGCAAAGTAACAAAGTAGCACACACCTGGTCTCCAGGCAACAAGGGAGAGGTGCATTCTCTTTTCTGTTTTTGCTTTTTGATTATTTTTTTTCAAACTTGGAGGAAATGGATATAAAATGAGAGATGTTTTGAATTACAATTATCTTTTAATTTTAAGAAAGACTCTTTCAAATATAAGTAGCTACGTTATAAGGCGTCAAGCATGAACAGCTGTTAGAACTGAAGATACACCATTCCTATCTGCAACTCCAGGCATTTAATGCACCGAGAGAATGATTTTGTTCTCTCAAACAATGCTGCATTTGCTGAGTTACCTAAGTTGGAGGAGCTGCCCTGTATGTCAAAGTACCGCTCCGCTCCGTTATCTCTGCCCGGGGCAGACACTCTCAGCCCAGAGACTGATGAGCCACCCAGCTCACAGGAAGCATGCAGGTTCTTTAGGACAGGCAGAACATTTTCTGATGTTATAAAAAAAATGAACTAAATTTCATTTATCACAAACCATGTTTGAAAGAAAAATAAACTGGAAAGTAAACAAAATGCTTGATGTCTGGCCAGTTTTTCTCATTGTTTTGGGGGAAGAAATATCATGTAGGCACACATTGTAATTCATTCATTTTGTTAAGAATAGAAAGGCAAGAGATGATAAGGCTATTTCTTTTTTATTACACAGTCAAGTTCGCTCTCCCTCACCCCATATGCACATTACTTCTTAATACAGATTGGTGGTACGAAGTATTAGACCTTTCCTAAACCCTTCTCCTGACTATTTCATATGTCATGATGAAGACTGTTTTCAACACTTGTCAGAGTTGATTGGCATTTGGTTTCATGGTCATTTGTGCTGGTTTTCTCTATTCTTCATCCTTCACTCTATTCGTTTTCCATTTGCGAGTCTTCCTTCAAGTGGTTTAAATTGTTTACTCTATCTTGCCTAGAAACACGAAGTTGGAATGACCCTACTCTGGCTTCCTATGAAGAGTACTGTCTTTGCTTCCAAGTTTGCAAGCTTTTTGAAAGGCACAGAAAGACTGATTACCAGTAACAGCAGTGCCGCCTATACCATCCTGATCACAAGGGAGACCTTCAGAAAGTCTACAAATACATGCTGGGCAACGACAAGAGTCATCGTACAGCAAGACCAAGACTCCAAGAGACAAGAAGAAAGAAGACAGTGTTAGCATCTGTGATGCTAGGGTGCACAGGGCGACACTGGGGTCCACAGCACAATGCTGGGGGTGCACGGTGAGACGCCAGGATGCACAGCCATGATGCTGGGGTTTATGGTGTGACGCTGGGGTGCACAGCATGATGCTGGAGTGCACAGTGCGATACTGGGGAGCACAGCACGACACTGGGATGCACAGGGCGATGGAGGGGTTCACAGCATGATGCTGGGGTGCACAGCTTGCATGCTCCTCCACTGGCTGCCTCTCTTCTTGATTATAGAAAACAAATGACCTTATCTCCTAAGGACACTACTCTCTGATGGGTTTCTACATGCCCTTACAGCTTCTTATATGGCATGGTCAAAAAAAGAAGATTATACATTATTTTAGGTAACAAAACAAAACAAAACAAAAAAAGTATGTAGGTTGCATTCAGACAAAGAGAAAGGAATTGAACTCAGGAAGACAAAAGAGTGTATACACATAAATGAGAGGTTTTATGCACAGCAAGCAGCATGCAAAGTGCTCCATGGGTTTGTAGCTGTGCTAGTTAAGAAAACCCAGAGTGTAAGATCAGGGTCAAGGTCTCTCAAGCTCCTGCCCTTGGAGGACTCCTAAGGAGGAGGGCGGGAAGAGGGGAGTGCAAGGTGCTCCCACTGAAGCAGGTGTTCCTGCCTCTCGTTTCTTTCCTTTCCTTTTCTTTTCTTTTTTAAGATTTATTTATTTTATTTGCATGAGTACATTGTAGCTGTAAAGATGGCCGTGAGCCATCCTGTGACTGCTGGGAATTGAACTCAGGACGGCCCCGCTTGCTCCGGCGTAATTCACTGTAGCTGTCTTCAGACGCACCAGAAGAAGGTGTCAGATCTCATTATAGATGGTTGTGAGCCACCATGTGGTCGCTGGGATCTGAACTCAGGACCTTCCTAAGAGCAGTCAGTCCTCAGTCAGTCCTCTTACCCGCCGAGCCATCTCGTCAGCCCTTTGTTTTTTTTTTTTTTTTGTTGTTTTTTTGTTTTTTTGGTTTTTTTTGTTTTTGAGACAGGATTTCTCTGTATATCCCTGGCTGTCCTGGAACTCACGCTGTAGACCAGGCTGGCCTCGAACTCAGAAATCCGCCTGCCTCTGCCTCCCAAGTGCTGGGATTAAAGGCATGTGCCACCACTGCCCGGATCTACCTCTCATTTCTCTCCACAAAGGCACAAAGGCTTCAGGCCTATGTGCCTTCCCCCAGGGTGGAAGGGACGCAAGTCAGTGGTGAGGTATAATCAGCTGTGAAAGATTTGAATTGTAAGCTTGTGACATCTCAGGGGAATTGTTGGCCTGCTGAGAACTGTTTCCTGGATTTGGTGCAATAGAAGTAACTTCTGTAAACTATAATATACTGTGAATGCTGTT
>NW_022196896.1:67099958-67136712 GCF_008632895.1 Mastomys coucha | reverse complement strand
TGCCCATTGGTGCAGCCTCTGTGAAAATCAGTGAAAAGAGAAGTTTTCCCGAAACGCTAAGGCTGGTCATGTGAAACGTCTATATGACTCCTGGGCGTATGAGTCAGGGTAGCAAACGCTCCTGTTTATTGATTGATGTCCTGATCACAGTAGCTGAGGGATGAGAGCAGCTGGAGGTCTATCAACAGGCGAGTGCTAAGGTTCATGATGTTCACAATGAAGTCTCACTCATCCTTAAAGAAGGACACAGCATGTCATTCAGGAAAGTGGATGTGACCGGACATGATTGTGTCAGGTGAAATGAGCTCGACCTAAAAACGAGGAATAGGACATCCGATCTCATACGTGGAGTCTACATGAAAAGCCAAAGACATGGAGTATTTGTAAACTGGAAGACAGATGAGAAGGCAGGGAAAGAAAAGCACGAGATACACGTGGTAAAAGTTCCTGACACACATGTCTTAGAAAGGCTCGTTACTGTAGACAGTAAAGATACACTAATAAAAGTGAAGACGCAAAGCCGGGTAGAAACGAGGTCCTGCCATTATCTGAAGATGGCCATTTAGTTCATGCTAAGGCCACAAGTGGCCAGACAGCTAACCAGGGAGCAGAATAAAGAAGAAGTTAGGAACCCTTGAGAGCAGCTCAGAGCTGTAGGTACTAACCCTCTTAACAAATATTAATGTCAGGTGAGGGAAGGGACTAGGCCGCAAACTTGTTTTGACCCAGAATCCCGGTTTGCATCATCTACCACCGAGTTTGCCAGTGGCTGGTATACATCCAGATACCAACGACAGCACCTGGTCCAGGATTTTTGTTCTCAGGATTGGGGTCAGTTTTAAAAAACAAGCTAGGGGCTGGCGAGATGGCTCAGTGGGTAGGAGCACTGACTGCTCTTCCGAAGGTCCTGAGTTCAGATCCCAGCAACCATATGGTGGCTCACAACCACCTGTAATGAGATCAGATGTCCTCTTTTGGTGCGTCTGAAGACAGCTACAGTGAATTACGCTGGAGCAAGCGGGCTGGAGCAAGAGGGCTGGCAGAGGTTCTGAGTTCAATTCCCAGCAGCCACATACATGATAGCTCACAGCCATCTGTACAGCTACAGTGTACAGTGTGCTGTGGAGACTGGAGTTCCATGGGGTGGAAGCTACCTTTCTAAGTACAGAACATGAATCTGAAGAAATTTCCTGATGAATTTGGTCAGTTTCTTTTTCTTACAAAGAAAACCAACCTGTATTCTCAAGAGTATCTGATTTCATGCCAATTTAGCCTCTGAAAACAAATATGGGTAAAGACGGCTGGCTCCTGCTCCTTCCCAGGGAAGGAGAATAGACCTGGGGAACATTTTGAAATACTTCAGTATTTTATCCAGAGATAGTACATTGCATCTCTCTGTGCCTTTCTGTGTCTGTATGTGTATGCTTGTACCTCTGTGTATGTATGTGTGAATGCCCCTGTGTGTGTGTTCCTTTGTACTTGTGTGTGTGTGTACCTCTGTGTGTATCTGTGCATGTGTATGTGTGTGTTGTGTGTTTCTCTTTGTGTGTGCATGTATGTATGTATATATGTGTTCCTCTCTGTGTGTGCTTGAATGTGTGTATATGTATGTGTACCTCTATGTGTGCATGCATATGTGTGTGCCTTTGTGTATGTGTGTATATGTGTCTCTGTGTGGGTCTGTGTGTGTATGTATGTATTCTGTGTTCCTCTGTGTATGTGCCTGTATGTGTGCATATGTATGTGTACCTCTGTGTGTATCTGTATGTGTATGTGCCTCTGTGTATGTGTATCTGTATGAGTGCACATGTGCCTCTATGTATGTGTCTATGTCTCTGCATGTGTACGTGAATGTGCCTGTGTACAGATGTATACCCATGAGAGAGAAAGTTAGGCAGCATTGAGGATGGCTGTGCCACTCCACACCAAGGGATCTGCTTTTTGATGCACAATGCTTCTTTCCTGCTACTAGGAAATTGGTATTTGTAAAAGTTGTGGAAGACCCAAGTTTGGTTCCTGGCACCCAGGTAGGGTGGGTCAGTCTGTTAACTCCAGCTCTAGTAAATTCAGTTCTTGTGTACATAACAATACACAACATAACTTTAAAAACTAAAAGCATAGAAAGAACAATACTACGTGGCTTTTGGAGACAACTGTCTTTCTAGTTGGTTCTACTGGTTGAACCAAAACTCCCAGCTTTACGAGGCACTGCAAGCAGACTCCCAAAGGGTGGTTTAGCCAACAAGCACTGGTACCGATTCATGTCTTTGGGCCAAAGTGTTGGCTGTTGGGTGTTCATTCCCAGAAGTATGGTGTCCCGTAGGGGTCTCCAAAGCACTCTTACTATGTTCTGACCTGGCACTGTAGTGAGGAACTTGACCCTCAAACAAGATGCCAAAACTTCCAAGGATCACACCTGTCCCTGCTTTGGATTTATCACTGATCACATAGGGGACCCTATGCTGACATATGGCCCCATAAGGCATTTGAAGCCTTTGAAGATTGCTTAGAGAAAGGAGCAGATAGACAGATTAGTGAACTGTGAGTTCCTATTGCCGCAGTGTGAAAGTTTCATCTCCTCTGCCCTAGGCTCCAAGGTTTGCAAAGCAGAGCTCCAGGTTTGTCAATGAGGAATCTGGAGCAGGCCGAGTGTGTAAAGGGGAAGGGCAGGCATGTGTCTCATGATGTCAGATAAAAGTGCCGAGACAGTCTACAGCAGGCACATCCTTGCTCATGCCCTGCAGCCACCATGACCAGAGCCGGATCTACCTGTTCTGGCCAAGGCTCTGGTCTCTCTTCAAAATGGCTCTGCTACTACCAGTTTCCCACCATAAGGGGACAGCACAGTTTCCAGTGTTCTACTTCACTCTCACCAACTTGTACCTTCACACCAGGTAAGGCTGAGAACAGAGAAGTCAGAAACAAGAAACTGAGCTGGGGAAAGCACAGGCTTGCTGGGCACCTCCACAGTAGGAGGAGGGGCCCTACTACTGTGTAGTAAGAGGGACCCACACAATAGGAGGGGCCCATACAGAAGGAGGGCCTACACAGTAGGAGAGGGACACACAGCAGGAGGGGCACACACAGTAGGAGGGGCAGAGTAGGAGGGCCCACACAGTAGGAGAGACACACACAGTAGGGGGGACACACAGTAGGAGGGGCATACACAGTAGGAGGGGCACATAGTAGGAGGGCTCCATGTTTCTTCTATTCTTTGTTTCCTCTTCCGCAGCACATTAAATATTTACCCGGCCTGACTCTGGGTAGGACATGGAGGTGAAGGAGGGTGGGTAAATTAAAGATGAATGAATCTGGCTCCCGGGCCTGGTGGGGAGAGCCCTGATGTGACATTGCAGGAGACGGGAGATGCTGAGGCATGTGCAGTGGGGGAATTCCCTGTACCTGGCCTTTCTCGGCTGTGAAATGGTGGCATTTGTCACCTGCCCTTGTGGCTACTTGTGGTTTTCAGAAGGTAAGATAATGGGCTAGGGAGGTGGCTCAGAGGATAAGGCACATGCCATGACACACAAGGACTGGATTACAGATACCCAGTATCTATCTGAAAGCTGGTAGGTATGGCAGGCAACCCTAACATCTGAGAGGCATGACAGGGAATCCCTGGGGCAAACTTAAACTTCTTACATTACTACCTCAGTGGATACAGTTGAGAGCTAGAAAGATATAGGGGGTCAACTTCTGGTCTACATACACACCACACACACACACACACACACACACACATACACACACACACACACTTAAACATGCACACAGCAGAAACACACACACTATGCACAAGTACCCACACACATTCTATCATCCATACACACATGCATCTCTGCAGGAGTAACACACACACACACACACACACACACACACACAAACACACCCTGCAGGCAGTTTAAAGCATCTTTCATGAAGAGGCCTTTGACTCATACAGGTCACCTTGGGATCCTTCTTAGCTAGCTTCCAGATAATCAAGGTATCTTAGACAGAAAGGCCTGGTGTAGGAAGCAGACACCTAAAATTGGATAACTAAGCCATTCCTTAGATCAGTGGCATGAACATCCCTGGGTAGAGCTCATAATTTTGTTTGCTCGTTCACTTTTTAAATGTTGCCCAGGGCATTAGTGGCTGTGGCCAGGGACACAGCTTCCATTCCCTGGCACGAATGGCTGCTTAGCATCCAGCTGTGCTCCCTGGGTTCCCCCATTGCACAGGGAGGTGCTTAGCCACTATCTCCAGCCACCTCCTGTGATCTGCTCATTGTACTTAGTAGAAACTTCTCCTTGAGACAAAATACAGTTGCCCTCCCTTCCCGGGGCATCGAGTCATGGCTTCTGACTATGTTTCTGGCACCGCATAGATGGCGGCTCAGATTAAAATGTTTTGATTGGGGTTAACATTCACCATCTTAAAATGCCCTATTTAGGACCATATATAGCATTCACAATGTTACACATTGTGCTCTCACACACAGCTTGCTCTCATTTCAAACATCTTCAGTACCCTATATCCATTCATACACCTCCTCATCCCTATCTTCTCCGATTGCCTTTCTCACTCTCAATTTGTCCTATAGAAAGAATTACATGGTATGTGACCTCTTGTCATGGACCTTGCATGTAGCATCACTGAACAGGGTTCATCCATGTTGGAGACGGTGTCAGAACCCTTCCCCTTTTAAAGAGTGACTAATCTATCCCATGGAGAGACCACATTTTGTTTATCCGTCCCATTTTGCTCTTATGAACAGAGCTTCTAGGGACACAGGTGCAGATGGTTTTGTGTGGACCCGAGTCTTCATTTCTCTTTGGATAAATGAAGGAGCAGAACCTCTGGGTCATATGGCAACTCTGCAGTTTGAGGAGTTACTGTTTTACACATTGGTTGCAGAGTTTACACGAGCTACGCTAAGTGTTGTCAGCTCTCCGTATTCTCACCAGTACTTAGTTGCCATTAAAAATGCTTTTCCATTCAAGCCACTGTAGAGCTGCTGTAGTCACAGATCCTGGAGTAGAATGACCACAGCCCCCTTCTCCATACTCTCCTCCTCAAGCTTAACATCTTCTCTCGTTCCTTGCTTCTCCAGTGGTAAGGATCCTCTGACATAAGCTCATCAGAGGACTCATACACAGTCACGGTGGTGGCTGTGCTATGTGGGTCCCAGCTATTCCCAGCCTTTGGCTACAGCTCAGGGGTCTCTGCTGAAGTGTCTGCTTAGACCACTGTGAACTCTTTACAGGTGTTTTCTAGTTGAAAAAAAAAAGTGACCATCTTTGGTGAAGTTCAACTAAGGCATAAAGAATGTTACACTGGTGGGTGCTCAGAGCAGTCAGGTCTCCCTGGGTTTGAGAGAGCTCAGGGGCTCCCAGGTTGGGAAGGGGGACAGGAGGCTCCAGAGTGGCAGGAATCATGGGGGGAAAGCGGGGGGGCTGGGGGCATAACATCCTGTCCAACACACAGTCAAGCACGCCATAACATCCTGTCCAACACACAGTCAAGCATGCCCATTCCTTTTTATGTTTAGTGACTCTAGGTCACCCTCAGCTATTACAGCGTTGAAAGGTTTGTGGTTTTTGTTTTTGTATACAGAGATCATGTCTGTAGATGGAGGAAAACAGCAAGCTGACATATAAAATTGTAAACATTACACTTTGCCAGGGAACTATAGACACTTTCTACGATCCAGAACTTCCTCTTCTGGACACATTCTACCAAAGGTGAAAGTGTGTGAGTGTATACATACTCACACACACACACACACACACACACACACACACACACACACACACACACACTCATATCCATACTCACACATGCACATTCATATACACATCCACATTCATACACACCACACATAATTACTCACACTCATTCACACCACACATACCACATACACATTCACTCACACACACCACATACACACTCAAATACACACTTACACACACATTATATATATATACACACACACACCATATACACACACTCACCTACACACTCACACACATAGCATATACACACACACTTACATATACATACCACATTCACACACACTCATACATACTATATACGTTTACTCTCTCTCACATACATACCTACTCACTCACACACACACTCATACACACAACATACACACACACACTCTCACTTACATGCTTACTCACATACAAACACCATATACACACACTCACACATACACCACATATGCATACTGACACATTTACCACATATGCACACTCTCACACACACATACTCATACATACACACTTGCTGTGAACTGCAGCACTGTTCACAATAGTTGAGATACACAGACAACCCTGGTGTCTACCCTTATAGGTAAAGAAAGACCGTACACAGTGGAATATTATTCGGCTGTAAGAAGGAGATCCCACAATTTTCTATAACATGGAAAGACCTAGAGGATAGTGCAGTTAAGCGAAAGAAGCAAGACACAGAAATAAACATGGCATAGTTGTACTTGTGGGAATTGTTTCAAAAAGGGGTATGTGTCAAATCTAAATGAATAAGACCTTGTTTATCAGAGTTTTGGGGGAATGGGCACATGTAACTCAAAGAGGACAGGGAATATGTAAAAATTCAAAAGATCAAACATTTGACATGAACAGTTGATGAAATTGTGTTCCATACATTTTGTTTTTCCTAAAGAAGTTGATTTTACCTGCTTTTGTCACACACAGGAAATAACTCCGTGAGGTGATGGCTTTGTCAGTGTGCCTTACAATAGCAACGTTTTCCATTCTACGTGTCTCACATCATGTTATAAATGCTAAGCACATAAAATAAAACATCATAAAACCATATCAAAAGAGCAAATTATCCCTGTCACTAACATGTGCCCCAGGGACTTTTATTACTGTGTTATCAAGAAAACATTTTGAAAGTATTTCGTCAAATAATTTGTGATACTAAAAGATCCATGGTGAACATATAAACCCAGGGTATATAGTACACCTGCTTGAATGAGCTTCAGACAAGCAGGCCTCACTCCCTTAGAGTTCGTTATCAAAGAGAATCTACCAAACTGGCATCTGTGAACCTGCAAACCAACAAGGAAGTTACCTCGCTTGGCCAGGAGGGAACCGGAAGTACACATTCTGAGCCCAGTGTTCCCAGGGTGCCCTTCAAGGCGTCTCAGCTGGTACCAAAGCCAAATACCTGTTTACAAGCACAATGCCCAGTCTTTTCTTCTCTCAGCTTTCTCTCTACCCTGTGTCTCTGTGTGTGTCTGTGTGTCTATGTGTTTGTCTGTGTCTATGTGTATTTGTATTTCTTTGTGTGTCTGTGTGTCTCTGTGTGCCTCTGTCTGTGCATGTGTGTGTGTGTCTGTCTGTCTGTCTGTATCTCTGTGTATTTGTATCTCTCTGTATGTGTCTGTGTCTCTGTGTGTCTCTATGTCTACGGGTGTATCTCTGTATGTATCTACGTGTATGTCTATGTCTCTGTGTGTGTCTCTTTCTGTGTCTCTTTAAGTGTGTCTGTCTGTGTTGTGTCTCTGTGTGTCTCTTTGTATATGTGTACTTAGCCAACCTTACAAAAACCAACTGTTAGCCATCCCGGCTTGGGGCTCTCTGTCTACAGCATGCCCATTCTGTGTTGGGAGCCAGGCTTTCCTCATCTTGGCGTCAGCTTCATGGTGTATTGCCCCCCTTGATCCAGGAGTTCTTTGCTGAGCCTCTAGAATAGCCCACTAGACTGTCCTGACTTCTCTCTAGTTTCCCCCTAGCATCTGAAGCCAGTTGACTATGGTTTATGACTTCTGGAGGCTATCTGGTCACAGGGGGTGTCCTAGCTGCTGCCAAAGAACCTTCTTTACAGGCGTTGGGTGACTTTCATCTCATTAGGTTTTGCAATCAAAGTAAGCACCTAGAAGACCTCCAAGATACAGCACCCTGGGCTCAGCTGTATCATGCACTGTTGTAAACTGTGATAGCATTCCCAACACTTGCTCTTTCATGATTCAGCCATGCTGACAGTTCGGTTTTTGTTTCACTTGGTCCCTGGTACGACACAGGTAAGGTCTCTGGTATGCTTATAAGATAGTTCATGAGCTGAAACCAAAAAGTTCATGGATTGTATATGCTCCAGCAGCCAGGAAGGGTTGCCTGTGCCAAGGTTCACATCATATTCAACTCCCTAATGAAGCCTGTGATGTTAATCAGGAGAGGCGAAAGCACTATGAGATGTAGGGCTGTATGAAATGGGCATGCTAACACTCACAGGATGCCTTCAAACAGGAAGCTCTTCTCCCTGCACATTTCACAGCTACTGAGACTGGCTGAGAGGAGAGGAAGCTGTACGGTCCTGTGTGATTCAGGTGGACAGGGATACAATTTTTTTTCTCTTAATCCACAGTTGCAGGATTTTCTTTCTTTTTATCATTTTGGATAGTCCAGTTCCCATTTGGATCTCATACCACCTAGTCTGTGCAGTAGGGTAGATGGGGCAGCTCTTACCTCTCAATAGGCCAGAGGAGCAGTCCTCAACCTGTGGATCATAATCCCTTTGGGCAGGGGTCAAATGATCTTTTCACCAGGGTCACCGAAAATTATCTTGTAAATCAGATATGCATACTATGCTTCATAACAGTAGCAACACTACAGCTATGAAATAGAAATTAAAATAATGTTATGGTTGGGGTCGCCACAACATGAGAAACTGTATTAGAGGGTGTCAGTATTAGGAAGGTTGAGAACCTCTGGGCTAGGGGCATCTAGATTAATTGGCTCCATGAAGGTGGATGTCTTACACAACACCAAACCTCTTCATCTCTACATGTTCTGTCCTTTCACAAATCTCTGAGGGTCACCTGCCCCTCCTGGGCAGCTGTGAGTCCTGTCCCTCACAGTGCTCCTGCCACAGATATTGCCTCCATGCATCTGCCACAAGAAATAGGAGTTCTCCCTGCTTGCCTTGGAGAACAGCACAGTGGACCCAGTTTCATGTTTTGCAGTGTTATCCAGAGTGGTGAAATGACCGAAGAGATCTCCATCTCAAGCTCCTGATGCCACATGCACCAACTAACAAGCATCTGGGATTCATGAGGTTCTCCTTCCCACCAACCACACATGGCATCTTCCATGAAGCCCTTGTGGATGGCAGTAGATGCAAAGTCAATGCAAAGTCAATGCCTAAGTCAGTTCCTAAGTCTGGCTGAGCAGTAGTTATGCGGAGAGCAACTATTTAGTCTGCTCTCTGTTTCTAGAACATAATACCTAAGACCTGGTAATTTATAAAGAATAGACATTATTTGATTTATGGTTGTGGAGACTAGGCGGCTTGAGAATATCGTGCCAGTGCTTGCTTGGCATCTAATGAGGCCCTTCCTGAATCCTAACGTGGTAGAGGGCATCATCTAGTAAGACAGAGAACATAGTGTAAATTTAAACCTCTCTTTTCTGACAAAGTCACAATGGCATCAATGAAGCTCCACTTTCATCTGGTCCTAGAAGAATCACCTTTAAGAAGCTCCATCTCTAGGTTCCATTAATCTGTAGACTTGAAGATGAACTCTTCAACTCATGGGCTTTGGGAGCCACATTGAGTTTAAAGCAGTAGCTAAAACTCAGGCTCCTGGGCCCTTCAGGATGGGTGAAGACTGTGGCATGAAGCTACATTGAAAAGGGCTAGAAGGTGAAGTCTGAAAGGAAGAGGTAGATCCTTGACTTCATGTTCTCCTGAAGACCTCTTAGGTTTTGAAGAGCATCCCACAGGGGTAGGAGTATAGGCTGCCTGCCCAGAAGGCATAGGGGAAGACCACTGCTCGGCCTCCTCAACTCACTGCCGTGTAGACCCATAAAACAATCATAGTGTTTGTTTTGGGATTGGGAGCTGCCCTCTCCACCAGAGAGGAAGGTTGCAGAATCAACCTGTAGCTCCCCCGTGCCATTCTAAGGACTAGTTATGGGGAAGAGGGGAACAGAACCTGTGAATGCAGTGGGTTGCCCCAGAGTAGACCTCAGTACCTGAAGATCATGGCCTCTGTGGCAGGCCTGTTCATACAGGATCAAACAGAAAAGTTTGTCATGGCAAATGAGGAGAAAGGTAAATGAGTTGATCCACAGCAGTGTAGTGGGGTAACAGGATTCATACCTTTTGACACTAAAAATAACCTAAGAGACCTCACTTCTGAGAGGCACTGCACACGGTTTTAACCCGTCCCCATAGTCTTTCCATACTGGCATCATGTGGTTTGAAATGTGTGTTCTGTGATACTTGATTCTGTGTGGGTGTTTCTTTTTTTCCCTCCTCATTTGTCTTATTTCAGGGGAAGAACAGCCCTGGGAAACCTTTTATTGCAATGGGCTATTGTTCTGCATTTAAGGCAATAAAAAGTATGAGCTGCTTAATCTGAACGAGAGACCAGGTGACTGGAAAATTCCAGAAACCTTAAGTCTTTGTTAAAAATGCCAAAGTAAACGACCTTCGCTCTGCAAAACTAACAGAAGGCAGCCCTGCCCATTCCTTTCAAGCCCCAGCAGGCACTGCTTCCAGGAGTCACACAGGGTAGGAGCCCGCTGAGGATTGCTCTTAGCTATTACTGCCCTCTTCTCAGTCTACTTGGATGCTGAGTGCTGGACCATACTCACATCAGCACCATCTTCAGAGTACATGTGTGTGCCAAAGCCTTAGAAACCAGGTTATTTCTTTAGTATGTGTGTGCTGTGTTTATGTGTGGACACATGCATGTGTGTGCATTCAAGTGTGTGTGCAAGCATGTGTGTATGTGTGTGTACATGAGTGTGCATCCATGTGTGTGTATGCACATGTGTGCAATGTGCTTGCATGTGTGTATACGCATGTATATATGCATATATGTGTATGTATGTGCATATGTATGTATGTACATGTGTGTGCATGTGTGTGTACAGTCATAAAATACATAAAGCAAAATGTGCTGAACCACTAAAGAAAGCTGACAACCAACCATGGGTAGAAGTGTCTGACTTATCTCATCTCACATTGATATATAAAGGAGTATGATAGTTCATTAGGATCATAGGAATTGAGCATCGGGAACTCAGTGGAATATCATTCCCAATTACAGAAGAAACAATTTTCAAGAAAAGCAGTAACAAATATTGATTATCCAAAAAGTCACCTTTTGATCTTTAAAGCAGAGAATTTGGAGAAACCATTACAAATTCTTTCTAGTTGGTAAGAGACCAAATATTTCATCGGCTCTAACATAAATTGAACTGCAAAGGCCTGTGTTTAGAACGACATGTCTTATGCTAGCAAAGAGAATACACAATATGTATTCCAAATATACTCAGATCCCCGAGAAAATAAAGAAATAGCAAATAAATATCATTGAAGCTCCTACATCTAAAATAGCCATTTTTATGGGCCCTACAGAACATTAAATATATTTTGTCCATGATTTCTCATGATCTGCTCCTGGCTAAAGCCTTAGTAGAATTGGAACACTGATCTTTGCTTTTTTAGAGATAGGCCTATGTCTGGAATACAGTGACACTTGATAGATACTTCTGAAAAGCCGGATGAAGATGTGAAGATGCTACACTCCATTCTCCTGCTCCTCCTTGTCCTGTATCTAGTCAGCCCACATAAGTTCAGACATGTATTCTAGAAAGAAAGCACTCCATTTACATTGTTTTCCAGTACTCCACACGCCAGTCCCATGCCGTCTGAAACTGGTGGACAAAGAGATGTCCTTCAGATGAACCTGGGCCTGCTGTTGGGAGCAAAGCCTTCTGGAAAAAGTAGGAGGGAAGGTAAAGGGAAAATGACTGGGTCTACACAAGAACAGGCCTTTCAACAGCCAAGCATGAATGGAGGATGGATTTAGGGGGCTGAACTGTTTGTTCCCGATAGATTTAAGGAGAGGGGAAGTCGTGGCCTTTAGTTATGAATCCACTGGTGACCCCACACACAGTTCTAATCCCATGAACATACAGTTAAAGTAATGGAGTCATAACACAAAACTGATCATCACAAATCTGGAAAGTCTGGCAGGAGGAAGGAGAGGGGGGTTACATAGAGATGGGGAGAAATGAAAGGGTAGGTAGAGTGACCAGAATGCATAGTATAATCAAAGAACCAATTTAATTAGGTGATCCACCAAGCTCTCTTCTGTAGCATTTTCCCTACAGACGTGGAAATGAAATCCCGCCGCATGCAAGTGACTCATGAGTAGCTTATTTCTTTCAGAACTGTCTGAGGAGAAACACAAGACAGGCGAGGACTCTCTGCATTGGTTGATTGCTCCGTTTTCTCCACCTCTGGCCTTACATCCTCTAACCCTCAGTTTCACTTTTTCATCTTTAGTCATGATACAGCTAGGGTTAAGCAAAGACCATGATCAACACCCAGGGCCATCCCAAGAAAGTGGCACACATGCTCCAACCTCAAAAGGAGAGTGGAGAATGAATACTCAAGTAGGCATGGAGGCTCACACAGGGTAACCAGCCTGAGAGCTGGGTCTCAGGCTGGAGCTCAAATCGGTGCGAAAGCAAGAAGCAGCAGCTGTGAGCATGGGGGTCTGGACAAGTGTTTAGGACAGCTAACAACTGTAGCTAGAGGTAGTTCAAGCTCTTCTACTTCCGGGTTGCTCCAGGGTCACCTTCCTGAAAGTCAACAGTTTGGCCCAAATGGAAAGAACTTTATTTCTTAGTCAGCTGTTATCCCTTATGGAGGCCTGGGTTGACAGTTCAGGTGACAGCACACGATACCTGAAATCGTTCCTATTTCCAATTCTCCCCTGAGATGGGTCTAAAGGTTGATCCTGGGAATGCAGGAGCTACCCTTCTTACCTTAGTCAGCAGGCAACAGTTTAATCAGGTTGCTGAATAGAGTAGAGGATGTTAGGAGTCACAGGTCATGGGAGCCATGAGTTCTGAGTCATGCAGGGAACAACAGTGTGTGGGAAACATCAGCCTAGCAACACGCAGATGCGAAGGAGGGAGTGAGTGTTGGCCTCAGCAGAGGAATGGAGGCTGTGTCCCCAGTACAGAGAGAAGGTTGAACCTCTGCCCAAAGCATAGCATTAGCTTAAGCAGGTAGAGTGCATATCCTCCCACGGACTCCAGTTGTCTTGGCACAAAGAGCAGGCGTTTCATTGGGTCAGAGTTCTTATACCTAAGGATATCCTGGTTCAAGTAACAATGATGTCTACGATTTCCAGGATGTGGTCTGGGTTGCTGGTGATCACGATTGCAGTCTGTGAAGTCAAAACTCATTTCTCCTTCTCTGCTTTAGTTTCACAATAACACCGAGATTAGTTTTTCATTTTGAATCTTACTTTTCTCACAAATGTGCAGGGGAGTTCCCAGGGGTTACTGATGTGTGATATTTGCCTCTGAGAAGCCAGACACTAAAGAGATTTATAAAAATCAAAGCAACGCCATCCTAAGTTATACTGCTTTGGGAAACAGTTGTTTTGGGTTTAAATGTACTTATTACTTTAAAAAGAATAAACAAACATTCAAAACCTTTCTCACTTTGAATTTCTATGTTGGAAACTAGCCCCAGAGAGAATTCTCAATACTTTTTATTTATTTTCCTCTTCCTCTCTCCTCCTCATTCTCTCTCCCCCTCTCTCTCCCTCCCTCCCTCTCTTTTTCCCTTCCTCCCTGTCTTTCTCCCCTTTTACATATTATATCTCACTATATAGCCTAGGCTGGCCTTGAACTTGCAATCACCCTGCCTCAGTCTTCTTAGGATAGAGATTTGGTCCTCTCACAACTTTTAAAGATGTCCAGAGTGCTGAGACCAGCTGGCCTAATACTTCTGCATCAGCCTTTCAACTGTTAAATCCTTCATTTCAAACCAGTGCACTCACAGGGAACACCAACCACTTTATAAATTATGAGGCTGGGCTGGGGATGGTTCAGTGGTTAAGAGCTTCTTCCAGAGGACCTGAGTTCAAGTCTCAGCAACTACATGGCAACTTACAACCATCTGCAGTGCCAGTCTCCAGGGGATCAAATCCCTTCTTCTGGCTTCCATGAGTGTAGTAACACTTATACAACGCATAGATATACATGCAAGAAAAAGACTTATACACACAAAATAAATAATAAATTTAAAAACAAGACTGCGCAACTACTGTGCTGCATTTTGTTGCTATATAGATAGATGTATGGGCCATAGGGAAGTGGCGGTCATGGTTTGTTTAATGGCATTTTCCTTGTGTCTTAGAAATGGCTTCATAGTTTCAAAGCCAAGCATGTTATATGTGTCCCAAATTAGGGTTCTCATGGTGCTATTTATTCCAAAGAGTTGTTGGCTGATCAAATGGAACTCAACTTGGAACAGTCGTGATTAAATGTTTCAGTGGCTTCATTTGCAGCCTCTTAGGAAGCACAGAATCTCATTATATGACACTATTTTGGAAGATATCGGGACATTTCTGAACAATTTGGATATACTCCTAATATTTTATCTCACTACACTGCCAAGACTTGGAAGTTAAGTTAATTGAACACAAGACTGATACAATACCACAAAATGTTGCTCTGGCATTCAGATGGGCACTCTTTCTCATACACACAAATCAATAAGCTGAAGACAAGAAAAGGTTTTCCATATATGCTCTGAACTATTTGTCATTTCTGAAGATATCTAATCCCAACTCACAGTAAGCTAAACCAGTGGTTCTCAACCTTCCCAATGCTGTGATTCCTTAATACAGTCCCTCATGTTGTGGTGACCCCTAACCATAAAATTATTTTATTGCTGCTTCATAACTGTAGTTTTGCTACTGTCAGGAACCATAATGTAAATATCTGTGCGTTCCAATGGTCTGAAGTGAGTCCTGTAAAAGGGTCATTCAATCCACAAAGGTGTTGTGACCCACAGGTTGAGAACACTGATCCTAACCCACTGACTTCCCACAGAGGCTCTAGTTACTGGTGTGTTGGTCACAGTACCCCAACCTCTGTCTAGACTGCAAGCATTCTCATGGCTCTGCAGCTATTATGATTCTGATCCTAAAAGACCCACAAATGCCTCACTTCCCATATACACTACTAGAGGTAGGGCCCAGCAAAAGGTCTTCACCTTTGATGAGTGGTGGGCTAGTTTAGTAAAAGCCCAAAGAATTCATTGAGGACATGCTATCAAAGATGGGTATGGGACCCTGGTCTCTTTTGCATCCTGGCCTTGAGGTGAGTGGCTTTATTCTCCTGTGATGAGCTATATGGCCAGAGGCCCCAAAGCAGTGGGAATCACCAATTCCTGGCTGAAACCTCCAGCCAGGAGAATAATAAACCCTTTCTCTTTATAAGTTGATTAGTGACATAAGGCATAAGACAACCAGTCTCAATAGGGTAGGAAATGTTGTTGCTCCTACGTGTGTAATATTGTATCCAGCTCAAGGCAATGTATCAGATTAACTGGCACTCTGAGCTGAATGTTTACATTATGGAGGATACTATGGAACCAGGGTAATGCATCAGTCATCACGTTATGAGATAGAATCCAGGGAGTTCCGTATACATCACATATAGAACAGGATCCATTAGAGCTCACAGATGGAAAAGACTAAAATAAAAATGATGGAAATGACAAAGAGATAAAAATATTGGCACAAAAACATTTCCTCGCCATTGTGTGAAATTGGTCTAGCAGTATTTAAACACGCAACTCGTCAGCATCTATAATTTCCCGTCCCAGTGCTTAGATAGTAGGACAAAAAATGGAAACACTATTTAAAGTCATTCACATATCATCCTGACCCATTAAAGGCATTTCCGCAGCAGAAGTTACTGATGGGTTGCGTATACTGAGAAAAGCAAACAGTGCATCGAATACAGGGTACCGTGTGTGGGTAGTACAGCCAGATAGGAGTTTCTCCACCTGCCAGTCTCTCCATCTCCCTCCCCTCTTCCCCTGCCCCTACTCCTTCCCTCCAACTCCCCTTCTTCCCCTCCTTCTTTCCCTCCCCTCTAAATACAATCAGTAATTGAGAAAAGGGCTAATGAGTAGCCACATAGGGTGCTCACCAAACCATCACACTGGACAACCATCAACCTGTGGGGAAGCCCAACTTGGCAACTGTGGTCTTTTTGGACCCTGAATGGCAGATGTCAAAGTGACTTTCTGTGCACACAGCACTTGCATGCTCATAGTGACTGTTAACCATGCTGTGCCAGTCTTGCTGAAAGTTAAACTCTTTTCCTCAATCTCTTGTTTGGGGGTGGGGGATGCTATTTCCAAGGAGGCTTTTCAAGGTACCAGATCACCTGAGCAACTGGGGTCTGCCATCATTTCGCCCCTCCAAGCACCACCATGCTGCTCTGTGTGGGCTGTGTTCCCCAACAGAGAAGTAAATCCAAGAGCTCACTCACCGCAAAGGGGTCTACATAAGCTGTCATGAATGCTGCCAACAGGTAAGGTAAGCAGGGTCCTAAAGAGCCCATGCTTCTAGTATGACAGAAACTGGAGGTGCACACGCTGAGTCCAAATAGGGAAGATCTCATTTGGAGTGGCTGTGACCTTCACCTTTCCACATAAAGCCTGGTTCAAACAAGCACAACCCAAAAGCCTATGCATGTGGTCAGTATTGGATAGGGTTGTCATGACCCCTGCCCAATATGCTCAGCTCCTGCCCAGCCACAGCCATACCTGGAAGCAATCCTGACTACTCACAGGCTTTTGTCTACAGATCCTACTCTGTAGGGGTATGGTCAGTGACGGTCCTTGATTTAAAATAGAAATGAAGCCAAGGGGTATCAAATACCCCCACTGTAGATCGCCATCAAGAATGGACTCTAAAAACAACCCAATTAAAATCAGCTGTTTCTGATTTAGAGGGAAAAGTAACTCAGTAAACATCACCCCAAAATGCCAAAACAAACAAATCTACGTCCACCGAGAGGACAGAACCGGATGTGAGAAAGCCAAATATCTCTTTCAGTCTGAGAAGCGGGTCTTGTGACAGAACCATTATGAATTATGTATTGACTCAGTAGCAGTTCTGGCTTTGGTCCTGTGTATTAGTCCGTTTTCTTGGTGTTATAGCAAAATACTCCCATCTGGATGATTTATAAAGGAGAGAGATTATTCAGCTGAGTTTTGGAATGTGAAAGTCCAAGATTAGGCGGTCCCATCTATTCAGCATCTAATGAACCATCCCCAGCTGGGTTGTGGCATGGATGATGAGCAGAAAAATGAACCATTTGTGTGCACGCAAACTAAGCATGTGAGGTAACTTTGCTTAAAAAAAAAAGCAACCGACTCTTGGAAGAGCTGAGTCTCATGAATTTCCTCCAAGGACAATGTCAGCATGACCCAAGCACCTTTCACTGCATGCAACTTCCTAAAGGTTCTACAACACTGCCATACTATGGTCTAGTGCACAGTAGTGTGTGTGTGGGGGGGGGGCACATCCTAAACATATTCAAGCCATGGCATCTTCCTGAATTGAGGTGAATTCTTCTGTCCACCCACTGGGTTATGAAAATGCGGTGGTGGAAGTATCTGTCACGGACTTTAATCAATATATTTTACGTACAGTGGTTGACAAGAGAGCACTGTTTGGAGATTTTTAAAATAGTTTTGTTAGATTCATTCATTTCATTGTCTTGTTATTTCTGCTTTGCCTGCTTACATGTATGTACCGGTACCACATGCATGTGTGGTGGCCATGGAAGTCAGAAGAGGGTGTTGAATATTCCAGAACTGGAGAACTAGGGTTAGAGATGGTTGTCAACTACTATGTGGGTACTAGGAGTTGAACCCCGGTCCCCTGCCACAATAGCAAATGCTGTTGACTGTTGAGTCATCTCTTCAGCCCACTGAAGATTTTTTTTAAAAAAATGTAGGCATGTGTGAGTCTCTGTGTTTGTGGGTATGAGTGCAGTGCTCAGGGAAGCCAGAAGGAGGCGTTGGATCTCCTGGAGTTGGGGTTACAGAGCTGCTGTGAGCACCTGCTCTGGGTGCTGGAGACAGCTCAGGTCCTCTGGAAAAACAGTAAGTGCTCTTTACCACTGAGTCACCCTTCCAGCCTTTGGCATGTCCTTCTTTTCAAAGATTGATATTTACTTTCATTGTGTGGCTATGAATGGTTTTACCCACCTACATGCCTATGTACCATGTACACAGTGCCTTCTGTAGTTACAGAAGGTTGTGAGCCACCATGTAGGCACTGGGAATCCAACATAGGTCCTCTGGAAGGTCAGCTAGTGCTCTTAACTGCTGAGCCATCTCTCCAGCCACTCCTCAGCTTGGTTTTAATAACTCTATTAGTCTTAATTTTGTTATGTATTTTTGATAGCAAACATTTTTAATGCTACATATGAATACATGTATGCACATACATCACCTGTTCTCAGCACCTGCATAGATCACTGAACACACATATGAAACACGACAAACACAGTTCGATGCCTTCTCTAGTGTATTGGAGTTAGGTAACCATGAGATGTTACCAGAAACTAATCTATTTATATTCCTCTTTCTTGATAAACACATCAAGGGCTACAGCCAGAAAATAGGCCCCAGGGCTTTAAAATCTGCTACGAAAATGCCACGTATTTGCCAAGTACTGAATGAAGAAAGCAAAGCAGAGTACATTCTGCAGCACTCGCTAATCAGGAGGAGCTGATTTGAAACCTGGGGGCAAGAAGGCTCGATCCTTCACAATAGACATAAGCCCAGGTTCCCGTGCCCACTGCCCCTCCCATCACAGCCTGGCTACCTTCAAGGTTCACAGGCCCAAACTAGATGTTTGAATCACTCCTGTCAAAACCTGCTCTTTCCTTCTCTGTATCTCTTGTCTCCACACTCCCCACTGCTGTATTCCACCCATTACTGCTCTGCTGTCTCTAGCTTTCTATCTGCCTTACAGGCATCTGCATTTTTCTCCTACACCATCACTATCAGCCCTAGCTTCTGTCCTGTGCCCCAGCCAAGCTTTCCTGGCTTCTTCTGTGAGTGAGTCTGTTTTTCTCTTCAACCAATCCTCGGAGGCAGCAACAGTCAAATATTTGAAACGCCACCTGGGCTTGCTACCCTCCTGCTCAGCATCCCCAGGTATACAACTCTACTGAAAGGAGCCAGGTAGACTCTAGGGCTGGAGCAAGGGTAGATAAGAAAAAAACCCATATAGGTTCAAGGAGTGACACGGACGAATCAGAAGTCATCTGAGAAGGGTTCTCCCTAACTGAGGAAAGGGCAACCAGATCATGAAAGATGAAATTATAACTTATAGAGTCACACAGGGATCCATCCATACATAGTGATTTAAAGAATTGAATGGATGGATGGATGACTATGGTAGACATCAAGCTCCTTCTTCAAGTGGACTTCCAGTTTATGATACACATAGAAGGAATATAGGATCAGAAATTTACCATTGGGCAACCACTATAGTAAAAGAAGTATCAAGGGATGCTAGCTAGTGATAAGGCTAAGCCAGAAATAGTGTCTTTAAATAGCCTTTGAAGTACCACACAAGATATTTATTCATTTGGAGTTCCATGGGAAAACTCAGCAGATTCCTCTTCAGTCCAGTGAGCAAAGTTATCCATCCCAGCCAGGGCTCTAGCCAAGCACATGGTCTTTGAATACACTATAGCCTTATGATCTTCCTGCCACAGGGACTTTAATCCACTCTAACTCATCGGTGCGCCACAGGCAAACCCCAAGCAAAAGCCACCCTATGAACCAATGACTCTTCCAACTGTCTAGGTCATGAAGAGACTGAAGTCAAGACAACGGAATACAAGGTAGATGCTGGATGTTGGATCTACTAGGGACACAATGGAACATCCCAGCGGGCTCTGAGGTCCGAAGGAAATCCTGTCCTAACTTAGTTCCCCTGTTTTGAAAACCATGCACCGTCACACAGGCTAGTTCCCCATCCTCAGGCTCCATCAGTGGGATTTACTGTCAGACAGATGGCTTAATGAAAATCAACAACATGGACCTGAATGGAAAACATAAGGTAAATGTAATCCCTCACACTGGTGGTTCCCATGGAGCGTAGAAGGAAGTTAGTTGTCCTGTTCTTGGTTCCTTAAACATGAAAGGATTCAGAACAAAAAATAGTCAGTCCGACCGGTTGACTTTGGCTGCTGCCCCAAAACATCCTTGGCACGAATTACTTCATGGGACATCAGACTCCTATAACTCAACTGTCCCTTACGTCACTCTTCTTTATCTTTGATCATAATTATTTTAATTATTTTTTTTAAAAGTGTGTGTATGTGGTTTGTGTCTATGAGTGCAGGTAATGTTACAGACCAGAAGGAGGTCCCTTAGAGCTGGACTTATACACTGTTATGAGCTGCCCAGCATGGGCTCTGGGAACTGAACTGGGACCCTCTGCAGGAGCTTAGGACCGGTGACTTGTCCCTCCAGCCCTTGTGAGTTGAGGATTATAGACATAGTTTATTCCGCTGGGAAAAGTCTTCCTGCCCCTTTTCACTCCTCAGGTCTCAGCTCAAATGTTACTTCCTCTGCCCCAGACTGGATCAAGCTTCTCGCCACAAGGAACATTCTACAGTCGTCCATTTAATGTCCTCCCATCCCTGCCAGCAATAAGCCATGGGTTCTCAACCTGTGGGTCGTGACCTCATGTGGGTGTTACACATCAGATATTTACATTCAAATCCATAATAGCAAATTTACAGTTATGGAGAAGCAACGAGGCAAGTTTCCGTCGTGGTGACGTGAGGAACTACATTAAGGGGTCTCGGCAGTAAGAAGGCTGGGAAGCTGCTGTGAGCTCTGGGCTCTGCTTGCTTCTCCCCATTTTTATTTTCCAGGTCCAAGGCCCAATTGCAAGAAGGCTCTCACCTGCAGAGATGCGACCGGCTTTCTATTCTTAGAGGGTCGTCTTCTGAGTAAACAAATCGATGCTATTATTTGATTCTTAATATTTGCTTTTCCCTAAGACCTTGGTCTTGCAATTTGACATATTTTTTTTTAATGAAATATGTAAGTGTTTTGGGAAGATCTTCAAGGAGACGAGGGCTGCTATATTTAAACGCAAGTATAACTGCAGAATGAGCACGGGCGTTGTGTGAAGTGATGGCCCTTAATGACTTAAAGCAGCCGATGCCAGTAATTAGGACTATTTTCATAGTGCAGAGAAGATGATTTTTGGAAAGTGGAGTAGGGAGTAATTAATTTCACATAATAGTCACACTGGGACCTATTGTGAGCTCTGACATTAATGATGTATTTCTTTTCTGTAATTAATTTTTATGCTCAGTCCTGGGAGCCCTCCGCTGACTTCTTCAGAACAGCTTCTTGCTTAATGCTCCCAGCTCTCCCGGCTCCATCTACCCTGGCTACTCTCTTTAAAGATAGAGGACACACAGACAACCAGAAATAGATACCCACCCAGCCAGATTTTAGTCCGACCAATGCTTTCCCTGCTCAGGAAGGTAATTATAGTAATTAATACCAGCAAGGGTGCGTCTTGGAACCACAGAGCTTCTCTGTTGAGAGTAGAAGCAGAAGACAGAGGGAGAGAAGCGGTCTGCGGCAAAGATGAGGGCAGGAGAACTTTATCTCCTTTAGGGGGGCTCCTGCCATGGTTTTAAGTGTAGGCTGCATTGTGAATGGAAGGGCTGAGTCAGATGGCCTGAGGCTTTTATGGTAGGACAGTTCTAGGTGACAGGGAAGACTTCATGGGGAGTATTTGTGAGGGCTGCTCTCAGCTCTTACCCTCACCCAAAGTAACAGATGACAACTTCGCTTTGTCCATGAGTATGGTTCCGAAGAAGATTTGTGGAGGGCAGGGTTAGGGGGTCCCAAATGTTGGCTGGTGGCTCTCCAAGTTAATGTGCCTATGGTTCCTGCTAGCATCCATGGATGAAGGGCTCAGTTGTTATTGGACTCAACATCCACAGCTCTTCTGGGAACTTCAGGGCCTTTTGTGCCAGATTGTAAGTGCTGAAGTACCTGGCTTCTTGAACTGAACTGGCAGCAGAGTTTGTATTTATATATGTATGTGTGTGTGTGTATGCATGCACATGCACACAGTATATGTGTATGTAGTGTGTATATATGTGTGTGTGCACATGGGCATGGTATGTGTGTATGTATATGTGTGTATATACATGTGTATATGTATGTGTATGTGTGTGCATGCGTGCGTGCACATGCATGTGTGTGCATTCTAGGTTCTGTTCCTCTAGAGCAGGGGTTCTCAACCCGTGGGGTTGCATATCAGATATTTACATTCCTATTCATAGTAGTAGCAAAATCACAGTTATGGATTTATTGCCTCAGTTATATAGCAACAAAATAATTTTCTGGTTGGGGGTCACCACAGCATGAGGAGCTGGATTAGAGGGTCTCAGCATTAGGAAGGTTGAGACCCGCTGGCCAAGAGGGAGCTGACTAATGCAGAGAGAGGGCTGACTTCATTCTCTTGGTCTAGGGCTAGTGTGCGGACAAACTGATGGACACCATGAACATCAATCACATGTTTTAAAACCCACACTTGGAAATGGAGTGTTGTTCAGCGATTCAGTGTTTGCCTCGCATGAATGAAGCTCTGAATTCCAATGTGTGAACCAAAAGTATAACCAGCCAACAGTAGCAACAAACCTCTTTGCAATCTTTTTCTTCTCTTTACATTTTGGTACATGCCTGTATATGGCATGTGTATAAGAGTTTATGCGTGTTTGTGTGAGTATACCATATGTGTAGCGGTCAGAGGACAACCTTGTGTATCTGTCCTCTCCCTCTCCCTCGAGTGAGACGGGGACTCTTTGTTGCTGTAGATCAGGGTAGCCCTGTCTACAGACTTCCAGGTTTCCTGCTATCTTGGTCTCCCATATCACTGTAATGGAGCTGGGGTTATAGCCGCACACTACGGTATCTGGCTTGATGTGGACTCTGGGCATCTGAACTCAGATCTTCACACTTACAAGGTGTATGAGTTAGTTTTCTGTGGCTGTGGTAAATATCACAACCAGAAGCAACTTATAGAAGGAAGATTGATTTTGAGCTTATGGTTAAAGGAGAATCTATAAGGTATTGTGGGGCATGACATCAGGTGGCAGGAGCAGCAAGCCAAGAGCTTACAACGAACGAGCTTACAAAAATGAACAGAGAGGGTGAACTGGAAGGAGAGACAAGGTTCTAACCACTCAAATCTCACCCCATGGGCGTACTTTCTCCAGCAAGCCTTCATCTCCTAAAAGTTCCATAAGCTTCCCCAACAGTGTACCAGCAGAGGACCAAGTGTTCAAATATGTGAGCCTATGCAGGACATAGACCATGCAAACCACCATACGAGGCAATGCTTTATGCACCGAGTCATCTCCCTAGTCCCCATTCATTCAAATTCTTAAAGAAAGTGATATTTTAGAACCAGTTTTCCAGCCTGCCAATGGCTGAATGCACATTGGGGCAACATATCCATTCTTCAATGAGGTAGGGCTGCCTGAGTGCTCAGATGTAGCAGAAGCTCAGGCTCCACCTCACAAAATAAACATGAGTGGCCAATAAGCGACCTCGTGACATTGTCCTAGTTTCATTTCTGTGGCCGTGATAAAATATTCTGACAAGAAGCAACTTGGAGGAGGAAAGGGTTTATTTCAGCTTCTATGTTAAAGACCATTACTGCTCAGAGGCAGGCCTGTTTGTGTTTCCACACAGCGTTACCGCCAACCATGGAGCTCACTTCACAGCCAAGCATACACAGTTAAGAGCCAGAGGCAAGTAGGGTGCTGCTTGCTAGCTGCCTTCCAGGCCTCCCAGGCCTCCCAGGCCTGTTCATACTCAGCCAGCTTTCTTATACAGCTCAGGGCTTCTTACACAGCTCAGGGCCACCTGCTGAGGGACAGCACCACCCACAGTTGGCTGGGCACACCTTTGTCAATTACCAATCCAGATACTCTACCACAGACTTGCCTACAGGTCAATCTGGTCTAGACAATTCTCAAAGGTGTCTCTAAGCTCTGTCAAACTACCAGTCAAAGCTAATTAGGGCAGATACTAAAGGAAAATTGAATCCCAGAGTGAAGCATAGACAGAGAAATACATTTGTAGCAGAAACTGGCATAGAGATACACTTGCTAGAGCAATGGTTCTCAACCTTCCTAATGCCGTGACCCTTTGATATAGTTCCTTATTTTTGGTGACCCCCCCTTAACCATAAAGTTATTTTTGTTGCTACTTCATAACTGCAATTGTACTACTGTTATGAATTATTGTGTAAATATCAATGTTTCCTGATGATCTTAGGTAATCCTGTAAAAGGGTCTTTCAACCCCAAAGGGGTCATGACTCACGGGTAGAGAACAGAGATCTCTAGGGATGGAATAGAGAGAAAGAACAGGATGTCCAAGCCCAAGCATGAAGAATGTCATGCCTTAACACACACACACACACACACACACACACACACACACACAACCACTGAGCTTTCTTTTTCTTGTAAATGCTTCTCCACATGTGTGACAGGGACATGGAGCTAAGCATCTCATTATATTCTCATGTAAAGTTGCCATAAGTAGAAGCAGTCCAGTGGATCGTCAGTGTGTTGGTTACCCTAGGATACAACCACTGGGCTCTGCTCATCAAGGATGGTCAGGCCAGAGCAGAACACTATGGAGACTGGTAACTAGCCATCAGACAAGTCTTTTGTTTCAATATCAGAGTTCTGATAATGAAAGGCCATTGGTTTCTAGAGTGAAATCAGCTGCCCAGTCTTCCTGGTGGTAGATGCCTTCCTTGGCATCTTAGAGCTTAGAAGCTCTAGAACAGTGTCCAGCTTCACAAGAAGTGTGTCTCTGCCACTCTGGACCTCAGACTTATCCAGAACCTTCTTCTACCTACTCTACAATTGTGAATGGCCCGTGGGTCTGGAAAAAAAGCAAGGTGTCTGATTGCCAAGCACACCCACACCTCTCCTTCTTGTGTGGTTGCCTCTCTTGGCCACTTTGACCCACACCAGCAGTGATTTTGCAAAACATATACTTCCTTTTAAATCTATGGTCTTTTGTGCTGTTTCTGACTTTGTAGACACATTCAGATCCTGGTATGTAGCTTTTACTATGTATTATTATGTTCAACTGCTTAAACACATCAATGTGAAAAAAAAAAAAAACACAATTTCAGATAGCCAATAGTCCCATGAGAAAGACAGTTTCCTATTTATCCCCTCTGCCCTGCGTCTTCACTAATTTATATAAAATAAGGTATATCTGAAAAGCATTTGACTATTCATCAATGAATATGTTACATGTGGTGCCCTGGTAGGTGAGAGGGGAGCCTCCAGCTGGGACTACAGAGTGGACATGAGTAAGAGGGGTGAGAATATGGAGTGTTAGAAGCATCTCAGGAGTGTAATACCTTAATGACATCCCAAGTGAACTGTGTGCTTAGTGAAAGAGGATAGAGACTGATAACTACCATCTTGCCTTCTCAGTGGGCAGCATCAGGTCACAGAGAAGACTCCTGGGCACCTACCATGAGTCAGTAGAGTTCCTAAGAGGCTAGAGGCTCATCCCCTTTTTATTTTGATTTTGTCTTCTCTTAATCTGCAGAATCCTGGAAAATCTCATTAAGTTTTGCTTGATTAAATAGGAACTTTACTTCTAATCCATCTAATCTAAAGACATTTTGGAAAGCCTAAGCAGAGTTGTTTGGAGGAACACAAGTGACCAAGAGGAGGGGTTCCCTTTATGGGAGCGCAGTTAACGACACTTGTCCCAACAACCATTTTTTTTCCACTGATGCTAAATTCTTCTGAGTCTCTTCATTCCAGGCAGTGGCCTTTCCTGTGAGAGTTCTGGGGAACACTGGCTTAGAGTCACTGACTGGTCATGCTTGAGGAGAGGCAGAAACGGGAAGCTCATTGGTTCCACTAGGTTGGGGAATGAGCTGGTACCCTACAGTATTGCCAGCACCCAGAACCATGGTATACGCCAGCAACTGGGTAACACCATGGATGAAGGAATGGATAGACAGACAGAAGGATGGGTGGATGGAAGAATGGATAGATGGATGAAAGGATGGGTGGATAAAGGCATAAATAGATGGATGGAAGGATGGGTGGATGGAGGAAGCAGGTGTGGGACCCATGAAGGAAAATTTCATTTTCATTAAGCATTTCATTAAAATGCTTCTCATTTTCATTAAGATCTGAAGAGTTTCTCACATCTGCCATGCAGACTAAATGCTTACTAGGTTGACAAGGAGGGGAAAATAGCAAAACACCTGTAAGAACCAAGAGAAGAAGGGGAAAGGGGAAGGGGAGGGGGGGAAATGGGAGGGGAGAGGGGGAGGATGAAAAAAAGAGGAAGGGGGAGGGGGAAGAGAGACAGGGAAAGGGGAGAGAGAGACAGGGAGACAGAGAGACAGACAGAGAGACTCACACAGAATCAGACACAAAGCTACACATGGAAAGACAGAGAGACACAGACACACAGAGAGAAATTCTGAATGCCAGTGGTTTTAACTGAGATGTGTAAACCCCAGTAATGGGACACAGCAGTGAGATTCCATTAGTTGTGACATCATCCAGACACCACATTCCTCCTGAATCTGAGGTAATTCCAGTGAACCCACAGTCGGGCCTTCAAAAGATAGACTGAATGAGTTAGGAGGCTTTTCTTTCAGAACCACATAGGGGAAAACAATGACTCGTTCCTGGAATCCTCCAATGCTCAAACAGGGAACCATGCTGAAATCTTTGGATGATTTAAGGAAAATAAAAGGATATGACCCAGTTGTATGAGAAGCTTACCCACAAATATGTAATATCCCTAGAGACATGAACAGTCTAGAAAAAAATGCTATTTGGAGAAATATATTGCAAACCACATACACAATTTAAAGCATCTAGAAATGGCCAGCAAGATGACTGGGCTGACTATGCCTGTAGTGGGAACTGGGGATGAGAGTCCAGTCCCTGGATTCCACAAATCATAGAGAGACGAAACTCCCAAGAGCTACCCTCTGGCATTTACATCCCTGCTATGGCCCCGATGCACCTGCACTTACGTGAAGATAAAAGAAAAGAAAAAAGAATCTAGAAGCCACATTTTAAAGATATGATATAGGCCAATGTAATTTTGGTCACATATTCAATTTTAATCAACACATCAAAAATGTCATCAACCCAACATTTAATAGACATGAAACATGTTAGTAGGATACTTCATAATTTCTTTCCTATTGAATCCTTGAAATCAAATGTATGTATATCTTAAACTTATGATTTATCTTAACCGGAGCTCACATCTCAGGAGCTCAGTAGCTACCTCTTTTGGTGTATGGGGGGGGTGTCTCTGGTTATTTATGCCTATTTATTTCCTTTGGGTTTCTATGACATGGTTTGAATGAGACTGTCATTTACAGGGTATCTGCCACCTCACCTCTTGGATGATCAACTGACCCTGACCTCCCAAACATCATTTATCCTATAGTCTAAGAGGAACTAAGAATGGGACCAGGCAAGCTAATCAGACTTGTGCTCTGGGACTCATCTTCATATTTAGAAGTTATATGGTGCAGAGGAAGGGGTATGGTGGGGGTTTCTAGGATGTTACTCTGGGTGTCTCCTCATTATGAGTAGTGGCTTTCTCAGGATGGGGCCACAAACAGACAAATTGTCACTTAGGATGTCCACAAGCCAACTACCTTGTAGTGAAGCTATGGAAGTAAAGCTGAGTCTGTTCTTGACCTCATAGTAGAGGGGAAGGTACTCAGAGAACTCCACTAATGCAGATGTCAGAGAGAAAAAGAAACAAAATGCAGTAGCTCTATCTCATGAGGCCCCAGTTTAGTATCCCCTAGATTTAGCTACTGGCTCCATTTTTCCTTCCAGTCTTTGCTCACGTGTGTAGACTAATCTGAGTTGGCTTTCAGCTATTCCTCTTGTATAGAGACGCGATTCCACCTCCTCCAATGCCAATACATACCACTGCCTACACCCTGCAAGAGAGACAACATGCTAAGCCTCAGAGGAACCCCGGGGCACTCAACAGGCTGGGCATCTTTTAAGTTCCATCAATCGTGTATCTCCTATCCTCATCCAGGTCACCTTGTCTTCCAGCCTTGTTCTGTGGACAGACAGACAGTAGGGAGTCAAGTGGCTCCATCTTCTGCTGACGCTTGCAGCTTGAGAAACAAAATAGGTCAGACTTTGCGTTCCCACCAGGCTCTAAGTAGCCTCTTTGTCATCCCATAAATTCTGGGACACCAGCCTCTCAAATCCACCTAGCACAAAAGGAGAGGTTCTAGACCCATGGCCTCATGCACAAGGCTGGCAGCCGAGTCCTCTGCCTAGATGAGGTTGCCCTTCTACATCAGTTTCCACCATCTGCCCAAAGAACTGTCCCTCAGGGAATCCACAGGCCACCAGTAGACGCTCAGTGCCACATCATGGGTAATGTACTCAAAGAGTCCTGCTGCATGCATATAAACGTACTGTGTGATTTTATTCAGAGACAAAGTGCATTTCTTCCTTTAGTTAAGGTGATCTTCTCTCCCAAGCAAGATCGTGGCAGAATCAGAGGCTTCTGCCTTCAGGTACATGGCGCTACATTCTCTCAACAGCACTTCCTTTGCTATAGCAATAACGGCAGGGTCGTGAAATCTTAAATAGTCCTCCTGAGAACCCAAGGGGTGCACATGGGGCCCCTTTACTCTCCATTATGTGGGAGACAGGGTTTATAAGACTGGTCATTAAAATCTGACTCAAATGATTGATTCCTGACCCTCCTCCAAAAGCCCAGGGCTAATGACTGCTTCCTGTCTTAAGGGGTATGCAAAGATAATGGGTGAGTTCATATTAGAAACTTAATGGCTTTTGAGAAAACCCATTACTTCAACACTCCTGTCCAAGAACTAACACCAAGTCATCTGTGCTAATCTTCACTATCAGTGAGATACTTGAGAACTGCCTAGTCAGCCTGTCTCTGGGTGTTCCCATGCAGATGCTTCTCTAGAATGTCGTATGTAGCTGAGGATGACCTAGAACCCTGAATCTTCCTCTGCCTCCCAAGCATGAGGATCACCCGGGAACACAGCCACACCCATTTCTTTTTATAGAGTACAGAAGCATAACTAGAATTGATTGCTCTTTGTGATTTCTTGTTTCTTAGGAAGTCTCCTTTAGCTGCAACAAGCTTCCCGTGTGGATAAGTCCTGGCCACCACAGGATGCACCTCAAGAGATAGGACTTGAGGAACGAAGCACAGAAGGACTCCGAAAAACTTGGAATATGTAGCAACAAACTATTCCCCAGAAAGGAAGTTGAACTTGCTCAGTCTAGAGAAAGGCTTCTACCTACGGGAAGCTTGCTGGGAACATTGAGACTAATTTCCATCTGCGTGTCTGTTCGTTCACTGATGGGACACATCTCCACTTGCTGTTTCCTGCAAATCGCTCTGAGGTTCTCACCCATTAAAGCTGAAGATATCGCTGCTTCAGCCTATGCTGCCATTTGTGTGTTCTGGCCTTCAGAGGTGTTTTTGAAGGAACTGGGGTTAATCTTAACCGGCTCAGCAGTTAAGGGCACTTGCTGCTTTTCCAGTGGACCCAGATTCAGTCCCTACTCCCCAATGGTTATGAACCACTTGGAATCCAACGCTAGATGCAGCGCCCTCTTTTGGCCTCTGTGGGTACTGCATGCATGTGGTACATAGTCATACATGCTGGCAAAACACCCATACACATAAAACAAAAACAAATAAATCCTTTTAAAAGGGAGATAGGAGGTTTTTGAGAGACAAAGCATTCTTAGATATGGAAATTACCCCTTTCCGTTGAGCTGGGATAGCTCCTGCCAGATGCAAGGGGAGCATGCCTCTTAACAATGTTTCCCTGTCCCTTGTCAGCTTTGGATCCCAGAGAGGTTAAAACTCCAGTTCTGGTCCAGATTCCGCCCTTTCCCTAAGAACTTCCAGTAACCCCAGCCTCCTAACCTTAGTGCCTGCAGTTACAGAACGTTATTTACACGACCTGGAAACCTCAAAGAACAAAACACTGATAATGTTGAGGAAACATTATCAGGGCAGAGCAGGGAGAATACAGTTGGCTTGTGTGAACAGCTGTAACATCCCAAGGTCCACCCACACCACCAGCGCCTGCCCTGGGCTTCGGTGAAGGGAAAGTCCCGAGAACTCCACTCCTAAACGCCGGGCTCATTACGGCTCATTCCCGTTAAAAGTACGACCACGCCCGGATTTGTCACGGTCCCTTCCTCTTTCCTTCCTGTTTTCTCCGCATCTTTCTCTATTCTTGTGACTTCCACGTGCCTCAATAAAACTGAAGCAGATTTAAGGTCACTGAATGACTACTGAATATATAGAAAAAAAACCAATCCCCCAAACCCCCAGCAGCTTCATTGTCTTACTAAAGCTTTCTCATTACTCTCCAGGTCAACATAGAACATGAACGTGTCTTTGAGTCTCACTGACATCACATTCAGCTGAATAGCTCCTCGTGAGCTCATGAACTTAAAAAAGACGTTGTTTCTGTATTTACATATTCACTTCGCCTTACTGTGATGAAATAACTGATCTATTTATTTTTGTAACTGTACCCGTTCTTAAAGGGTAGTTCTGTGGTATCGGCCACTACGTCTTATAGAGAGAAGTACAAGGTAAGAAGAGAGCCATATATTATTTTTATCAGCACCATTTTCTCTGTCCTTTTCCTGTCTTCAAACTGTAGCTTTCTGGATAAATCAGAAGCGACTTCGTTGGCAACCCCGTCTGGGTCAAATTTCCCCAGAGAACACAATGGCCATTATTATCTTTCATATCACAAAAGCTTGAAGGGTTCTCAGATAAAATTATCTATAACAAATGTTTCATTTCCTTTCCAAGTGTGCATTTTGGAGGAAAACAAGAGAGAAAGCCAATGTCTCAGCAGCACACCAGAACGTTCTCCAGTCAAAGCAGGCTTGCAGTGGATGACAGTGGCCTTGGTTTAATGAGGTCATATTTTCTGTGTGATCGCAGGCAAATAGCTTAACCTTTCTGGCCCTCAGATTGTAACATAGTATGAATATCCCATCTAAAGCTCAGACTGGAATTCTGCTGCTAGTGTAATGACATTAATAGGGGGTGCGGGAGGAGTGATTAGGTCAGGAGGGCCCCCCCTTATCACAATAGCAAGTTTCTGATTAACAGGTGAGTCCAGCTGGCTCCTCTCTGCCTCTTTGCTCACCCACCCTTCTGCCTTTCACCCTGGGACGAAGAGAAATGGCAACATCCTGCCTCAGATTTGCCAACCTCAAGACAAATCTCTATCATTTATCATTTACCTAAACGTTTAGGTTCTGTTGTGGAACAGAAAGTAGACCAAGATAGTCGGTAAGTTATAAAAAGAAGACAGCGCCAAGGAGCCAATGGTTAGGTAATATATTCAATGCATTTCCAACAGTAAATGGCACAGATATGACTTTCACTAAATGATACGCATACTTCCAACAACCAAGGCCCTGAAGCCTAGACATTTCAGGTGAATGACCTGCAAATAAAATTTGTATTTCATGCTACAGAATCTCAAAGTGCTTTATTCTTAGAGCTCATAAAAATGTTTTAAATAACTTAAGGGCACAGATAATTGTCCTTTCAGTGACAAAAATAAATACTCTTTTTTTAACTTAAAAAAAAAAAGGCTTATTGTTATTCTTGGTAGTCAATGGCACCAGAGTTGTTATTAGGAGGGAAAAAAAAATCTTGACAGCTTTGAGTTAACTCCTACACACGGCGGATGTCATTTAATTTAAAAGTACAAACACACACAAAGGCAGCAGATATGTCTTTTTAAAACCATCCCCTCTTCAGAAATTGCAGATGTCTTTCAAAACCCTACACAATATTTTTTAGTTTATTTATAGAACTTAAGTAGTTTAGACACATTTTATGTAAAACTTACTGCTTTAAACCAAAAACTTTTTTTCCCCATATATTCTAGAAAAGTAAAAGATTCCATTGCTTCTCTTAGTTATGAGACATGTTTCCACTGAGGAATTGTCTGTAAATGTCAGAACAGAACCACACAAACAGGAAGACCTAACAGGGGCTTCCATCTACAGAGGAGGCCAAGTAGCCTGGAAGTCACAATGCTTTGGGACCCACAACTGCAGAGAGTATGTAGCCAAGCCTGTGATAGGGCATTCAGATTCAATCCCTGAACCCAGGGCAGGGAAGCATGGCATTGAGTTTCCTGGGGTGGCACAGGAAGTCCTGGCTCCAGAAATTCTAGAATTGTTAGACTGACCCATTCTTGGTAGAAAGCCCTTCTGTTACAGTGAGGACTAGGGCGAGGCTGGGAGCCAGTGTGTGATGGGCAGACCCCTGGAGTGAGCTGACCCCACTCTCAGAGAAGCAGCTCTGTAGCACCCACTCTGAGTTTAAGGAAAACAGTCAGGTGCATGGAGCATTCACACCAGGCAGTGTCAGCAAGCTCTGTGCCCAAGTGCACAGCCACCCAGGGCTAACATCAGCTGGTCACAGCACAGACCAGGCCAGTGACTACCCATAGACGAGGCAATGGACATCACTTAGTGAGCTTTCTGATGGCTGGTCCTCATGACTAGGAACACTGAACAGCTCCTACACCAAGTGAGCTGGGCCTATGTATTCCCAGTTAGTGTTACACTGGTCCTAAAAGATGGCACATATAGACAGGATCACATATAAAAACAGAACTCTCACCATGAGCTACATGACCCAGCCCTGGGGCCCAGTCTCCACTCTGCCAGACTTCTAGAAGCCAGACCAGTATCTAACAATAATCTTGAAAGCCCCAAATGGCCAGGACTTGACAAGACACAAGCTGACCAATGAGCTAGTTTGTGTTCCTGTTTCCAACTTAAGACCAACTGGATAAAACCAAGTGTACTCCCAACTCATCACACAACTGGCTCCTTCTAGTTAGCCCTATCCCAGCTCCAGCTGGCTCTTCTGTGTCAGTCATTTCCATTCAGGGAACACACCAAAGCCTTTCCTTTCTTTCACTATAAACTTTTCTCTATCCCTGTCTGGTACCGAGCCAGTCACTGTGTGTGTGGGTGGGGACAGTGACCAGCTCCCTTCCTGCAGTGAGGTGCAATAAGTCTCCCACCCTTCTCACCCCAGGAGTCTTCCTCTATTCTATGGTCTCTCTTGCCTTCCTAACTCTCACCTCTTTATCTGCTTTTTCTATCCAAAGCCCTGAGGGCAATTTAACAAATTCCAAAAGCCCCTCTTCTCTCTCTTTCAGGTAGGGTGAGCGACCCATTTGGAAATTGTTGAGACTGAACAGGCACCCATGTAGAGTCTGAACAACCAGAGGTACCCCAAGCACATCTGAGGGGTTGGTATCAATTGGCAAGGTGCTAGGTGAGCCAAATTGCCACCATCTTCATGAGATCAATGGTGTCTCTTTGTGAGAATCCACTTACAGACCAGTTCTGGGGACTACCGACATCCCCTTCTACACGGAGGCATAAACAGGGCACTGAACCCACATCTAAGCATCCAGCCACTTCCCTCGGACAGTTTGCTTTGCAATTCTGCCCTCATTGCATGCAGCCTTGGGGTCTCCAGGAAGGGCTAGTGGATACAGGGTAGAGAAGACTAGAGAGAGGGGGGTGTCATCTATGCAGCTATTGGGGAGCTATCATCTATGCTGGATGAAAACCTGCCAGTGTAACTGTTCTCAGTGTCACATGTTCCTGCCAGTAACCTGCACCCAGGTTCTGAATATGCCAAATAAACCCACTGGTTTCCCCACTTGGACTGTGGTAGGCTTGTAATTTGGTTCATCATCAGGACATTCGGAGGGGTGGGTGAATGTTGTTCATATATCCCCCAAGTAAAGAATCCTTGAGAAAGTAAAGGGGGGCTGCTAACACTCCGAGTTTCAATTGTACCCTTTACTACTGCAGATTTCACTGCCAATGTACCTCAATGTCTTAAACTGTACAGCTGTAAAGCCAGCAGGGAATGTGCGGGAACTTTCTATAATCACA
The DNA here is from genome assembly GCF_008632895.1 of Mastomys coucha. NCBI lineage: Eukaryota > Metazoa > Chordata > Mammalia > Rodentia > Muridae > Mastomys > Mastomys coucha. Next base: position 67,102,784 of record NW_022196896.1, on the reverse strand, counting down.
GGCAACTTCGGCACATCTAGAGGTTGAATAAGCAAAGGTGAACGTTTTTATCTCGAAACAGGTGTCAGGTAGCTCAGGTTGGCCTTGAACTTGGCACTTAGCTGAGGATGACCTTGAACAAGAAGCACGATCCTCCTGCCTCCACCTCTCAAGTGTTTTGATTACAGGCATGTGCCAACATGCCTGGTTTATCACACCCAGGAGATTAGACCCAGGACTTGGTGTTTGCTGGGCAAGCATTCTAGTCACTGAGCTACATCCCTAGGGATGGTGGTAGGGAGCTGTAGAGAGGGTAAATAGCAGGTTACAGGTGATATGAAGAGGAAATTTAAAAAGTAGGGAGGAGAGCCTTAGTTGGGGATAAGCTAAAGAGGTATATAAAGAGATAGAGAAGTGGGATTTGAAAACTACTAAGAATGCTTGATATATGAATATAATACTGATCTATTAAATGAAATTATACCACTTGGGAAGATAATAATTCCCCCAAACCACAGACTATTTAACAAAATTCCAGTACTAGGCATGAGAAACCTCTCAAGTTGGTCTACAGAGTCCAAGAGACTCCAAGAGCAATAGAGCCTGTTGTTATTGATCCTGCTTGCCTCTCAGAAGTTTAAGGTAAGTCCCTATTGCTGAAGATACAATAGATGTTGGACAAAGGACTCAGAGGATCTGACTGGAACTCATTGGAAAGCCTCCTCCCACAGGACTAGCTTTCATAGTACTAGAAGGTGATGTGCAAGCTGCTATGGGAGGAAAGCAATAGGTAGCCCCACCCAGCTATGACCAGAATGGCAAGAAATCCCTTAAAGGTGCAAGAGTGGGAACCAATGGCTGTCTAATTGGACTCAAGGCCCTCTGAACAGGAGAGCTATCATTTCTGGTGCTGTCAACCTAGCCAACTATTCAGGCCCAGTGAGGCCATGAATCTTAGAGGAGAACCTACTCCTACCACTTCCCTAAGCTGGCATCATTCCTAACTGCATTCTAAATTCTCATCCTTAAGTCTACAGGAAAGTGTGGTTCTCCTCCCCCATCACTTCTGTTTGGAGGAGAGCACTAACGAGAGCCACAGCCAACTAAAAGGCAGAGAACACTGGCCTTGGGCTGCCCAGATACAAGCGATACATCTACAATGTAACTCCTGCACCTAAAAGCAACATCCCAGAAACTGGAGAAAGATCAGAAGAGCCAGAGGACCAGGAAGTCTGCTGTGAGACTGTGCTTTCTAACTACAACACAGAAGCTACACTCAGGACATCTCAATGGCAGGGCTGTCTAAACAAGACCCGAACAATCTCAGTGCTGGTTGGCATCCCAGCATAGGCAGGGAAATCTTGCAGGACCCCACTACAGAAAACTAAGGACTGCTGAGAGATGGGAAATGAGTCTCTGCCAGGAACAGGGCCCCTGATTGGTTGGTTCTCCAGCATCTAGAGGTGTATGAAGTTTATGAAATTTTCAGATGAAACTGATCTGCTTGGAATGACAGGAGAGAGACACCAGCACTCTCAGAAACAGCTGAGGACCCAGTCATCTAATCAAACTGTAGGTTTCTCTAAAAGGATCTAGGTGTACTGTATATTTTTAAAAAATGTGCTGGGTGTCTCTGTTGAAAGAACAAACAGGCCATAGGGAACTTCATGGTCAATGACATTGATTCACTGCAGATAATTTGATGGGGATTAGGTATGGATCATTTCCCAAACACTGCAGATGCAACCCCAGCGTCTGCCTGCATCACCTCAGGGAGTGCTCAGAAGAGCACAAGGAGCCAGGCCCAGCGATTACACCCATTATGCAGAGCAAGAAAGGACTCGTCAGATGTAAGCAACTTTCCAAGATCCAGATCTGGCAGGAAGTGGACCTGAGATTTAACTTCAGCAGCAGGCTCAAAGTACTGCTTGAGTCATGGCTGCATACATATCCTCCTGGGGTTAGAGGGTCTGGCATGGAAATGGATTCAGAGTATCAGCTGTTCTTTTCCATTGGCCCCTGCGACCATCTTGGTGGATATGTTTTTAAATACCCCTGCCTCACAGCCAGGGAACTTGTGACTTTACAGGCTTCCACGTTCTCTGAAACATGGAGGATTTGACTGCAGAAGCCAATCCCCAAAGCCTTGAGAACCTCAGGTCCTGTATTTTTCAGACAGCCCGTGGGAAGGGTTGTGGAATATGGTACCTGGAGAGTGCTGCAGAAGCAGCCCACAGAAGAAGGCAGTATTGGGGTTTCCAATGCTCCAAAGGATTCTATGGAAATTTAGAAGACTTGAAGTCTGCAAAGGAAGCCCACTGTCCAGTGGGTGGTAGAGAGCTGCAGAATCTGGCCACCTTACAACAGAAATATACATCCCACCATGGGATAGACATGCAGAGGGGGCCTGGGTAACCCCAGAGGATGGAATCTGGTCCCTCAGGGAAGGCAGGTGAGGGCAGAAAAATAAGCATGTTCTGTGTATTGGTCACACTCAGGCAAAGGCTCAGAGTCCTGAGAAGGAGCTAAATGCCAGCAATACTTGCTGTCCACATAAAACACCAAGCACAGGGGCCCAACCACAGATGAGAAGGGGTAGCATGCTTAGCAAGTGCTGACCAGGGGTGGCTTTACATGGTCCTAAATTCCATAAAAAGAAATGATGGTGTGATTTGAGCAAATAGAAGTTCTTCTAAGTTCTGTCTTCAGAAGAAGCTGAGCATATGAGTTCTTTAAAAGATGTGGGGAGTCTCCAGTGAGAGCTGCCATCTTCTCTCCACCTAAGCCGGGAGCAGTCAGCAGGGAGGCACAGACCCCAAGAGTTGCAGGGGAGCCGCCGGGCGGCAG
>NW_022196896.1:67086689-67092201 GCF_008632895.1 Mastomys coucha | reverse complement strand
GAAATTTACATGTAAATAAAGAAAATATCGAAAAAAATAAAATAAAATAAAAGGAAAAAAAAAAAGATGTGCAAGTCCTTTTAATTGACACGATAATAATTGTGCCTAGATAGGACATGGTGTGGTACTCTAAGGATCAGATCATGGCCTCTAGAATGACTATTAATACCAACCCCCGAACATATTTCTTTATGTTACAAACATTCAAAATCCTCTATACTTGCAGTTCTGAAATAGTCCATCAACTGGTGCCCTCCTGTGCAGGATATCAGAGGTCGTCCTTTCTGTCCCACAGTTCTCCAAACAGAGCCACAATTTTCTTTGCTACATATAAAAACACTGCAAATAAAAATGCAATGCTTGTCTAAAAACCAGAACCGTAGCTAGGTGTAACAGCATGGGCTGTGAAGGCAAAGGTGACTCACATGTCCATCTATAGACTGGGCACACACTGGAGCTCAAGAATCTAAATGAATTATCCATTCCACCAGAATCCAAATGACTTCAGGTCTTTGATTTTTCTGTAATGGTCTTCGTAGGGTGTTACAATCTACCCTAGAACATTGGAAAATTCTAGAAGAGTGTGTCTCATTCCTGCAGGACCCAGGTGCCTGAGAGCAACCTAAGCCACTAGAAATAACAAAGGACTGTGCTTGCCAGTAAAGCTGCCCAGAGGTGCACAAAGGTGTTCTTGGTTTCCATTATTTATCTTGGGAAAAAAACCTACCCCAGGACTAAGTGACGCCTTTTGTTTCCCAAGTCACCCTTTTGTTTCTCTCATGCTCTATATGCAATCCTGTGGTATTTCTGACTAAATACTTCCCTCTCTGGAGAAGCTGAAGAGAAACACTCTACGTGAATCTAGTTACCTCTTTCCTCTGGCAGCTGTGGCTCAGAGGCCCACTTTGAATGTGGACATCGCAGTTGAACTGTGAACAAGGGAGGCACTGATGCCACGATGCAGAAACATCTCTGTCTGTGGAACTGGTTAGGAAGCACTCCCTTGGTACAGCCACCCCTGATGGCTTACATCTCTAACATCCTCAGAGACCCTGTATTGAAAGCATGCTACCACTTGGAGCTAGCAATGGACCCTTAAAGAGGTAGGGCCTAGTGAGAGAAAGTTGGATCTTTTTCTAAAGAGGACTATGGAATTCCAGCCTCTTGTTTTCCTGGTCATGAGATGAATAACCAGCCCCATTACATGATTCCACCATGTATCACAGTAGGCCCCCAAACAGGGCCATCAGTCATGGACTGGAACCTTCAGAACTGAGCCAAAATAAACTTTTCCTATTTATTGTCTCATGGTATTGTTATAGTAAAAGCAAGTTGGAAAACACAGTTGACTTGCATTACTGAAACTCTTAAGTTACATGTGAATTAACTCCTCACCACATTGTTTCATGGTTGACCCATAAAAATTCAGCCTCCTGTATTATACCACTGCTCTACAAAGCAACTTTTGTCTGCTATCTATCTATCTATCTATCTATCTATCTATCTATCTATCTATCTATCTAACTAATCTATATATCATCCATCAATCATCTATGTATGTATCTACCTATGCATATGTGTCTATCTACATATGTATTTATGTATCATCTATCATCTATCTATATATATGTATCTGTGTATCTATCTATGTATGTATGTATCTGTCTATGTATCTATCTGTGTATGTATGTGTATATATATAAGTATCTATATATCTATCTATCATCTATGTATCTATGAATCTATCTGTATATCTATGTATGTATTTGTCTATCTATGTATCTATGTCTGTCTGTCTGTATGTATATGTGTATGTATTTATCCACTCATCCATCTTTCTGCAGTGCTGGGACCAAATCTATGGACTTCATAAATGTTAGGCATGTGCTCCACTATTGAGCCATATCCTTCATTTGGCTTGGCACTCTTTCTATGTGACACCTTTCCTTAATTAATTTGATTGTTGATTTCCTAGAGCTTTGAAACTATATATGCAAGCATCCTTGTTTGGAACACCTTCACATGCAGCCTGAAATAATTCAGACAGATATTACTAAAGAATTCTGAAGAAAAAAAATAGAGATTTCTTGGGCTCCTTCTAAGGAAGTGTTGAGAGGCTAACTTAAACCCTTTGTTAAGCAAGATTGCAGGGATAAACTTGATGTTGTGTGTGCATACGGATGTCAGTCATAAGACAAGCCAAATTATCTCGATGCTTACAGATTTTGTTTGTTTTCAAAAATTGGGGTGGCAAAAAGGTAGACAAATATGTAACAGATCCAAAATGGAGTCTCTGATGCTTCCATACAGAAAGGTGTACCTCTGACTACAGTTACCAAAGCCAACAGAGGGGAGAGAGGACTGGAATGTTCTGTCCTACCCTTAGCAAAATAAGCAGACCTCCACAGTGGTATTCTTCCAGACAAATTAAGAAACAACCTGGAGTATGATTCCTGGCACTGGAGATTTGGTTTGGTGGGTAGGGGTCCTTACTGCTCTTCCAGAGCACCAGAGTTCAGTTCCCAGCATGCAAGTCAGCTGGGAGTGGGGCTCACAACTGCCTGAAACCCCAGCACCAGGAGATCTGACCCCTTCTTTTGACCTTCACAGGCATCTGCAGTCCCATGTACATATGTCCTATGTCCCACATAGACACACAGACATACATAATTCTTTTTTAAACCAGTCTCTGAAAATTCTGTTATCGAAAGGCCTACGATGCTTTGATTGTATTTCCCTTTGTATTACACAGAGTGCTGTGGTTTGCATTCGTGTGTGAGGGAGTATGTTTCACCACAACCCAAGGAGACACTTCTAGAGAGTTCTCCACAGTTTTCTAGGCACCTGGGGATACAGCCCAGGTGAAAGGTTGGTTTGCAAATGTCTTAGGGTTTACTGCTGTGAACAGACACCATGACCAAGGCAACTCTTATAAGGACAACATTTAACTGGGACTGGTTTACAGGTTCAGAGGTTCAGTCCATTATCATTCAGGTGAGAGCATGGTAGTGTCCAGGTAGGCATGGTGCAGGAAGAACTGAGAGTTCTACATCTTCATCTGAAACCCACTAGGGGAAGACTGTCTCCCAGGCAGATAGCACCAAGGCCTTAAAGTCCACGCAGTGACACACCCATTCCAACAAGGCCACACCTCCAAATGGTGCCACGCCCTGGGCCAAGCATATACAAACCACATCAAACATGGTGCCCAAGGTAGCTCCCACTTTTTTTTTTCCAGTGACTTTGCAGCTGAGCCTAGCTGGAGGAAGTTGTATCTGACTCGGGGAAAATGAGGAGTGACAGAATGGGCGTCCTGATTTAACAGAGAAATGATCTGAAAAGCAGGTTAGCTACTCAGAGATGGCAAGAAACAGAATAATGATCATGCCCTAAAAAGGTTTTCCTGCTGGCGTTGGCTCTTTTGTACCCTTTCCCTCATGGCCTCCTCCTCGTCAGGGCTGAATGGCATAGGACACCAAATTGCCCACCCTCCCGCAGTGCGCAATTACCACACACTTGAGAAAAGCGCCTAAGCTGAAGAAAGTGTACTTGCAAGGCTTGATTCATTCCAGACACAGTCTCTATCCTCGTGGAGGTGGCATTTCAGAAAGAAAAAAAAAAAAGTAAATAAACCCTGGCTATTCTATTTTTGGTCATTTTTAAATAAAGGGCTACATTCGAGCTGTAACTCTACTGAAGTGAGTCATCTCACTTCTGGGGCCTCCACACTGCCCCCAAGAGACTGTCACAGAGTCAAAGGACAGTCAGGTGTGTGTGGAGGTGATAACAGTGACCTCTCCGTGGGCTCCGCCTCTCCCGGGTAACCCCCAGAGCTAGTGTTATCACTGCTAAATGACAAATGATAAGGAGACGCCCAGAAAGGGATTGTGCAGGTATGAACCCTGTGGCCAAGCCTGTTCTGCCATGAACCCAAGGACTCCTGACACTTGTTAAGATACACTCCAGTTGGACAGGGGAATACATCCTGGTGTCTTATTACACAGAGTGTGCGACGAGGCAGCATGGAATTCTTTTTGAAAATGCATATGCATTCGTGCGTGTTGCATGTGCACATTGTGTGCGTGTTTGTGTAGATGTCCACAAAAGAGGGTTGGGCTAGAGTTGGTTGGGAGCCACCCAATGTAGGTGCTGGTCCTTTGCCAGAGCACTCTTAACCACTGAGATGTCTCTCCAGTCTTGAAAAAAAAAAAATCTAATCTTCTATATAGCTAGAAGAGAGAATTTTGAATATTCTCCTCACAAGGAGAAGTATTTGAGATGATATGGGTAAGCTATTTCCAGAGCTGACCCACACACAGTATATACATGTATTGGGGAAAACACACTGTATCTCCAAAGGACGTACAATTATCTGGAAGTTTTTTAAACTTAACTGTCCCTGGTTTTACTTCTGTTGATATGACAAAACACCAGGACCAAAAGCAGCCTGGGAAGAAAGGGTTAATTCGGCTTACACCTCCAGGGAACAGTGCATCACTGAATGAGGTTATGACCGGAGCTCTGGAGCTCAAGGCATGAACTGAAGCAGAAACCATGGAGCAACACTGCCTACTGGCTCACTCTCAAGCTCATGGTAAGCTTGCTACACTTGTTACAAGGCCCAGGCCTACCTGCCCAGGAATGGTGTTGCCCACTAGGCTGGGCCCTCCTTAATCAATCATGAAAATGCTTCACAGATACGACCAAAGACCCATCCAACTGAGGCAATTCTTCAGTTGTGGGCCCATCTGCCCAGGTGTGTCAGATTGGTAACAAAACTAGCCAGGACAGTAATAAGTAAATATTTACTGTTTATTATAGACACAAGGCACATCTTATGTTTTTCATTTGAGAAGTTGGATGTCAGCGACTAATCACTAGGAGTGTCTCTGAGTGAGTGTAAACATTCCAGATCCAGCTTTGTCCTCATTTCTCCCCATCCTTCCTTGTCTACAGAACTCTGACTTCCTTATCTCAGTAGACTCTTGCACAGATTGTGACGAGCACGTGGAGAGATAAGAGGAGGCAAAGTTGGCCTTTCTGTCTACAGCTCGGCCCTCCCAGGGCTTCTGGGTGGTGCAGGAGTTGGCTGCAGCGGGAGAAGCCTCGTTCCTGGGGACTGGCTGGAACCAGAGCCAAGATCTGAGTGGTGGCAGGAAAGTACCCAGCCACCCTGAAATGGGCAAGTCTAGTGCCATCTACAAGCTCCATCGCCAGGGTCAGCACTTTCGGCCCTGCTCCCCTCTGATTTCCATTTGGGAAACATGGGCTACGATGACTGAGGCCTTTTTCTTCCACGTCAGACCACGGTATTGGCCAGACTTCTGTTATCACTGATAATCAGCTTAGTTTTACTCTTTGGGGAATTCTGGCTCAGGAGGGAAACATCAATATCCTTCAGGGTGGTGGGAACTCAGACTCAGTAATCAGACCAACCTTCTTTAGAAAAAAAAAAATCAGGCCGGGCGTGGTGGCGCACGTCTTTAATCCCAGCACTTGGGAGGCAGAGGCA
>NW_022196896.1:67072457-67086679 GCF_008632895.1 Mastomys coucha | reverse complement strand
AAAAGAAAAAAAAATCAAGTTCACATAAAATAATACAGGTTACGTTTGTCATACATAAACAGCCCCACACAACCAATAAAAAACTCAGAACCTAGGGGAACACATAGAGGCTGTTTGATTTGGATGGCAGTCTCAGGCACAAAAGGTTATCACCGTACTTTGTTCAGCTAAATGGGAAGAGCCCTTGAAAACTAACCACACAACCTCAAGCAACTGCCAAGACATCCTGAGTGTTTCGCTTCTACCGTGACTCTTTCACTTTCTCCATTGTGTTAGCTTTCAAGCAAACACTGAGCTTTGTTCGGCTTTTAATTGTGTGTGCATACAGTGTGCATACAGAGTATGGGGAAGGAAAAACAAAACAAGAGCCTCATTCAAGAAGAAAATATTTTGAGGCTGGCGTGTGCCCTTGCGTGTGTGCAGGGGTTTGATGGGCAGGTTGCAACAGCAATAAAACAATACCTCTTGTTTTTCTGGAACTCCGTAGTAAGCATCCTATGCTCCTGAGCTCCAGCCTTACATATTTTTATCTTCCTTTTATGCATGTAAAAAAAGAAAAAGGATTCTTAGGTGTATGGGATTGCCAAGGTTGTCTGGTCACAGCAACAGGGTCAAGGAACCAAAGCTCTCAGCTATGGGCCACAAGCTGTCTCCATTAAGCCATACAAAAGCAGAAAAGACTGACCCATGCTACAGTAAAAGCTATGATTTAAAGCAAAGTCATAGGTCAATGCTGACACACCCAAGGACAAGAAGAATGTTTTTATGGGCATCTAATTGAACCATATGCACTAGAGATATTAGAGAACACAAACATTGGAGCCAGAGAGATGGTTCTGTGGGTGACAGGACTTGTTACCAAGCTTGATGACCTGAGACCCCAGAAACCTACATGGTAGAAGGAGAGAAACAACTATTGCAAACTGTCTCCTGACCACCACATTCGAGCCATGGTGTCATGGGAGAGGAGACAACAGATGTCCTTAGTCACAAATTTAAATTATGGAGACGTGGTGTGTGTGTGTGTGTGTGTGTGTGTGTGTGTGAGAGAGAGAGAGAGAGAGAGAGAGAGAGACAGAGAGACAGAGAGACAGAGAGACAGAGAGAGACAGAGACAAAGACAGAGAGACAGAGAGAAAGTGAGAGAAAAGTGAGAGAGAAAAAATGAGAAAGTGAGAGAGAGAGGAGAGAGAGAAAGAGAGGAAGTGAGAGAGAGAAAGTAAGAGAAAAGTGAGAGAGAAAAAGTGAGAGAGAGAGGAGAGAGAAAAAGTGAGAAAGTGAGAGAGAAAGTGAAAGAGAGAGGAGAGAAAGTGTGTGTGTGTGTGAGAGAGAGAAAGACAGAGAGAGAGAAAGACAGAGAGACAGAGACAGACAGAGAGACAGAGACAAAGACAGAGACAGAGAGAAAGTGAGAGGAAAAAGTGAGAGAAAAAGTGAGAGAAAAGTGAGAGAGAGAAAAAGTGAGAAAGTGAGAGAGAGGAGAGAGAAAAAGTGAGAAAGTGAGAGAGAAAGTGAAAGAGAGAGGAGAAAGTGTATGTGTGTGTGTGTGAAAGAGAGAGAGAGAGAGAGAGAGAGAGAGAGAGAGACAGAGACAGAGACAGAGACAGAGACAGAGAGACAGAGACAGAGACAGAGACAGAGACAGAGAGATTTTAATAAGTCCTGGCATGGGGTTCCTTCCCACCTTTGACCGTCTGTGTTCCCAGGAGCAGCACACACACAGCCTTTATATTTTAATATGCCTTATGCAGCTAACAACTGGGCAGCTGCCTACCCTATGCTGTTAGGATTCACTGAAGTTATTATTTATGATGCTTCATCTGGGCTGTTCTCAGCTCCAACCAGGCAACCCTCTGAGCCACGTTCTCTTGGTCCAGAGGCTATGGGGCTCTCCTTGCTTCTCTACCGCATGGTGGCTCTTGTCTCTCTCCTGCACACTCTTCTAAGGCACAGCGGCTCCCTTCCTGCTCCTTCCTCAGGGTCCCAAGCTTGGGAAACCTAAACCTCGCCTAGGTCTTTTCTGCCCAGCTACTGGCTGCTGGCATCTTTATTTACCAAATCAGAAGTAACTGGGGTCAGGGTCCTTCAGTGTCTTCCGTGCGGACTCTCTCATGCAAATAGTTTTGGGGGGACCCAAATTAACATTAGAATATAAGCAGCCTTGGGCCAAACCCACTACAACAATGTGTGTGGGTGTGAGAGACACATATAAAGAGAGAATAACTACATGTGATAAAAATATAAAAAGAAAACAGCCAGCACATCCTAGTGATACCACCTCAAGAGGTACCAAACAAGGATGAAGACTGTCACTAGTGGTGCTATGACGCAAGGCACACCGGAAGGCTGAGACAGAAGGAGACTGTCTGCAGCAAGGAGAGGTCACCCGATGGTCACACCAAACAGCTACTTTGTGAACACATATTGTAGACATGAGAAACACAAGAAGAACTGTTCCTTTTTAAGTGTGAGCATGGCAGCCTCTTCAGTGGGCACTCCTTACTTCCTAGGTTTCAGGCAGCGTGTGGGGAAATTATCCACATCTGAAGCTAGCAAACAGGAAGCTCCTGGGAGGGGAAATGCTGCTGTTCTAAGTGTGGAGCCTGGAAGAGGAAAGCCAGTAGAGCGGCGGTTCTCAACCTGTGGGTCAAAGACCCCTCTCCCAGGGTTGAGTACAGATATCCTGCATTTCAGATGTGGATATGACAATTCATAACAGCAGCAGAATTACCGTTATAAAGAAGTAATGAAGTAGTTTTACGGTGGGGGGGGGGTCATCATGGCATGAGAAACTGTGTGAAAGGGTCACAGCATTAGGTAGGTTGAGAATCACTTCCCTGGAGTGTGGATAAAATGGCAGATGATTGTTGCTGACTAACTCCATAACAGTCTGCTCCTCATGACCTCCAGTTCCGAATTCACTGATGACGGCAATGACAGACTGCAGATATTTGGAAAACATCTTCTCTGCTAAACATGGAGTCACTTGTTTGTTACTATGACCAACAGTATAATACTGATCAGCACGGCAGTGACATGATCTTAGGGAGGATGAGTAACACACACACACACATGAATTGAAGCACATAGTTGGCTGAAACTGCCCCCAACCCTGAGTGCCAAGGGCACCAGGGATCACTGTATGTCAATCAACATACATCTGAACACATGTAGTGTAGGCCAACTATGTCGCCTTGCTACCTAGAACGCCACCATCTTTGTAGAACAAGATGCCTTGGCCTTGTGCTAGCTGTATGGAATGGCAGAGAATCCAAAAATGCTGAGGCCAGGATAACCTGTGAGCCTACTAGGTGAGTATTGGGGCAAGTCAGAATAACATGTAAACCTACTAGGTGAGTGTTGGGGTAGATTCCTAAAGAAATTGGTAGCTCAGGATGACTACCAAACGGGCCCCAAGTGGGAAGGTTGAGAAAGTGCTATTTCCCATAGAAGAATCAATGTGAGGGTTTTCTGTCATGTCCCTGAGGGGACAGCTGCTGACCGGCAGGGGTCAGTTAGTTCTTCTCTCCAACACTGAATGCAAGGGACATGGTGGCATACACCTGTCGCTTGGCATTCAAGGCCAGCCTGGGCTACACCGTGAGTTTGAGGTCTGCCAAAGCTGAATAAAGGAAGACTGTCTCAAACAACCATAACAGCGACCACTATGGAAAGCCTATGTTCCTGTCCTCCAGAGGTTCTGGGGGCACAACCTCACACCCACCCAGAGCTCAAGCCATGCTGCAGAAGTCAAATGGGAAACTGTGGAAGAAATTCAAGCAGCTGCATATTGTGTCCACGAGTGTCATTGAAGCTCTACAGGGAGGAGCACTCCCCAGGGAGCACTCAGAGGGAGGAGCAGGACCTGTGGATCTAGGCCCCAAGAATCCAGCGTGCAGAAAAGTGAATGAATGTGACAGGACAGGCTGACATGTGACAAAGGGGAAATCTAGAGACGGGATAAGCAGTGACAGAGAGGGGGCGATGCACACCACAGTTGCCTTGGTCTCTAAAGCCTGCTTTCTAGACAATCCCCATGCCCTACACACAGACTCCAAAAGGAAGGTTGAGAGCAATTGTTTGGTGCCCATTCGTTAGCCTGGTGCCTGGGAAAGAATTGTGCACTTCAGGAGACAAAGTAGAACAGTGAACCTCTGTGATGACAGACCAGGTGACCCAAAGCCACTTCACTCTGACTCTCCACATGGAAGGTTGAGATTTGGCAAAGACGAAGGGCCCAAGCTCCAGAAGCCACTCAGAAGTGTCTTTCTAGTCTCAAACAAAGGTCCGCTTGTGCTGAGCCAACTCTCCTAGAGACTGTTAGCATGGGGAAGCTCACGTTTGCATAGGATGACAAGTTCAGACCCTGGCTTGAAGGAACAGAAGACAGCTGGCGGCGCAGGGGCCATGCTCATTGCTCTGAGTGAGTTTCTCCCACTGGCTGTTGCCAAGAGGAAGGCTACAGACAGAAGCAGCAGCAGATTCCCTGTCATGGATCTGTAGTCACCACAGGAGCTGAGTCCAGAGCTTCAGCCTCATTCTCAGCCCCATGGCAAATACAGCCCCAAACTTGGGTTCAGCAATGTGCCTCTTATTTCTGTAAGATCTTAGTCTCTAGGGAGACAGGTCTCTTTCGCAGGGCCTACGAATGGCAAACTGTGTCTTTTAGAGACTGTGGTGGTTTGAGTGAGAGTGGCCCCCATTTGCTCATGTGTTTAAATACTTGCTCCCCCCTTGGTGAAACTATTTGGGAAGGATTAGAGGATGCCACCTTATTGAAGGAGTTGTGTCACGGGGCGGGGAGGGGGAATGGGGTGAGCTCTGAGGTTTCAAAAGGCTCCATTTTCCCAGTGTGCTCTCTGCCTCTTGCTTGTGAATCAAGATGTGAGCTCTCAGCTATTCTGGCTGCCATACATTTGCTCTGCCATCATGGACTCCCGCCCTCTGAAACCATACGCCCAGATTCATCACTTTACTTTATAAGTTTCCACGGTCATGGTGTCTTATTGCAGCAACAGAAAAGTATACATGACTGGTTGGGTCAGTGCGGCAGTTGACCTGGCTTCCCCTGTCCTCACTCTGGCATAACTCCTCAAAAACACCTCTCCAGCTCCAAGCGAGCTCATCCTGTCCCAGATGTTGCCAACAGGAGGCTGATCTGAACTCTATCTGAGATGAATTATGATGATGCCCACTCCCAGGTGTACCCCAGTCTTGTAAAACAACGGGAAATAGACACCATCCACTTCTGAAGCTGGAAGCATTTACAATGGTTGGGACGTTCAGTAGGTCCTGATTCCCACGTCCTGAAAGCATGGTCATCACCTACTGAGAAAGGGTGGAACCTTTAAGAGCCTGGAGGAAGTAAATATTTGCTTGCTGAGGGTGCGCCTCCCTTGTCCACTTTGTTACTACCCAGCCATGATGAGATGAACAGAATCCTTTCACAATCTGCCTTGTTATGAACCTGAAAGCAATGGAGTCAGGAGACCAGAGGGTACCTCTGAAACATGAGTGGAAAAATAAACCTCTCCTCTTTTTAACTACTTTGTCTCAGGTGTTTTGTAACAGTGTCAGAAAAACTGACACAACCCAAGACCGGATGAAGGTTTCTGTGTGATACTGAATACCCAGTTGATGGGTGAGGAAGACTTGCAGCCCCACCCAGACAGCTGAGGTTTAAAAAAAAAAAAATTAACCAGTCAGAATTAAGGAAAGAAAAAAACATTCCTGTTTGCATGCCAAGAACATCGATATTGATAAAACTGACTGGAAACGGAAATGTCTTTACTCCTTGGTCATCGCCAAACGTCTTGTCTCGTCTGTCACACTACTGCAGATGGTCCAGTGATCACTTTATTCATATCGGTATATTTAGAATCCACACACTAATCCTCATGGCACACCCAGGGAGTTTACTGATCGTTTTCATTAGGAAGGTTCCTCAGTGTGGCTGGTTTCCCTCTGGAGAGCTTCTCTGTTTATCCTTGCCCTTTCCCTACCCTATCAGGAGACAGCACATGGCCACGGATCCCGAGAAGAAGAGCACCGCTCTCCTGACAGCCTTTTCCTGAAGGTCTTCTTATGCATTTCATCCATGGCCCATCCCATTTTCTTTCTGTCTTCTCTGGCAGAAGTGAAAAACATCACAGAATACAGAAACCCTTGTTCCAGTCACAGCTCATGAGGATACAAAATATCTACAAGTGACAACTGACTCTTCAGAAAACTCAGTTCAGAGTGCATTGTGCTACTGTACAGGGACCCATGGGTCCCTGAAGCAATAAAGCTTTGCAGAAGTGCATAGTGCCAGAGCTGGGCCTGGTAGCACATGCCTTTGACCTCAGCACTCTGGAGACAGAGGCAAGTGGATCTCTGTGAGGTTCAGGCTAGCCAGAGCTACATAAACATGGAAGTCTCTTACCTTAGGGTTTTCTTGGAAACACTAAAGATCCACTAGCACCATTTTCTAGAAATTTTCCAAGACTACTACAAGGTTAATCACATCTACTTAGTTTTTACAGACAGCCTCAGTTTCTAAGATTTTCTTTTGTACCTTTACACACTTCCCCAGCCGGTGCATGCCATAACCCCATTCCTCCATTTGCATTTCTCCAGTCACAGGTGGAAATAAGTTCCATGCATGTGAACATGCACAGAAGAGATTTGAAAGTTGGGTAATACACAGCATAGTGAAGACACATTGACCAGACCGCCAAGCCCCCACAGACAGGCAGCATGGGTACCATTGTTAGTCATCAATTAGACGGCATCTACCAACGTTGTGAACAGATGCACCTCTTACTTAGAGACCTTTTCCCTGGAACTCCTGACCAACAAAAACCATGAAATGTCGATAAACTGATACTGATTGGATAAACCATGTTTTGGCCATATTGGATGATATGGTCCTTAACATTTATATGAGGGATGATTTTTTTTAAAAAAGACAAACAAAGCCATCTGTGCCACACAGTTGCTTTTTAAAATGTGCAGTGATATCTATACAATGAGCTCTGTTCTCAAATATGTGCCTCTGTGTTTAAATGCACAAAGTGAGTAGCAAGAGCATGGTCCATGGTTAAGACTAGTTTCCCCCACCGACAGTGGTGGTGCACACCTTTAATCCCAGCACTTGGGAGGCAGAGGCAGGCAGATCTCTGAGTTCAAGGCCAGCCCCGGTCTACAGAGTGAGTTCCAGGACAGCCAGGGCTACACAGAGAAACCCTGTCTCAATTAAAAAAAAAAAAAAAAAAAAAAAAAAAAAAAAAAAAAAAAAAAAAAAAAAAGACTAGTTTCCCCTTGAAAGGGGCTGAGAGTTACAGGCATTCAGGCTGGTTTTAGCTACAACTCAAAGCAAATCTAACTGAAGTAAACGTTTTAAGCATGGACCTCCTGGGGAAACTCCTCTATGAAGACCCCAGACTTCACCTCTGCATTCTTCTGGCCCCACCCACCCAGTGGCCCACAGTTACTTAGCTAACAGGCACTTCCTGTTACACATCTGATGTGTCCGGTGACACATCAGACACATAGGATTGTATGGAGAGAATCCTTCCTTCTTCTTAAGAGCTAGGGACACTTTCCCAGAAGCCTCTAAGTAACCCCACCTTACATATTATTGGCCAGCGTAGGGCCCATTGCTCACTTTGAGCCAATCACTGTAAAGTGCTACAGGGCCACGGGTCTTCAGCTCCTGACTCAGACTGGGGAGAGTCTACCTGTGAAAAGCCAGATTCCTTTCAAGTCAAAACACGGGAAACGGTAGCCAGCCACAAGGGCTTCGAGAAGGGAGGTTTGTCTGCTTATTGAAATACAGTCTGTTATTTGAAATCTTTTCTGTAAGATTTTCTGCATGTGTAGCCGTTGTCCTTGTCAACCTGACTGGACTTAGAGACAGTGCTCTGAGGGTACCTGTGAGGTGCCTCTTGGGAAGACCCACCCAGAATATGGGCCATATGATTCCATGAACTGGGGTCCTGGGCTGAATAAATGGCATGAGGTGTGACAGAAGTCTTGTCTTCCCCCTGCCTTGACCTCCCATCATGTCGGTGACACATCAGACAGGGACAACTCCTTCCTTCCAGAAGATGCATCTATGGGGTGTTTTGTCCCAGTAATGAGCAAAGGGACTGATAACGCTGTGTGATTTTCAAGTCTACTAGAAACAGTTTAAACTCTAGGAAAGACACGGGAAGGAAGAACATCCTAAAAATCTTTTCCAAAATCTGCATGATGTGTTTTTATAAATAGATAATTTTTAAAACGCTCTCCATCCTCTAATATCTTATTCACTATTGTGCAACAGACAACAGCAGATTTCCCCTGGGAAGATGTAACAGACACACATCTACCCATCCTCGGTATGAGGCTCATGACAGAGCACAGCACAGATATCACCAATATCCAACTTGGTGAACCAATGAGTTTTATTGGGGTTACTTACAGGAATGCAGGTGAGCGGTTGCCTATGGGAGCAGAAACAATAAAAAAAAAAAAAAAAAAAAAAAAAAAAAAAAACTATCCCATTTGCTAGGCCTCACACACATCCCTTACCGGTAATCCCAGAGACCTGGCAAGTCAATTAATCATTTCCCCTATTTTTCTGATGAGAGTATTTAGGTTTATAAAAGTTAAAAGGTTGCCCCTAGGCACCCAGGTGAGAGGAAGGCTACCCCAAGTCTGACTTTAAACTCTGTTCTATTTCCTGTCAAGTCACAACATGCCTCTCTGTTCACACAGCAGCCCAAGGTCAGCTATGAGGAAGCCCTCCCAGAAAACTCTGCCCAAGGCTCCTCCTCCTGGTCCACTATTCTGTGGAGAGGCTTGGCAGGACCTCGTTCTTCGTTTACAAGAACCAGTGTTCTCTCTTCCTCATCTCTGGCTCCTACAGGTATGTCTCTGCTATGTTTTGTATCGTCTGGCTCATTGTTTAGCACACACTCGCCTGCTGATGAGGTGAAGTGTATCCCAGAGCCTGCTTGTGAGCATAGCACTGAAGCTTCTTAATTTAACGGCCTTGGCGTAACGGCCCCACCCCCAGCCCCCAGTGACTCACCGCACTCCGATTGCCCCTCCCCTTCCACCTCTCTCTCTCTGTACACACTGTTTATTTCACACCAGAATAAAAGAGAAATTCTCATTCCTGTTCTGAATCACGAAATGGAACTAGACACTCTGACCTGCAGACTCTCAAGTGGCCTCTAGGGGAAATCCATCTAAGAAATGGCCCTTAATCAAAGAAAAAAAAATTCAAGTGAGAAACAGCAGGGCCTTAGCTAAAGATTGCGTGGAAAATGCCTCTGCTACATGCTTGTGTGCAATAAATGTTTCCCCGTGTACCTAGGTATTATTAATCACCATCTGACTTAACACAGGATTACTCATAGTTAAGTACCCCATTAGCACTCAGAAACATCTAACCTTTGGAATAGTGATTACCAATAATCCAGTTGTTTCCCAAGCCTATTTATTGAGCCTCTATTGTGAACATGGCCTCATGGAGACGAGAGGAAAAGATTTGGATATGACAGTCCTCAACCTGTCTTTGCTACAAATAGCATGAGGATGGGGGGCGGGGCGGCAGGGGACAAGGGAGGGATATGCTAATGAAACGTCCCTGTGAGCCAATGTGGCTTCAAGTACCATTTTCACTACGTAAATGTGAAGCTCCATTAGACACTTGCTATGATGAAGCCAATTAAACTGTTAGGGTAAAGCAGCCAAGAGTACTGACTCACTAGGCTATTTTCAATCCCCTCACAATTTGACCTCTGCTAGGATGGAGTTGCAGTGTGCAGGGGATCAGCCAGAACAGCATGTGGAAAGTGTACAGGTGGCTCTTGGTATCCAGAACAAAGCACACGTGCTCTTGTTTTAAAAATTCGTGAAGATTTAGCCCTTTGGCTTCTGAGGATTTATTATAAGGAAAATTCTGGATATATATGTTTGTATATATGCATACAAACCCACACACACATATATATATATACATATGTATATGTGTATATATACACATACATGCATTATATACTCAGAAAGTATGATACACACACACAGAAAGAGAGAGAGAGAGAGAGAGAGAGAGAGAGAGAGAGAGAGAGAAAGAGAGAGGGAGAGAGCAAGAGAGAGAAAAACCCACATATAAACCTAACTTGAAGAAATTTAATACCATTGACTCTTTCACTTGACAAGTAGCTACTAAATAGATTACAAAGACCTAAGCCAGACGCTCCCAAAAGATGGATTTAAATGGTGATTTGTTTTTACTGGTTTCATTGGTTTTTTTATATTTTCATTGTGGAACAGCCAGAAATATAAAGCAGAGACCAAATTGTTACAGACAACTAAGTAAGTTTTTTTTTAATTGTTTTCTATATAAAGGTTATCTCTTCAGTTACCATGTGAACATCTACCATACCAGGAAATTTTCCTCTCAACACACTAATTGCAAATGTCTCACGCCATTCTCTGGGCATGTTTAATCCTTGGGCATATGTTGTAACATTTTATTAATAATGTGCTAACTTCTAGAGTATATCCTCTCCTACCCATCAAGATGCAACTCTAGGGAGTAGTTGGAATAAAAACATTTTCCACATCTGCATAGTGGGATGACCTCCAAATAAATAAAGGTATGGGCTTCTGAGGGGAAACGGCCAGAAAACAGGCTGCTGGGAAATGCCAGGACTTCAACTGGTTCAGAGCTGTCTGTAATGAAAAAATTTTGCTTTGTAAAATAGTGGCCCAGATCGCAATATCTCTTTTAAAAACAGGATTATATTTATTTAGGGGTTATTTTAAAAAGGATTGGAGGTTATTTCTGGCAACGTTTTCCTTCAGAGACATTTTAGCATCAGGAAGGAAGATGAAGCCAGTGTTTGCTCTTGAGTCTGAAGGGTGCCTTCCAGGGCTGGCTGTTTTTCATGCAAGCCATAATTAGTTGGCCAGTTCGCTGGACGGGGGACCTCAATGAGAAGAAAGAGAAAGACAGGAAGGTGTTGACAGAGCTGAGTCCTGCCAGGAACTGCTTCAGGACTAACTACCTGGAAAGTCCAAATGGGAAATCCCTCCTATTAAAGAAAACCCTATTAAGGATAATCGAGTTCTAGTGATTGAGACAGACTAGCAGTCTCCCCGACTCAGTTAACAACGACTCAATATTCACCTGTAAAGAAGCAAGCTAACCGCGAACTAGGGGGAGGATCCTAACGCAATGGATAGAGAAAAACAAAAACAAAAACAAAAACAAAACCCTAAGCTGGGGCCTCTAGGACCCTTGCAGCACCTGTTGAATGCTACAGCCTACAACTCCACGAACTAAAGACTCCCGGATCTCACCTTAGGAGATTCTAGAGTCCGTGGAAATGCGCGTGTATGCTTAAGGTTTCCATCTTGCCTTGTCAACAAAACTGGTTACTAATTATTTATGAACCACAGAGCCGAAAACAAACTTTCTTACCTTAAGCAGTTAAGGAGAGGCGGGCAGAGGGGAGAGGCTGGCTTTGAATTGAGCCTCTTGGTACCTGTCCCTGCCCCCTGCTTCCCAACCTAAGTGGCTTTTTTTTAGAAAAGTCAAGGGCGCACCCCTCCTCTACTTGGGGAGGGGGGTACACCTCCCACTAAAACAATGTTGTAGCATCCAACCCGGGGAGTCCCAGGAGCGCAGAGCTGTCTAAGCACAAAGACCGAGCTTTCAATCCGGCCCTAAGCCAAGTCAGACCCAGGAACGCAGTGACACCAGGGCCCGGCCGGGCAACCACACTCTCCGGGCGTCCCGGGCTCCCTACGCTTCGGGATGCCTGCGGTGGGGCTCTGGAAGGGCAGCGGGGCAATCTTCAAAGCTTCTGTCCGGGCACGCAGTACCCCTCTAGCACCCTCCGAGGACCCCCGAATCCCGAGGTTCGGGGTGCCTAGTCCTCTCCCTTGGCGAGCGGCTCCGGGAGCCCACCGTCTGTCTTGGCTGCAGCGGTCGGCAGGACCCGAAGCCCAGGGCGGCAGGACCCGGAGTGCGCAGGACTCACCACCCCGCGCCCCAACCCCCGGGTGCCTGCGCTGCGCAGCCTCGCGCAGTGTCGCGCCCGAGCGTCCCTCCCTGCCCCGCGCGTCCCCAGCGCTAGCGAGCAGGTGACCAGAGCCGCGAGCCACGCGCACGTATTCCCACCCGAGATCGCACGTCCCCAAGGCGCGGTGGCCTCTTACCTCCGAGCGGGCCGGGGCGGCCCCGCCAGGCCGGGCACCGACTGGGCCGGGGAGACGCGCCTCCCGCCGCCGCGGGGAGCCGGGGCGGCAGGCGGGCTCGGGGAGCTTCTCCCGGGCGGCGGCGGGAGGCGCTGCTCTCGCCGCTGCCGCCGGGGTCTCGGGGCTCCGCGGCCGCTGCGCGGGTCCCTCGGGTCCTGCGGGAAAGCCCGCCGCTCGCGCCGCAAACTCTTGGGCGCGTAGAGCCGGGGACCGCCGCCGCCTCCCCGCCCCGCTGCCGCCTCCTTCTCCTCCCTCTCCTCCCTCTCCTCCTCCTCCCGCTCCCCTTCCTCCTCCTCCTCCTCTTCCTCCTAAGCCTCTAGGCTCCCGAGGCTACCCGCTCTTCCCCCCCACCCCCCCACGGTTCAAACCCAGTGTGAGTCGCGCACTCAACGCGTGTCGCAGGGATGCGGACCCTGCGACCCCCGGCGACTCTCGGCAGCGCCGGAGACCGGTGCGTCTCCAGGGCCGCTGCGAGTCCTGCGGGGCTGTTCGGGTGGGTGGGTGGGTGGGTGGGAGATTGAAGTGGGGGTCCGACCAGTCTGGTCCGGACTGGGCGCGGTGGAAGAAGGGAGATTGTGCTTAACGCGGAACCGGGAAGAGGGGAGGCGAGCTTGACATTGTGGAGCTGCCTGCCAGGGTCCCGCTAAAGTTGTCACTGGGGGGCGGGGGATAGCAAAGAATGCCAATCCCGTGCCCCGGGTAAATGGGAATCATCTCAGTGCCCACTGCCACCGTGCTGTCTTGGGGTGGGAGTGTTTGCTAGAACGTGATTGTCTCGTCTCCCTTGCCCACACCGACCTCTCAGGGCAGGCCTATGCGCTTCCGTGACTCAGGTCACTGGGGATGTAGGTGGGTGAGGGGACACCAGGTGAGAAGAGGGGTCCTGGGACGTGAGAGCGAACGCTGTTAGTGGAAGGCAGCAGAGGTTGCTAGGGAGGAATGCTCGGTGCCTCCTCTAGGGCGAGCTTAGCTGGTCCGGAAAATGGGTCAAGGATCTGCAAGAACCCGCTAAATGTCCCCTCATAACCCCAGGACTGCAGGTCGGGGGCTGTGGCCAGGAGGCGCCCTCGGAGCAGCGCCGGGCCTCTCCCTCCCCGCCCCCACTGCCCTCTCTCCTTTTGCACCAGTGCAGGAAATGTTCCACTGACCTACATATTTTTCCAAACATACGTGACCTTTTTTTTTTCCTGTGGGAGGAGACAGGCGAGAATCCAAGAAAAAGAGAAGCTGTAGAAAGCAGCGCGCGCAAGAACACAGGGAGCCTTTTTTACCAAGCTTCTGCAACCCCCTAGCCAAGACAGATGTACAGACAGGGTCCGGGGAACCAGGCCTGCTGTTAGACTCGCTGAGGGGGTTCTGAGCGCGAATGCGGTGATGGGGAGACTGCTAGCCCTGCCGAAGAGCTCAAAGGTGGCGCGGTTCACTCAAAACCACAACAACCTTCCACTCGAGTCCAGAGATCACGGCGGGCAGGCACCTAGCTAGACCAGCCGGAAGAGGGGAACCGCGTCCCCCGCGCCAGGTGCACAAAGGTCACCTGCTCTCTGACACCACTTGAGTTCGATTCATGGGGCAGAGTTCTGTCTTGGCAACTCTCCTTGGGTTCTAGAGCTCACATTCCAGCAAGTGGCCTCGACAAGGAAAGCGCCCCATTGGCTCCTGGCTACCTCTCTTTCTCCTCTCTCCCTCTCCTTTTTCCCTCTCCCTCCCCCTCCTCCTCCCTCGCCCTCTCTCCCTCTCTTCCTTTCTTCCTCCCCACCCCTGCCCTATGTGTGTGTGTGTGTGTGTGTGTGTGTGTTCAGAAGGGGTCTTCTGAGCTCCTTCAAGCTTTTAGTCCTGGCTCATGGTGTTCAAGGACCTGGATTTCTCCTCTCCAGTGCAAACCAGACCAGCACCAGAGGGTCATTATTTGGACATGCAACCCTATACACCTTCAATTAGATGAAAACACTCACACAGAGGTTCCCTGCCTTCCCCCCCCC
>NW_022196896.1:67058445-67072447 GCF_008632895.1 Mastomys coucha | reverse complement strand
CCCCCCACCCGAGTTAAGTAGGTCATTCTCTTTATTTCCCATTTGTATTATTTTTGTCTAATTCTCCTTCTGAAAAAATAAGCACGTGCCCGGAACTGTGAGCAAACCCTGATGTCCTCAAGCTCACTTCCGATTTAAGGCTTTTGAGGAAAGAGAAAGTTGACTGACCCCTTGTTAGTTTGGAGTTCCCCTTTCCAACTAGAGGAGAAAAGTATTTTATTTTCCTTTACTTTTCTCTCTATCCTTCCGCCCTTTTTCTTTAAGCAAGCAGGCTTTTACTGTGCCTTTAAACGGTGGCTATGACTAATATCCAGTAAAGGTGAAATTGTGTTTCTAACCAGATTTAATGAATAATTTAGAGCCACCTCCCTTTCTTTCTTCCTCCCTTTCTTTTCTTTCTTTTTTCTTTCCTGTTTTAAAATTTTCTTTGAAAGAGATTCCAACTCCCTCTGGCAACTTGAAAACCCATTGGGCTATCTTTTTATTTTTTTAATTTATTTTTTTTTAATTTTATGTATATGAATACTCCATTGCTCTCTTCAGACACACCAGAAGAGGGCACCAGACCCCATTACAGATGGTTGTAAGTCACCACGTGGTTGCTGGGAATTGAACTCAGCACCTCTGGAAGCAGTCAGTGCTCTTAACCGCTGAGCCCTCTCTGCAGCCCCCAGTGGGCTATCTTTTAAGAAACTTGATGGCCTAATAACACAAGTCTGCAGTGGGACACGTCCTTTCGCTGTCCTGCTCTCATTGGTTGCGAGGAGCCTTCCTGCTCTCTTCCTGTTTGTTACGGAGATGGTGTGGATGTGGTGGTTATACTTATTCCAAGCCTCACCCCACAGTGTTTCTTCTCACCCAGGAGGGACCAAAGAAATGTGTTTGCCCTCCAGTTGCAAAGGAGACCCTCCTACTCTCTCTTGCGCATTTGGACCACACGCTTCCTTTCAGAGCCCTGTGTGGAACATGGAGAGGGGCTTGTGTACACAGGAGGTGTACAATCTGAGAGACAGACAGACATGAGCTACACAGGGTGGGTGACAGGAGTTCCAAGGAGGAACTCAGAATGGGCGTCGTGGACAAGGTGGCTAAGGAGTAGAGCTTTGCACCCACAAGACAGCAAAGTCACGATAGATCATCACGACATACACATTACTTAAAATGTGCAGTGCGGATCAAATGCAGCACTTCAAAACTGCATTGTGGGTAGGGAAATTCTCACATGGCCCCAGTCATTAATCCTTTAAAGGAGTTTATTTTTGTTAATCGAGTCTTTCAATGATTCCCAAGCAACCCTAGATATTTTTTCAAGAAATCAAAAGGCATGAAATGGAGGATGAAATTTTTCATTAATTACCAATATTTCTCTATATAGAGAAATATATATATAAATCATATATAATTATATATATATATATCATCCAAAGATTCCATTGGGTCTAATTGCATGTCAAATCTGTAGGGTATCCCTGTTAGAAATACATTGTGGAGTGATAACTTCCCACATAGGTATTGGGTGGCTATTGGTATCAGCTTCTAGTGCCATTTGGGAGAGACTGTGTGGGCTATTACAGTAATTATAGCACTAGCCTAGGGTTTGGGACCCATGCTGGGACATACTTTTGGTAAAGCAGCACAGGTTTAGAATAGACAATAAGAACAAAGAGTTGCTTCTGAGAGAATAACACACGTTTCTAGTTAGCCACAGGTGGGAAGGCCCTTGTATATGAATAGCTAGAAGCCTATTACCTCAGAACATCATTTTTTTTTCACCTAAAAGAAAAATCAAGTATCATACCATGCCTTGTTACATAGAATAAATAGCATTTTGCTAGAAAAGAGTGTGAGGCAAACCCTGCAGAAAGGGGACCATTTGGGAAGGAGGAGGAAGAAGCCCTAGAACCTAGGAGTGATGGATGCAGAGACCAGAATTTATGAAGGAAGTAATTGGACACACCCACCCTGTGCTGAAATTACCAAGGTGAGAGATAGGCACCCTGGTCCTGCAACAGCGCCATAGAGGAGCAAAGGGCAGGCTGCAGTAGAAAAGTCCCCTGGGGGCCTCAGAGTCAGCAGGACACACACACAGAGGCACAGCCAAGCCTGGGATGGTTTAGACTTCACTGGATGTTCCTGCCCTGTTAGATCAATGGTAGAATGGAGGGAATGGGTGGGCAGGACCCAGAGAGGAAGATAGAGCTAGAGGAGTCTGACAGTGGCAGAGCTAACACACCAGAGGGAATGGTGTACGTACGTGCTGGTCTCCATTCCCGCTTGTGCGAACACAGATCTGAAAAAGGTCCGCTGACACTGTAAGAAGGATGGGCCCTTAAGAAGGATTCATCTTTACACTCGAGTCCTTTGAAGAAGAAGACCCTTCATGCGTGTTTTCTCAGATACTAAAGTCTGAGCGTGGGTTTTATTTACTTCTCTAGGAGGATCAAAAGTTACAGACATGGAAGAGCAGTTGGACATCCCCATAAAAATAATAAGAGCAGTTGGGCACATAAGAATAAGAGAATTAGCATCTTCTTCCCTACTCTATTGTTATCAAGATTTCCCACTAGGCCCTCACGTTTATTTACTTATTGTCCCCAAATTTTTATTTTTATTATCTCTAAATTATGTGTAAATGTGTCTGTGTCGGTAGGTACGTGTGATTGCACGTGCTCTCAGGGGTCAGAAGAGGGCATTAGGACCTCTGAAGCTAGACTTCCAGGCAGTTGTGAGCCACCTGAAGTAGGTGGGTGCAGGCAATCACAGTAGGGTCTTCTGCAAGGGCAGCTGAACCCTCTCTGCCGGTGGTACCCCACATTTCTTACACCTGGTGAACCCACAGGAGGTGCTGTAATCCCTTGCCTTCACAGTTGGCACCACTGTTCCCTGTTGATGTGCCCAAAATAATCCTTGTATTACAGTATCGACTGGCTGTTCTAAAAACAAACAAACAAACAAACAAACAAAAAACCCAAAACAGAACAAAATCCTCAACCCTGTCCACCCCTCCCCATGCCTATTTCATTACTTCTGCAGATTGATCTTTCCCAGAATTCCATGCTGTTGCTACAATACAGTGTGCAAGTCTTTTCATTGCGGCTCTGCCATCTACTCATCTGCATTGAAGTAAGTTTCCTCCATGTCTTTTCAAGGCTCAGGAGTCCACTTCTTTTTAGCACCAAGTGATGTTCTATTGTCTAGACAGGATGGTGTTTTAGATGAAATCTCAGGAAATAATGTTTGCAGTAATGAAAGGTGACATTTATCTAATATTATGTGTCAGGCATTCACATTACCTCAGCTCATCTTTAGGAGGACCCTATAAAAAAAGTAATTTATGGTTTCTAGCAGCCAGATAGGGTCTCTGACTTCGAGCCTCTCAAGGTCCTGTCAGGTCCCTCTGCAAAGCTTTGCCTTGACTCTGTCGACTGTGTGTGTGTGTATGTGTGTGTGTGTGTGTGTGTGTGTGTGTGTATGTGCACGTGTGTGTGCATATGTGTATGTGTGTATGTGCACGTGTGTGTTTATGCATATGTGTGTATGCACGTGTGTGTGTATGCACACGTGTGTGTGTGCATGTGTGTGCGTGTGTGTTTATGCATGTGTGTATGCATGTGTGTGTATGTGCGTGCGTGTGTATACTCGCGTGTGTGTATGCACGTGTGTGTATGCTTGCCTGTGTGTATGCACACGTGTGTGTGCGTGTTTATGCATGTGTGTATGCACGTGTGTGTGTGTGTGTGTGTGTGTATCTAAGCTCCTCCCACCCAACCCAACACACACACCATCAGATGGTGTACAGAGACGCTCATCTTTCCTTCTGTGTGAAGACTTGCCGGTTGATGCATGTGTATCTTTGTATGTATATGCTACATGTGTGAAAATGACTCTGGAGGCCAGAAGAGTGTGTCAGATGACCTACAGCTGGAGTTATAGGTAGTTGTGAGCACTCTTATGTGGGTGCTGCAAACTGAAATCTAGTCTTCTGGAAGAGCATCAAGCGCTTTTAATTGCTGCGCCATCTAGCCAGCACCAGATCAATTATATCTTGTTTTTGTTTTTTATGAGACAAGATCTCACTATGTAGCCCTCCTGACTGGCTTGGAACTGCTCTATAGACCAGGCTTGCCTTGAACTCACAGAGATCCACCTGCCTCTGTTTCTGAAATGCTGAGATTATATGCATGTATCATCACTTCTGGTTTCTTTACTTCCATTTCTAAAGAAGCCGTGTTCCAAGTGCTAAACAGAACCTTAGGCTGAAGAATTGGGGTTGCCAAAAGAGCAGTGCTTGGTCCAGCTGATAATCTTTTGAAGGAAATAAAGTCCATGGGTCAATGGGTCACGGCAGGCATGCTGGCGACTCACCAAGGCACTGCTCGGACTTTGGCAATAGGCTGGGAGTGTTGGTTTGCAAATACACGTGATCTTCAAACCAACTCCAGGTCTCAGGCTGGGAATGGATACTCTTTATAGGATCCTTGAGTAGAGCTCAGGTCTTCTTCTCTTGCTTCTAGGGTAAGGAAGGGATCAGAGTAGAACAGTCCAAGGAAGGGTGCTTGTTTGAGCTGTAATTCAGGGACCAAGGAATATATCCTTTTCTCACTAGTAAGATAAAAACTGTGAGTACTCTGAGAATTCTTTAATCCCTCCCACCCACGGAGTAAGCTAACTGCCTCCACTGTGAACCTGTGGAATGTGGGAGGGGCATGTGGAATGTGGGAGGGGCGCTCTGTCTGTGAGAAACAGAAGGGAGGGAAAGTGTGTACAGGGTGCTGAGGGCTGGGGAAAGGCAGGTGGTGAGGGCAGCAAACGTGGGTGAACTGTGAAGGGGCCAGAAGGGCGGGAGGTGGTGTTAGCTTCTGTAATTAGTGGAGAATTAGCAGAAGAATCAGGGCTCAAGCACAGCCAATGCAGGAGCTATATCCTCCCCGTTCAGAGAGGCTTCTGCTCTTGCCTGGCGTTGGTGGAGGCCCAGACAAGCTGTTGAGACATACACTCTTTAACAAGCACCAGGAGCACCTTTTAGGAACAGGCAGAGAAAGAGCTGTGCTGACTCTCGAACGGCCATTGTCTTAGCTGTTCCCATCCACGTTCCATTTACCTCAGCCGTAAAGAGGTGATTGGGATGTCTTTCCACACAGGTGCTTGGAAGAGCAAGTGCATACATGCACACGCGTGCACACACACACACATAACACACATGCACACTCATGCACACATACAAGGACACAAACACATTTACACACACAAGGACACATACATATGCACACATATACACATGCACACACACATACACCTGAACACACATATACATACATACACACATGCACATACATACATACACCTGCACACAGACATACACCTGTACACAAGGACACACACATGCACATATACATGTACGCACATATACACACATGCACACACACATGCACATACATACACACACATACACATGCACACACACATGCATCTGTACATACATACACACACAGGCTCACACACGTATACACATACAAGTGTGTACACACACACGGACACACACAGGCACACATATACACACATGTACACACATACACCTGCACACACATACTAACACATATACACACAGGCTCACACACACCTGCACATACATACACACACACGGACACATGCACATGCACACACAAACACACATACACATACACATGCACACACATGAACACATGTACATACACATGTACACACATACATACACACAGGCTCTCACATACACACTTGGGCAAATGGCTTCATTTCCTAGTGTGGTTTGCATGTCTGCCTTGTTTTCAAACCTGCTGACTTTGGCTCAAGGCTGAACAGTTACGTTTCTGCACTGACAATTGCAGAATCTACCATGCACTGATTCAGGAAGAACACCTAGCAATATGAAATTCATTACACATAGTTCACTCGAAGTGGAAGGCTAATTATAGAAAAATGTTCTCTGAGGAGCTATTTATAGTCCCTCCCCAGCAGGCAGCAGACAACGCATTTCCTGTATGGGCATGCATTATTTGATCAACATGCTTTGTTGAAGATTTTGGTGAGAAAAATGCTTTTCTCAATGGCTCCAGTTGAGCACTTGTGTTGACAGTGAACGTGAGCCCATGATGTCACTGGCTGTTTCTGATGCACCTAGACTGGGCTTTTCCAATTTCTTCCTCTCCAGATTCATGAAGACTCTAGAGATGTTTCAAGCAACAAGGCTCAACTGTGGTTTCATATCCCTTTCCTTTTCACATTAGTGAGATCCGGGTAGCCTGCAGCATCCTGGGCTGGGACTGATTGCCTGGGCTTTATTTAAAGACTTTGCACTTAGAAATTAAAGATGTCAGCGGACAGTGCTTGATCTTCTTGACTGGAAGCATAGTTCTCAAAGTATGTTCCTTGAATTATCCATAGTACCCCCTGGACATTTGTTAGAAAGGTAAATTTACTAGCCTTGTTGTCTGCGAACCTCGATGTCTGGGGCAAAACATACCAATCAGCCTCCCAGGAAGTGTGTGATACACATGAGGTTGAGACTCCCCTCTTTATGCAGCTGGGTGTTCTGCTCTTAAGGTTTGAGCTGCTAGGGAAACTTGTACGAGGCCCCAGGTTATAGAGTCACATGCCTTTGCTGAGTTAACTTTTACGATCTGAGGGCAGTTTTTGTTTTGTTTTAGACAGAGTCTCACTCTGCATACCAAGCTGACATCAGCTCAGAAAAGCACCTGCCTCTGCTTCCTGAATGCTGGGGTTCATGGGGCACACCACCACACCTGTCCCCCTTTAAAAATGTTCCTACAGGATAGGTATTAGATTGGAGGACCAGGGGGTTCGGTTCCATGTACTCTGAGTATTCGGCTATTATGTTGGCTTAGGAACACACAGTCAGGACATTGATGGTATTTTAACATGTCTCCTCCACCCAGTCCTCTCTTCCAAGTTTTCCATTCCTTCATTTTCTCCCCCTCCTCTCCACAGCTGGTACTCGCCTCTTTATTTCTCTCACTCACACCCCTTCCTGTGGAAATGAAATGTTCTAGGACATTATCCTGTCTCTTACTTCTCCAGCAATCCATCAGGGCATTAAACCAAGTACACATCAGAGCATGGAGACAAGGCCTGGTGTCTTCAGGCTGTAATTTTCCCACGGCCTTAAGATGAGAGAAAACAGTCAGAGAGGGACTCCGCACAAGGATGGAGATGTAGCTCAATGCCACAGCTCTTGTCAGGCATGAGCATGGTGAGATTCTGGACTTGACCCTGACCACCATGAAATAGTGTCAAGGGGGCTGTTAGTCACAGTGATGTCAATGACCATGCAAATCAGATTCAGTTGGGTCCTGTCTGAACTCACAGGAGCTGGTAGTCTAAAAGAAATCATTTGGGCTATGAAGCCAAGAAATAGATAAAGTTTCTAAAGTAATACAACAATATCAGTCTACTGTGCAGGCTGCTGGCAAGAGTAAAGCATTAAGGAATTCTAACGCGAGCCCGGACATAAATATTCACATTTATAGTCAGTTGATTTTGACCCTGCCTTTTCAATGAGAAAATTATTATTATTATTATTCCTTTTTAACAAATGATGCTGGGACAACTGTCCATGAACACACAGAAGGGTGAAGTGGAGCCCTACCTCACACCATTTAATAAGTCAGCATGGATTGCATGCACTCATGCAGATGATAAAAGTATGAAGTATGAAGTGCGAAAACAAAATGCATCTCTAAGACCTTGCATTTGGCAAAGGATTTTTAGTTATAACAAAGACTAGACCTCTTCAGATATGAAGCCTGTGAAAATACTGTCACAAAATGTAGAAAGGCAGAAAGCAGAGTGAAAGAGACCATTTTCAGCCAATGGTGGACACTCACCCTTAGTCATAGAGTCCCCAATCTCCCGTGGATGCCAGGACCCCTGGACCTCACATCATCGAACCTTACTCTGGGTGTTCCCAGATGCACTTCCAATAAAGCTTAAAGGTTATATTAAGTACAATAAGAGACTAATAAAAGCTGATAATAAAATGGGTAGTATTAAAAGAATTACTACAAGACAAAATTACCTTAAATTTTGGGGTTATTTATTTCTGGGAATTTTTATTTAGTATTCTCAGGCCAGTTGACCAATGGTATATAACCAAAAGTATAGAAAGCAAGGCCATGGATGGATAAGGCGGTCGGGGGGTGGGGAGGGGGGAGGGGCCATTCATGTGAATGGCCAGCACCGGTGCTACTCTATCTGGAATGTAAAAGAGAACTCTTACAGCTAAGGGATAAAGGACAACTAATTCACTGAAAATGAGTGAAGGGCCCGAATGGACTTTTCCCCAAAAGAGATTACACAGAGATAGAGAGAGACAGAGATAGTTAGAGAAAGACAGGAAGGAACAAGTTCTGTTTCCATAGTATGCCCCAAGTGACCTACACCTACTTCTTCCAACTAAGTCTCATTTTCTACTTAACACCACCTCCTGATAGACTCATTGTCACCAAAGGGCTAACCTACTGATGGCATCACAGCCTCAGGATCCACTCACCCCTGCAATGCCTGGTTCTATCATCCAGGGACCAGGTCTTCAGTACATGAGCCTCTTGCAGAACACTCCATCTCCAAACCACAACAGCTATCTGTAATTTAGAAAAGAGACAAAATGCAAAAACATGTACTACCAGAAAGTGTGGAAGCCAGAACCTTCTTCATATGCTGCTGGTGGGAATGGAAGACTTGTGAAAACAGCTGGGGAATACCCTCGAAAGGTGCACAGAGAGTTGCCACGGAGCCTGACAGTTCAGTGAGTAAGGATGCACCCATGAGAAATAAAGGAGCCTGTGCACAAACGCTCACAGCTGGGTTATTTATTAGAACTCCAACCTGGAAACCACTCAGGTGTCACCTGAACGGATAAACAAGACCTGGAATTACTTACATGATGGAATATTATTCGGCCATAAGAAGAGTGGCACCACAAATGGACCACAAGACAAGTGTTCTGAGTGAAAGAAGGCAGTCCAAAGGACCAAGAAGTCTGTCTATGTGAATGGCCAGCCAGCACGGGTAAAGATAGAAGCAGAGTGAACTTCTTCTGGGGATGTGACGGCTTGGCATTTGGTAGATAAAGGATATGAAGATAACGCAATGTTCTGAAATTAATGGTGATCAAGGTTGTATAACTCTGTAGTTACAGGGAAAGACAATCAGTGTATATTTTAAATGGGTAATTGTATGGTAAGTGAATTAGATGTGAATGTAATTATCAAAAAAGAGAAAAAAAATAGAGAAGTTCATTTGTCCAGTTCTTTCTAGTTAAAGGTTCATCATTGTGCTTCCTGTATACAAGGCTTGATCTTGGACCCTGCTCCCTTAGAACAGCCCTTTCTTTGACCGTTGCTTCCCACCACTGCATCAGTGAGCAGGCTCCTAGTGATGTACACTCAGCCCATTGCTCTGGTTCTCCATTACTATGGTTCTCTTCTGAAACCTGTCACTCTGGTCTATACACCTCTGTCCCAGACAACTTCTCTTAGCTCTGTGCCCACTTTCTCAACAACCTGCCACGTCCCCACCTTAGCATTTGTCACATTAGCCTGATTGATCCTTTCCTCCTTTCTGCCCCATCTCATTCTCCAAACTTCCACACACCTATTGATGATGCTTTTGTTTTTGGCTTATCGATACAAGCTTGGAAGATGCACTGTGCCTTTGAATATTATCTCTATTCTGACCCTGGTATCTCCTGACTCTCAGCTCAGTAATTCTGTCCTGGGAAAGTTTTTTGTTTGTTTGTTTGTTTTTGTTTTTTTTTCTCTGTGTAGCCCTGGCTATTCTGGATCTCACTCTAAAGCAGGCTGGCCTCGAACTCAGAGATCCACCTGCCTCTGCCTCCCAAGTGCTGAGATTAAAGGCGTGTGCCACCACCGACAGGGAAAGTTCTTATTTAATAGTTTCTCCCTTACAATTCCTATCGCTTCTCTCTTTTGGACCACAATCTTAATTTAGAATATTCCACCTGGAGCCTCCTTTTGGTCTTAGCAACTAGCTATACAATATGAATTGTGAAGGATGAAAAGAAGAGTTACAGCTGGAGCTGAGCAGCTATGGGGCTTCACAATTTCCTGGTGGAGGTCCACACGAAGTCATGCAGAAGCTGAAAGCTAAGGTATGGAGAAAGACCTGAGGATGGATGGGCAAGTCCTCCTGAGGGAAACTGAGGCCCACACCCCTGGCAGTGGGTTTCAAAAGCTCCGCAGCCAGGCCTGGCATTGCGCAGGGCATGACTGGCTCTCCAAACTGGAAGTGACATACTGACACATTTTGTACCAACTGGTAATTGCTATCGTTCTGAGCCCCCTGGCTGTCCCCCGCCATCCTAGTACCCTGAACCACCCCTCAGAAATGTCCACCCACACCTGGGAAAGCCCAGAGTCCTGTGAGTGGTGTCTGACTAATGGCTCTGACTCAGCAGCTCATACTAACTTTTGTGCTTTTCAAGGGTTACCAAAACAAGTTTTCTCTCTCTAGTCTCAGGGTTTGAATTAACCTGACCTTCTTCTAGCTAGCTAACTGTCAATTCCCTCTCGTTCCTACAGCGACCTCTATCTCACGTGGGCACTCTCAACTCCACATTTTAGTATGTACTCTTCCTTTCCTTTCAAACCTGACAAATTTTCCTGTATCTCAAGATCTCAATCATGCACTATAACTTCCAAGAAGTTGTCTTTGAGTTCTTCTGCCAGAAGTGCATTCTCCTTCTATGGTGTTGCTTTCCCATGGGCACATACATGCGTAACTATCTCTGTTTCTTACGACCAAGGGCCTAGAGGTTGACATTTCAGATATGGTTTTAGTATTGCTACTATGATTGTTGTTTATAGTATGTATGGATGTTTATATGGACCAGGTGAGTGCAGTACCTGAAGAGGCCAGAAGATGGCATCACATTTCCTGGAGCTGGAGTTATAGGTGGTTGTGAACTATACCATATGTGCGCTGGGAAGCAAACATGTATTCTCTGAAAGTGCATTAAGCACACTTAGTGCTGAACCACCAAAAACATTGTTTTCTGATGTAGAAACAAACTCTTCTCCCAGGAGTATTCTATCTATTGATCTGATCAGTTCCTACAGCCTCACAACCTCTATTTTGTATAATGTATGTGGTCAGACTCTAGCCTTCAGAGCCCAGTGTCTGACTGTTGAAGAAAACTTGTCTTGACTCTGTGTCTTGACCTGGGCAGAGAGGGAGTGATATTTACCACACAGGTTGATCTCAGCCTATTATACCTTATGCTCAAATGTCAGACCGTATGAGCTGTAGGCTGTGAAGCCTGTCTAAAGTTCACAGCACACTCCTGAGGTTGGTATCTTCCTGTTTGGCTACTGAGGAAGAGGAGGCCCAGACAGACCAATAGGCATGTGTTCCCAGTGTCCTCCCATACTTGGCGTGGACGATGAGCTGTAGAAAATGAGCTATAGGTGATTTACAATGTATGCAGCCTTTTCCAGTTCCTGTTTGGTTTCTTTGGCAATAACTTCCCACGTCTGTTCCCACGGACCTTCTTCCTTTCTTTCCCCTGAGCCCCTGGATTTGGAGGTCTTGGTGACTCAGTCCATCTGTTCCCCCAGCCTGTGATGCTAGCCCCCGTCTCTCTTGACTGTTTGTTGGTGTGCCAGCCCAGCCCTTGTGTGGTTGGTTCAGACTTGGTCCTGCTGGGGTTTTGACAGAGGCAAACATTTTAGAAATTTTGTAGATGGCAAATAAACGAATCAAGAAACTCCTGAAGAAGTGTTCCAATCCCTCTTTCTGCTCTTGAGCAGAGGAAGGCTTGATGGAGTGGGGGCGAGATAAAGAGGGTCAAGAGGTCATTCGCGGGAACTGTCATGTGGGGTCTAAAGGCCAGTACTATTGCTAGATATCTTACTCCATAGAGACATTGCTTGTTCAGCAGCCTGTCGTATCTCCTGCTGACCCTTGATTCCAGCCTGGCCTGTGTTATGTACTCCCCTTCCCACCAGAAGAGAAGGTGTGGTAAAACCTTATTAGTGGCCAAGGAGTCCTATTAACCTCTTTAGAAACTACAGTGTTACCTTAAGTAAACCAATATGTTAATCAGAGCTCCAGCCTTCAGCTGTGGGAACTAGACGCTGATCTAACACCACCACAGAAACTTTGGAAGCCCGCTGAGGAAGATGCAGAAGGTGGGAAGAAGGGTAACATTGCAGAATGATCCAGGACAGAGCAGTCAATGTTGTCTGAGGCAAGTGTAGTTGAAGGTCTTCTCTGCTTGGAGACCCCTTCCCCAGGGGCTTTTTAAGTGTCTTTGTTACCCAAAACTCCCAAACAACTTTCCCTCATAGCTGTATGCATAGCCCTGCAAGGCAAGACCAGTGGTATTTCTTCACTAGATCTGGGCTAGCTGAGAGGGTGGGCAGGAGCTATCTGCAGCATGCTTGGAATGTAGAGAGAGAACGAGAGCAAGGCAGCCTTAGAGAATGAACTTTGAGCTGGGGACATAACTCAGTGGGTAGAAGCGCTTGCTGTACAAACACAAGGACTTAGTTCAAATCCCAGCACCCATGTAAAAAGCTGGGTCTGGCCAGGCCCATGCCTGTAACCCCAGCACTGTGCACACAGAGAAAGCGGCAGGGTCACTGGGACTTTCTGGCTGCTGGCTAAGTTCCCGGAGACTGTGCTTAAGTGTCCACACCCATGCCCATCCCCACCCCCAAACACACACAGAGAGACAGAGACAGAGATAGAAAGACACACAGAGAGAGACAGAGAGACACACAGAGAGAGAGAGAGAGAGAGAGAGAGAGAGACAGAGAGAGACAGAGAGAGAGAGAGAGACAGAGACAGAGAAACTTTGACTTAAAGCTTGGCTCACACACTCATGACTGCCCATGCCTCCCACTCCCCAGCAGTCTACTCCAGAAGGTTGAAATAGCCCCCGGGAAGTAGTAGCAATCATCTTCAATGGCAGGGCCTAACTCCCACCATGCTTCTGAAAAAGGAAGCCGTGTTTCTGGCTGAGCAGAGGACCCCCGCATGAACGACCGGCAACGCGTGGGAGCCAAGAGCCCGGGCTCTCAGGACTTTTTTACATCTTTGTCTGCAATTAGCCCTTCAAGCTCTCTGAGAACCTGAATGTCTCCCTTCCTCATTAATGGGCAGGTTGTTCTCACCCCTAGGGGAGGAAAAATTGCCCCCCAAAAATGTGTGTAATGGATTTTTTTTGATACTTGAAAACATTGCAGTGATTTTCTGCTTCCAAAACAGACATGTTGATAACTTTTCCATATGGTAGTTTTCTGTGATGATTGTTAGTGGCTTGGCAATTTTTAATATTAAATTCCTAGCAGTAAGCAGAATCGTATCCAGTTTTAAATGCATAAGACTAATTCAGTTTTCAGAGACATCATTATTTATTCATATGGTCAGAGTATCTGTAGCCAGGACTGTGGTTAGAGTGTTTGTGTCTCCTGAAATTCTTTTTATTTTTTTATAAATTTTATTATTAAGATGTAATGGCCAAAGCTGGGCATGGTGGTGGTATATGTGGGAGGCAGAAGCAGGAGGATCATGCTTTTAAGACCAGCCTGAGCTGTCCCGCAAAACTAAAACACCAAGTAAGACATATGCAGTAATTATGCACGTGACTACCGCACATGGTGAGATTTGAATTTTCATTCAAATCCTTACTCACTGGCCAGGTCTTTCGAAGGTGATTTGGTCTGGGGAGTGGAGCTTATGTGAGGGGTCATAAGGCAACTATAGGTACATCTCAGGGAGGGGAAGCCATGTACTTTCCACCCCACCAAGCCACAGAGGGAAGAGGCTCTGTGTGAACTCAGAAGCGAGCCCTCATTGGAAACGGAGCCATTACCCTCATCCTGAACTTCTAGCCTCCAGTTGCTCTAGAGTAACTTTCTGTTGTTTATAAGCCAGCTGGGGTATGACTTTTTGGTACAGCAGCTGGAAAAAGACCCAGAAGCCC
>NW_022196896.1:67055195-67058435 GCF_008632895.1 Mastomys coucha | reverse complement strand
CAGTGCTGCTGCTGTCTCTCTTCTGCCCCCAGGGCTTGAGGCTCAAGGGAGACCTGGGGTATATGCCCACTGGCGCCACAAGAGGCATCCTGCTCATGGTTCGGCGTCTCAGGCTTTGCATTTCCCCAAGTTGCCTTTTCCCAAATCCAATAACATTCTGTGCATCAGCGTTGCCAGGGCAGATGCAGCCAGGCCCAGGATAGAAACCTTTCTTCCACGCAGAAATGACTCTCAGGCAAGCAGGCCTGCTTCTCTGCCCGACAACAGGCTGTCTCACACAACTGAACATTTCAAAATGCCTTTTCCTAAAAATACCAAAGACACTTGCAAAACCCACTTCGTATCACTTATCTTTGCCCCGGTGGGTGGTATTTGCAGTAGCAGAAATCACATTTATGCACGAAGCAGAAATGGAGACGACGGTTCCTAAGAACGGCATGAGCTCTGGAGTTTGCCCAAATGTGCGAGATGTCTGACATGGAGGCGCATCACAGCCAGAGAGTTCCAGGACGTCCCTGTTGAAACTGTGAATTCTCGTCGGTAAATTTACCAAGGTCAAACCTGTATTATATCAATGCCTCCTGTGAAAAGAAATGGAAACCAGCCTTTGGGCGGTCTGCTTCTACATACCTTCTACCTGAGTGACTTCCTTCCTGCTTGCCTCTAAATGAATTAATGCATTTGGTTTGGGGAGGTCATATGAGTTCATGTTTATTGTTGCTGTGGCCAAATCTCTGACAGAAGCAGCTGAAGGAGGGCTTATTTTGTTCATGGTTTTAAAGGACTCAGCCCATCATGGGGGACGAGGGGGGAAAGCAGGGACGGGGCAGGGCTTAGTGGAACAGCTCTGTCCTTAACAGAAAGCAAGCGAACAGGGAGTGTCAGGGTTCAACTGGATTGCTTTTTCACCTTCTTTAGTCTGTCTGGTCCCCCATCTTGTTTGAGATAGTTTCACCCACACCCAAAAATGAGTCTTTCTCCTGTGGTAAATTCTTTCTGGGTATACCTTCACAGATACCCAGAGCTATGCCTCCTCAAGCTCCTAGGTGATGCTGAAGTTGAGTAAGATAACGGTGATGGTTAGCCACCACAAGAGCTCTGTGAAGTGTTGGTTCTATTTATTTGCAATGGATGTGGAATATCCCATAATATACTAAGCCTCAGCTGCTAAGTAGAGAATCATTTTGTCAGCGTCACTTCACAGAAACCTTCCTACAATGGTTCTCTGGGAAAGGGCTTCTGTGGAGGCACCAAGGGTTGTTTACCCAACCTCATGGCCTTGTAGACTGGGTGCATGCGGTTGGGTGTTCTGTTGTGCAGAACAGAATCCACAGTCACTGCTGAGACAGAGATTTCTGAAGGATGGGCTGCATCTTCAGGGTCACTGGGAATGGAGAGAAAAGGCACAGCGATAAGCTCACAGGAGTGATGTCCAAAGCTATACCATGGTCACTTTGCCAAGAGAGCTGCCATCTTGCTCCTGTGTGGGACTGTGTAGCCTTTGACAACACTGACTGTGCGGTGTCTCGTCATGTCGTTCAGCTCAGAATCCTGGTCACCGGTGATTTTATCTGATCTGTCTTCTCCGGTCTTGTCCTGAACCCTAGTTGCTAAGACCTTGTGAAGTGTAAGCTTGTGACCTTAAACCATGGAGGTTTTCCCCCACATGTTATTCCATTGGTATAATGGGGTCATGAGAGACAACTCAGCAATTAACAGCAGTTGAGCACCCTTGCTGCTCAATCCTGAGGTCCCCCAGTTTAGATGGCAGCACCCCAGTCCAGTGGCTCACAATGCCTGTAATTCTAGTTTCTAGATATCTGACTCCTTCTGCTGGCCTCTAAGGGCACTAGCACACGCATATGTACTTATACACACACACACCTACATATTAAATTTCAAAATACAGACAACAATGAAAGCAGCTGGGAAGTTCAGTACTGGAAGATGGATATGTTTGTGGGTATGTATGTATATATGTGTATTGTGTGTATGTGTATATGTGTGTATGTGTACATATGTATGTGTGTATGTGTATATATGTATGTGTGTATATGTGAATGTGTGTATGTGTATATATATGAATGTGTGTATGTGTATTTGTGTGTATATGTGTATTTGTGTGTATATGTATAAATGTGTATGTGTGTATGTGTACATGTGTATGTGTGCATGTATATATGTGTGTACATGTGAATGTGTATGTGTGTATTTGTATATATGTATGTATGAATGTGTGTATGTGTACATATATATGTGAATGTGTGTATATGTGTATGTATATATGTGTATGTGTGTATATGTATATGTGTGAATGTGTGTATGTGTATATATGTTTATGTGTGAATGTGTATGTGTGAATGTGGTATGTATGTATGTGTGAATGTGTGAGCATGTAAAAGGGCTTACACAGATTTAGTTAATTTTGCATAAGCATGTATGGTAATTTGTGTGCAGTACATTTTATTAAAAATAACTCTGGCCTGGTCTACAGAGTGAGTTCCAGGACAGCCACGGTTACACAGAGAAACTCTGTCTCGAAAAACCAAAAAAAACAAAAAAAAAACCAAAAAACAAAAACTCTGTTATTATTATTGCTATTGTGTGTAAGTTGTGTGTGTGTTTGTGTGTGTGTACATATGTGCCATGGTGTGACTATGGAGGTCTTTGTGAAGCTGGATCTTTCCTTCTATCATTATGTCGGTTCCAGGAATTAAACTTGGGTGGCCAGGCTTGTGCTTCAAGCCCCTTTACCTGCTGAGCCATCTCATTGGCCATAGGTATTGTGTTCTCCAAACTGGCAACTTCGCTTGTCACTATCCTATTATTTGTCTTAACAAATCAGGGGCCTTAGGGGTGTGCATGAGTTTTACATCCCTGCAGGGGGAAGGAGCTGGCTTCCATCACTTTTACTAAGCTCAGAGAGACGGCACTGACACCTCTCTGCTCGTGGATGTATTCAAACCAGATTACACTGGTGGAAAGGAAAGAATGTTCCTACAAATGGTGAACTGCACACTTTTGTGCCTTGCAAGCCACTTAACCAAAAGCTCACTTCTTCTCAAGTATTCAGTGGAACAGCCCTTTTTAATCTCTATAACCTCTTATAATCCCTCTATAACAGGGCTACCTTGTGCCTCTGTCCTCCCCACCCCCTGCAGGGAATCCTTACCAGCTTTGCCTGTGTGTGTGTGTGTGTGTGTGTGTGTGAGAGAGAGAGAGAGAGAGAGAGAGAGAGAG
>NW_022196896.1:66982660-67055185 GCF_008632895.1 Mastomys coucha | reverse complement strand
GAGACAGAGAGACAGAGAGACAGAGAGACAGAGAGACAGAGAGACAGAGAGACAGAGAGAGAGACCAGGAACTGGGCTGAAAGTGTGCCAGGGTATGCTTTGGGCTCAGTGTGAAATCCTCCCTGGCCACTGGGCACCAATCTCTCCCAAATCTCTTCACCTCAAGACCGGGACGCGCCTTTTTCTTCCAGGCTTCAGGGGAATCGTGGCAGGCCGTGACTCACCAAAGCTCTGGGGTATGAGGCAAGCTAGAAGTGTGTCAGAGGAACTGTATGTGTTGCAGTTGCAGGGAGCCTGAAAGGTCAGGTTCTCTGAAGAGGCTGGGCTGGATAAGTGAGGTACTTAAAACACTGCATGTCCTACAGTGGGCTCTGAGGCTGAAGAGAGCAGCATCCACTGGGTTAGTTTTCCAGGGCTGCAAGGATAATGACCACAAAGTGGACGGCTCACAGCCATGAAAAATCTATTTTCCTGAAGTTCTGGGAGCTGGCAGCCCCCAATTCAGGTGTCAATGGGAAATGGCTAACAAGATACTAGTGGACTTGGACATTGGGCATAGATGCTGCCAGCAGCAGCAGCAGCAGCAGCAGTCTATAAACTTAAGGACTGGATCTGCAGGGCTCTAGTTACTGCCCAGAGGAGTGGAACATGAACCAAATGTGGCTCTGGTATGACATCCTGGAAGGTCATGGATCAATGACTATCAGAATGTGGTGTCAGCAGCTCTGATTCCAAGATTAACAGGAGGCTTTCTGGTAAAGATCAAAGACCGGTGCTTCCCCCTCATATAAAATCAATGCAAAAGAGGCCCGTCAATCACTTTGGCAGGGCAGGTCCCTCAGGAAAAGCTGCTTACAATTGAGAATTTAGAAACAGCACGAAGTCTGCCTGAAATACAGACCAGCATGATTATGCCCACAGCCATAGTCCACTCTGACTCGTTGAGAGGGTGCAATAAACTCCATGCTGTCTTGTGTGTCTCATCTAAAGTCTCTTGACAAGCACAATGACCAGGAAACCGAAGAGAATGGAGAAGGCAATCCTAGAGACACTGGCATCCATGTTTTCTCCTTCTAATTGGAAACTGGTCTCTCTGGAAATCTCTGGCATTCTTTTGGCTTGTAGATACAACCTCCTGTCTCTGCCTCTGACCTTCTCTCTGGGAGTGCCTCTGTACCCATCTCCCTCTCCCTTCTTTCAAAAGCAAACCAGTCCCAGAACTAGAGAGATGGTTCAGCAGAGAAGAGCACTGGCTACTCTTGCAAAGGACCCAGGTTTGTCACCTAGAGCCCATGCAGTGGCTCATAACTGCTTGTGGCATCAGTTCCAGAGGATCTGGTACCTCCTGGGGGCTTCCACAGGCACCAGGCATGTGCACGGAGCACAGACACACATGCAGGACAAACATCTATACACATCGTAAAATCAGAGAAATACATCTTAAGAAACAAAATGGACACCAGTGCTCCCTGAGGACCCCAGCCCAGAAGGAGCTCAGTTAGAAAGTATCTGAAAATCTGCTGTTTCCAAACAAGGTCATTCTCTGTGGTCCTGGGATTGGAACTTAAGTCTCGGTGTTTCTAGGTGGTAAACTCATCCCAGAAATGATGAAAGTCCTTTATCACTATTAAGAGACTAACGGTTGGCAAATTCAAATGCTGGAAACCACGGTGGAGTTTTTGAATAAATAAAGGAAAACGAAAACTAGACTATCCAGCAAGTCTACATGAAGTTCAGGTGTATGAGTGAGGAGACTGAAGTAATTGAAAATGATAAATTCTGTTTTGATAAATTCTGACCCATATGTAAAGCTTCCCCCCTGAAGCTTGACATTTAAAACATCATACTTGTTCACCCAGGGAAGTAAATATACTCTTGTAGGAAAAAAAAATAGCTTACTAGCAAAACAAGCTATGCCCTTCTTACATGAGGGGGGAATTTGAAAGCAAAACAACAGCAAGTGATCTCTCCCTGACTTTGGAGGACACCTGGTCTTCAGCCTCAAGTTGTTTACTAAGCTGAACAAAGGCTCCCCTCCCATTCTTGGGTGAGCTATTCAGCTTCCTCAAGAGTTCGGTGAATGAATTTTAAAGCACAGCAGACTAACACAGAAACCGTTTTTTTACAGTTTAAGTCATTTATTTCATGATTTCCCTGTAGGGGACTAAGTTTTAATTTCTTTCTCTTTCTTTCCTTCTCTCTCTCTCTTTTTATTTCAAGACAAGTTTTCTCCCTGTAGCCCTGGCTGTTCTAGAACTCAACTCTGTAGACCGAGCTGGCCTACAGAGATCCACCTGACTCTGCCTCCTAAGTGTGGTGGTTAAAGGAGTGTGCCACCACCGCCTGGCTAATTTCTAATTTTTTCTTCAATGGAGATTCTGATTTTTGATTTCAGATCTTTTTATTTGAAAGAGGGGGTCTGAAGCACTCTGTTTATACAAACAGACAGCATTCTTTCTTTAAAACTATTTTTAAAAAATTTTAAGTGTGTGTGTGTGTGTGTGTGTGTGTGTGTGTGTGTGTACACTCTCATGCACATGTGAGCATAGTGCCCTCAGAGGCCAAAAGGGGACAGCGGATGCCTGGAGCTGGAGTTATGGACAATTGCAAGGCTCTTGGCATTGAGTCCTGGGAAACGAACTTGGGAGCCTCTAGAAGAGTAGCAAGTGCTCTTAACTGCTGAGCACAATTTCCGGTCAAAGATAACATTCTTCTTCTCTTTTCAAAAGAGAACCATCAAACTAGAAAATACATTCTAGAGAAACCAGTGCTGAGACTCAGTAGGATACACCGCAGGCTGGCTAAAGGAATGAGAGAGGATAGAAGTGAGCCAGGCTTTGGGTTCATGGAAAGGAGATGTTTCATAGATGCTGAATGGATAAATGGACAATAATGGCGAGACTGAGGTTGTCCTTCGAGAAGCGAAGGCAGCAAGAGAAATTGGCTGGAGTGGGAGTAGAAGATACGAGCTAATTGTAGAGATATCAATCTTAAGTCCCCAGAAAGTCACCGTGGTACACCAGTCCAAGAGGTGTCTTCCTGGATGAGATTTGAGCTCATGGGAGATGAAGAGGAGAGACTGCCCACGGGAGAAAAGATGGCTAATACGGAACACCGACCACTGTCTATATTTAGGGGCGTTGTGTACAACTGTTTGAATGTGTGTAAACCCCAGGACTCATCTATGGATACCCAGTGTGAATGCATTAGGGAGTCAGGCTTTGAGAAAGTGGACAGGACACAAAACGGGAGCCATTACAAGTGCCATTATTAGCTTAATCCAGAGCAGTAGCAAGCTCTTGCTCATATGACCAGAGCAGGGTCTGTACCAGCACCTGGCCACGCAGGCACCTGGCCCCAGGCTTCTACCTCTGGAGCTAAGAAACGCATTTCTGCTGTTTCCAGTCCACCCAGTCTATTTTAACTTGTCACGCCAGCCTGCCCTAGTCTATTTTCCTATGCTATTGCACACTACCACAGGTGAGGTAATTTATGAACAATAGAAATTCATTTGTCTCCTGGTTCTGGTGGCTGGGAGGTCCAAGCTCAAGGGATCATATAGACTGTGGGTTGTTTTGCTGGATCAGAACCTTGGGGAAGTCATCTCAGAAGTGACAGAGGAGATTGGGGGCAGTGGGGGAGGAAGGGAAAGATGCCTAATGAAGGATATGGCTTGGGAATGGACTTCCTGTCATTTCCCGCTTTTCCTTTAGCCTTGTTGCCCACTGCCTTAGACCATTTGAGCCACGCAAGGGTTTAATTGAACCCACCAAAATATAGGTTGAAGTTTAAGTCTTGCAAGAACAGACCTAGGGTTCCATAAAAAACTCATGCACAGTACCATTGAGCTGCATCAGCAGGGCAGCTTGCGAGGATGGGAAGTGGTGTCCTGTTGGAAAATGGAGAGGTAAAAACTCCTTGCCAGTGTTGGGAATAAATTGAGTAGAAGAGCCTTAAGATTGTTAAGAATCAGGTCTGTGTTCCAACTCAGTGTCTCCTATATCTGTTATGTGGTACCAGCTAGGAGTTGGCCACCTGTGTCAATCAGTAACTGTGTTTTAGTCTTGGTCTACAGAGTCAAGTTATGGTCAGCAGGGTTGCTCTTGAGCCTAGGGCAGGTTAAATGTAGAATTTGAGCAGCACAGGAGAAGAACAGGGTTGGACACATTTGAGGCCCAGAAGATCTACTCAAGGAGGACAGAAAATGAGAACAAAGGCAACTGCAGCCCAAAATGGAGAAGGAAGAGTTGGTGTGTTACCTTACCTAGTCTCCAACCTAACCTGTCCCTGCTGACAGTGCATGACATTCCTTGTGAGGGTTGTGTGGTGCCTGAAAGTCAGGCTGGAGAGATGAGGACTCTGGAAAGCTCAGCTTAGCCGCCCACTACTCTAGGGATTATCTTTGCTTCATTGTGGATGTTCTGTTCTGTGTTTGCCTTATAATCTCGGCCTGGTCTATCTATTAATGGATCCATCCAATAATATTACTAAAATGCCAAGCATGGCTCCAGATCCTCTGAACTGTACACTTAGAAATGGCTAAAATGGGGCTAGAGAGATGACCCATCAGTTAGGACTCTTGCTGCTCTTGCAGAGGACCAGAGTTCAGTTCCCAGCTCCCACTCTGGATAACCTCACAGTCACCTCTAACTCCCAGCATTCATGAGGTCCAGAAGAGTCCGGGCTACACAGGAAGACCTTACCTCAAAACAAGAGAAAAAGGAAGGAAAAAAAAAGAAATA
Source organism: Mastomys coucha (assembly GCF_008632895.1). Classification (NCBI taxonomy): domain Eukaryota; kingdom Metazoa; phylum Chordata; class Mammalia; order Rodentia; family Muridae; genus Mastomys; species Mastomys coucha. The sequence continues at coordinate 67,050,443 of NW_022196896.1, read as the reverse complement.
AAGTATGGAACAAAAAGGTTAAGATAGTAAATTTCACATTCTATGCATTTTACTATGACTTCAAGAAAAATGGAAATATCCAAAACTATTTTTTGAATTACTTGGGTGTACTCATTTCTCCCCAGCACCAGATTTCTATAACAAATGAAGGCATTTTTTAAAACGATATTTTTGAGCATTGCAAACAGCCCAAGAACTCATTCTCCAATGTAGATTGTGGGAAAATGGTAAAACAGTTGAATCTGGAACAGAGGAGCAAGGGAAGCTATGCATCTACCAGACCAAGGCTGTTCCCTTACTGTGTGCTGTGAGGATGGGAGTTAATGCCTGTTCTCCTCAGTTAGTGTTTATACTTCCCAACACCATATCATTGCTTAAGTTCAACTATAACACAGTTATCTCTCGTCCCTGCATAGCCTGTGGATCGTTTCAAACAATAGTGTGGGTTTGAGCAGCTCTTGTAATCCCTTTGTAGGCTCGATGAACTTGGATACTAGGGATGGATATTACTCCTTTGATAAAGTTTGGGTCTCCTCTCACCAGTGAAGTGACAATTTTGGAGTTTTGGTTTCTTCAAAAAGCACAGAGTATGTCTTCATTATAATCCCAGGTGTGGGGTACAGGGCTGCTTCAGATCATCCATAGCAGCTGACTATGATTTGCCTCGTGCTCTAGCAGAGACATGATTTTGCCAGTTGCAGATAGTTTCTGCAATTGTGTGATGTGTGGACTTCTGGGAATTTTTCAGAGGGTGTATAAAATGCTAGGGCCCTGGGAGGCATGGTGAGTTCTTGGTTTGTTGCTTGTTGGTTGAGGTTTGTTAAGTAGTTGTATGCAAAGAAACAGCAAGAAGAAATTAGATATCCTGACTGCGAATATCAAACTTGCCCCAAGGAACCTGATGCCCCTAATCAGTGGGAAGTAGTTTAATGATAATGTCACCCCCTTTCTTCTCTATCTTTTTTCTCTCCTATCTAGTGTTAGGCAGTTGAAAGGGTGGAAGAAAGGGGGGTAGGGAAGGGTGGAAGAAAGAAGAACCCATAAAATTGCAAACACCAGCAACACACAGTCAAGGCTCTTGATGAAACATTCTGTGAGAGTGGAAATGTTCTCCAGTCTTACTCTTCATTATGGTAGCTAGTGAGACCTAACAAATGAATACGGAACTTTACTTCAACTTCAATTGGAACAGCCATATGAGTAATGGCTTCCATTCTGGATAGAGTCTAGACCCAGAGAAGGTATGCCAAAGTAGTACCTGCCTTCTGGAGAGGGCTAGACATCTCTACTTGGCTGTTACTTATTATTTCTTCCGCAATGAGTTCCTTTTTGGAAACGCTGCATGGTTAACAATGTGGGGTGGAAGATGAGTAGGGGCAGCAGAGGCTCAGGCCTTCCTTGGAGAGCAGGTTTCCCAGGAGGACCAAGCCTCTATGAACCTTCTAAGTCAGCATCCCCAGCTCAGCAGGGACATGCTGAGTCATCATGGTCTTTGTATGTCTCCAGATCTGAGTTAGCTCTTCTCTTGGAACTAACTGGTCTTGGGAAGGACTGACAAATGGGAGAGGTAAAGCATCAACTCCAAGTTCTCACTCCCTCCAAGGACGTTTTTCTTGTACCTATAATAGAAAGCAACTAGAACGGAGCAACAGCTGATGGAATGCCAAGTCCACTCACAGAGACCTTACCTGGTAGGTGGTGGTTTAGAAGGAAAAGGCCTTCTCTCCTCATCCAGATTTATTCATTCCTTAAGTGATACTCAGTATTCCTTCTTTCCTTCATCATCCCCCACCCCCACCCCCAATGACTGCTTCTAGAACGTGAGAAAGGATCCAATTTCCTGGCCATCTATGCCAGGCCTCATATGAACTGCTTAGAAGTAACATAGCCCTTAAAGAGCTTACAAGTATGGATGGAAACACAAGATGCAGGCCTTGCTTGGCACATGAATCCAGACCTTAGAATGTATATATAAACCATCTAGTGTCCTTAAGATAATTCATGGCTTACATTTTAAATAGAATACAGAAGAGAATAAGGATTAAAAAAAGAAGCATGTGTATGTGTACATATGTTGCATGTACATATATACATATTTAGGCTTACATATTTTATAAAGCACACATATATGAGCCAGACAATGTAGAAATAGAAACTCAATACAGCACAAATGAAAGATTCAAGGCTTTTGCTGTTCTTCCTCCTCATAAGGTAACCCCATACTGTCTTTTCTTGGTTCCGTCTATAAAACTGAAGAAATATGAATCGGCCTGGAATCCCAGCTACTTGGGAGGTTGAAGCAGGAAGGTCACAGGTCACAGGCCCATCTAGGCTACAGAGTGAACACCAGGCTGATCTGGACAAAAAGTGAGGCCTTGTCTAAAAGCAAAAACAGAAATGAAGGCTGGGAATAGCTCAGCAGTGAAGTGTTTCCTTAGCACGTGAAAGGTTCTAGATTTAATTCCCATTCTTGGAAAAAAAAAACCAAGAGAGAAACAATAAAAAGAAAAAAAGAAATGTACCTACACATCTTAGTTTTCAGGTTGCTGGGCATATATCATTTACAGAGATAAAAAGCACACAAACATAAAGATTTTTTTTCCATAAAGTGAGCCTGGAGATTTTTACCTGAAGGCCTCATATCAGCTGATATATGCTGTCTGCTTGGTGGTCCAATGTTTGAAAGATCTTGGGGTTCCAGATTAATTGAGACTGCTGGTCCTCCTACAGGATTGCCCTTTACCTCAGCTTATTTCACCCTTCCCTAATTCAACAACAGGGGTCATCTGCTTTTGTCCATTGGTTGGGTGCAAATATCAGCATCTGACTCTTTCAGCTGCTTGTGAGGTCTTCTGGAGGGCAATCATGATAGGCCCCTTTTTGTGAGTGCTCCATAGCCTCAGTAATAGTGTAAGGCCTTGGGGCCTCCACTTGAGCTGGATCCCACTTTGGGCCTGTCGTTGGACCTTCTTTTCCTCAGGCTTCTCTCCATTGGAGTGAGGAGCCGGGGTGGAAGGTGGTGGCCTCACCCAAGGCATCAGCCATGCCCGAGAAGCTCTGGAGTGCTCAGGCTGCGAGTGGCAACTGGGTAAGTTTCGACTGGGGTTCGGACTGGGACTCTGAGATTGTGGCTGTTCTAGGAGGGTTCTTTGAGAAGCTAGTTTTCCTAACAGCTCCTTCCTAGACGAACCTCCAGGAGATTTGGTGATTGACTCAAAAGCCACCAGATACGGGACAGTAATATAATTTGGATATCTCAACTCACTCAACTGCTTAGATCAATCAACTGCAAGACATTACCTGCGGCCTCCTCCACCTTTAGCGGAACTAAAGGCCTTTGTCCAAGGCCTCTGGACAAAAAGTGAGGCCTTGTCTAAAAGCAAAAACAGAAATGAAGGCTGGGAATAGCTCAGCAGTGAAGTGTTTCCTTAGCACGTGAAAGGTTCTAGATTTAATTCCCATTCTTGGGGAAAAAAAAAACAAGAGAGAAACAATAAAAAGAAAAAAAGAAATGTACTTACACATCTTAGTATTCAGGTTGCTGGGCATATATCATTTACAGAGATAAAAAGCACACACACATAAAGATTTTTTTTTTCCATAAAGTGAGCCTGGAGATTTTTACCTTCTACACAAGTGGGCAGTCCTCCTCTTTGCCCTAAATGCCTTGTGTTCATCTCAAATGTGACACACTGAAATGTGTCCCCTTCAAAAATGACATGTCTCTACTACTTCAGACCACAACGTTATTTGGAGACAACATATTTATACAGGGAAGCATGCTATAGTGAGGTCAGAATGAGGGACCTTGATCCCAAAGATGACCTCATATAAAGCAGAAAATTTGGGAGGAGTGAGAGACACATATGGGGGAAAGATAACAAGAAGAGCCTGGGACAGGAGGAAAGCATTTACATGTCAAGGGGAAAGTGTCAAAAGAAACCAGTCCCTCTGGCACCTTCAACTTGGACCTCTGGACACCATAACTGTGGTGACACAAAAGTTTCTTGCCTATGTCAGTCAGCCTGTGGCCCCTTTGTCATGACAGCTGAAGAGACCCAAGCAGATGGTGCATTACAATTTACTTTACCAATCCCTTTGATTTCAAGAGTACCTCCATGCCTCAAAATAACTGCTTCTAGCGAACTCTTCTCTGGATGGTTAAGCTTATCTACGTACTTTCCAGATAAGATGATCTGTGTTTTGACATAGCTGGCTTTGTGATGTAACCCATCTAAAAACTAGGCAGGCAGATGAAGATGCTCATCTAGACTTCCCATCTCACAGGGAGGCTAGCTGTTAAGCAAGGCAGGTGGCATTATCGGCAATCTTTTGTCACATGTGAAGTTCTACTAGAATCCGCTTGAAGCAAACTAACTTCGCAGATAGCTGTTATAGGATTTGAAAGAGATGCAACTAAAGAACATCTACCTGGACAAGGGAGCCAGGCACCATAGGGCAGCTCTGCATCTGAGTTCAGGCCTGCCTCTCTCTGAATATTTGATCAATTCCCCTCTTTCAGAGGTTAGCTTCCTCTCGCTGTTGAAGGCTTCTGATGAACTCAGCCTGGGCGCTGGGCTCATGCCTTCTATCACACTCTCATTGCTGCCTCATGGCAACTTTGAGATTCACTTGGATGATGGGCTAGTATTGAGGTTCAGAAGGGGGCCTGCCATTGTAAAAATGGTGGCCAGCAGATAGCCCACCTGAGGCTTCTAATTGCTTGTGATTAAGAATGTTCTAGAACAGGTAGAAGTTGAGTGCTGGGTCACTTGAGGAAAACCTAAGGTTTCACGATCTTCATGGAAAAGCTCTGCTCATGCATTTTTCTCTCTAGACCACAGAGAAGACCCCACACTCAAGCAGGGGCACCTGCTTTTAATAGGTCAAGGCCACCAAACACAAATCATCCAGCAGGCTGCAGCCAAAACAAGCCATGTCAAAACAAGGCTGGGTTCTGCCTGCTTGAAAGGTGTGTAGCCGCAGCAGCTGTTCAGAATTTGCCACGAGACATACCAGTTAGGAGATGTTGCTGGCATGCAACCTAGGGAACAACCCGACCAGTACTTAAGGTTATTGAGAAAAATACCTTGGGTCACGTGTATTCCAGGATGTTATGTACTTGAAATTAATCATCCGTACCCAGCCCAGAGCCTGTTTAATTATGGTCCCCTCCCATGTTGCCTCTTTTAAAACTTGACCTCCTTTTGGTTGCAATTCAAATTCAGCAAGACAACAACCTGGTTTTCTGATTTGGAAGAAATCTTTCTAGAGATGAACAGTTGGGGCAGGAACAGGGTCTGAGCTGTGTGGAAGAGGCCTTCAGAATACCTTTGATGCCTGGGGAAATGCCATTCATCTGTGACATGGGGAAGATCACTCATCCCAATCCTCAGCTTGGGTACTCAGTTGCAAACCAAAGGACATTCAGGTGACACAGTAAACAGGCCCCTGGTTCTCTATGAGAACCTGTCAGCCACACATCCTTGATGTGTGTGTTTTGAGATAAGCGTAGGTGTTCCTGTTTAGTTCTGAGTTCCTAGCAGGGAGGTACCTGATGTAGACTTTGGTTTTCCAAATCTTAGTGTGTCCTTGTTTGCCTGGTATTGTACTTGGAGAGTCAGTGGTAGTGGGAGAGACAGCCCTTGAGAGAGCTACATTCAGGCAAAGTTAGTGCCACTGAAATGAATCTTAAAATGAGCCAGCATGAAGTAGGAAAGAGATATTGTAAGACTCTGGCCAGCTTTAGCTTACCAGGGACCTCCTGAGTGAGCCACTGGGAGCCAGGAACTGATGCAAAAAGCAAGAGGAATTTATTGTTCCAGTGCACTGGGGTCGTCCCAGACCCGAAGGAGAGGCAGTGACCCTAAGCAGCTCATTCAGTGAGCTTTTTATACAGTTTTCAGGGCAGCAGCCATTAGGCACAATGTGATTGGCAGAACAGTGTGACTTTTTAAACTGTTAGGTCTTTAGGGAATGAGGTGGCAAGGACTTCCCTTGTCTGAAGGTGGGCAGTGGTCTGTCCTGCAGAATGTGTCCCCACCCATAGGTTGTTCCCCAACCCTGTGGTCTGAGGAATGTTAATTAGTCTCTCTCTTCCAGAGGGGCAAGTGTTCCACGACCTTCCCAAAGTTCCTGAGCTGACCTTTTCAATATAGTATGCTCATGCTTTCAAATTAAGTGTAGACACTAACACACATACAGAGACAGAGATAGATACAGACACAGGCACAGACAGGCACACACACACACACATACTCTCTCTCTCTCTCACAGACTTTTAAGTATCTCTAGCTATAGCCCTATGTGTTATATCATTTAAAGGTCATAACTTACAATCAGATTTAAATTTTAAGCAAAGTTTAAAAGTTAAGTAAAAATTTTTTTTAAAAAAAACTTTAAGAATGAACTGACTGACTTACTCTTTTAAAGCATTTTCTTTGGTAAATGCAATTGTGATGTGGTTGACGAGGATCACTCTTTTATGATGAGCCAGGCAGGAGAGCCGAGTAGGTTAGACACAAAGGTCACTTGTGTTCTTAAAACTCTTTGTTACATTTGTTTGGATGTCACATGCCTGGGGTAGAGGTTAGCATTAGATATCTTCTTCTATTGCTTTCTGTCATTTTCGGGGGTAGGGGGCAGGTTTCTTCTTGAACACAGAGCTTGCTGAGTTTGCTAGTCTGGTGGGCCAGCAAGCTCTGGCACATTTCTGTCTCTGCCTCCCCGGTGTTGGGATTACAGCTACTCCCTGTGTGTCTGGCTTTCTTCTACGGGCTCTGGGGAATTAACTTGGGTTTTCACACTTGCCTGGCAAGCACTTTACTAACTGAGCAATCTTCCAGGACCCCTGTTTTTATTAAACAGGAGAGATAGATAATCCAGGTACAGTGTGGTTGATACCTGTAAATTCTATCACTTTGTCATCAGTGTTGGGGGGCAGAACAACGGGGAGCTGGAGGCCATCCTAGGCTACATTGCAGAGACCCTGTCTCAACACCCAAACCTAAAACCACAGACAAGGAACATGCACTTGAAAGGGGTGTGTTTTCAACAGTAGGACATTTTCTTTATTAGGGATTTGAAATAGGCCACATGAGCCAACTAAGTGAACCATGAGTCAGATCAACAAATCAAAGGAACACCAGCCTTCTCTCTGCTGAAAGCGATCTTTAGAGCCACACAGCCAAGGGGCTGGAAGCCACAGGCCACATAGACCTTGGGGGCCTTCCCCAACTACCTCTCAGTTCCTCCTTCCTCAGCCTTCCTTGAGGGAGGTCTGTCTCCTCTATTTCCACCTCTTTAAGACTCTTCATAGTGATGGCTTTCTCTATTTTAAGGTCCTTTAACTGTGCCATTTATTGTCAACAAGTGACAAACATTTTAATGAAGTTGGAAATAGAGGATACTCCTTTATTATAGGGAGATGAGGAAGGGTCTCTCTGCAGATAGATCAGGAGCTGTAAAGGGGCAGTCACAGGAAGATGGGGACAGGGGCCCCAGGAAGTGGGCAAAAGGCGGATGGTGGGAATTACTTCAGCACGGAGGTCAAAGTGAGGGAGACTGATGGGAGTTAGCTCACAGAGGTACGCAGGCTGCTGCTGTAGTTCTTGTAGCCTTTGGTGTTTATTTTATTATAAAACATGATGCAAGGACTTTGCAGGGGTTTCAAGTTGGGGTAAAGTACATATAACAAATATTTTAACACTTAGCCATTTTTGATGCACAGTTTGGTGGCATTAAGCACATCTACACTGACATGTAGCCATCCCCACCCTTGGACTCTACAGTTGCTTTGTTCTTTCCAAACCCAAACTCTGTTCCTATCAAGCTCAGCTTCTCGTTTTCTCTCCCCCTCAGTCCCTGGAACCAACGTTCTGTTTCCCCATCTCTGCAAAGTAGATTGTTCTAGACACTGCAAGTAAGTATCATACCTTTCTGGGGTTGGCTTGCTTCATTTAACCCTGTGTCTTCAAGGCTCACTCTATGTTGTATTGTGTGTTTGAAATCCACCTATGGGTGAATCATACAACCGTGTGCCTATGCCAAGTTGGCTACTGCTCTTGTTTCTGAGATAGGATCGCACTATGCACCTCAGGCTAGCCTGGAACCTGCTGCTTAGCCTCAGACAGTATCAAACTCTCCTCTGCCCCGGGCTCCTGAGTGCTGAGATTTAAGGCCTGTGACACCTTGCCCAGCTTGTTTCTTTACCTTTAGATGGACTCTTGGGTTGTCCCTCCTTTGGGCTGTTGTTGGCATGATGAACATAATTGTCAGAGACCTTGATTTTAGTCTTTTTGAATGTTCTAGAAGTGTAATTACGGGATCATGTGGTCAGTGTAGTTTTAATTATCTGAGAAAGCACCCCAGTGTTTCCATAGAGACTTATCACTTTGTATTTATACAGCTGTGCGCAGGGGGCCAGATTCTCTGTGGCTTCCAAATCCCTGATCCTTTACTTTTTATAAAGATTAATTAATTTTTAATTTATGTGCATGCATGTGTGACCACACTTCTCCACGACTTCTGCTTCAGCTCCTGCCTCTAAGTTCCTGCCTGTTTTCCCTCAGTGGACTGTGACCTGGGATGTGTAAGCTAACTAAACCTTTTTCTTTCCAAACTGCTTTTAGTTGTGTGTGTATTTATTTTTTTGCTTATTTGTTTTTTAATCCTAGCACTAGAAAGCCTAGCCCAGCCTTATGAGTTTCTGTGCACCACATGCATGCAGATGTCCTTGGAAGTCAGAAGAAAGTATCAAGTTCCCTGGAACTGTGGCTACAGGGGGTTGAGGGAACCAAATGCCAGTCCTCTGCAAGAGCATACATGTTCTTAACCGATAAGCCATCTCTCCAGTCCATTCTTCTTGTTCTCTTCTTTAGCCATCCGGGAGGGTCCTTCTTGGAGAGTTTAGGACAGGAGAGTAAGTAACTCTGTTGTGTGGTTTGGAAGGCTCCCTCCAGCTGCTGTATGGAGGGTGGCAAACAGGGTAGGATGTCTAGGGTCAAGGAGGAGATGAAGAGGTGTTGACAATGTGTGACGAGACATTTCTTTGTCAAATCATGAGCCCTCTGTGTTGAGAGCCATGGATATAGCCTCTCGACATTTCTGGGCCCATAAGGATACCTTCCACAGAGGGCAGGATTGTGTGGCCCTGGAGGTGGGAACATGTGTTAACAGCATTTGTGTAAGAGGATGCAAGGTCAGAAGTGGAAGGGAGGGGACTCCTGCTTCCAAGGAGAAAGGTGGTGCCAGAAAACACAAGCTCACAGCATGTCCTGTAGAATCTGAAGGGGAATTAGAGGAACATGGGTAGGCAATGAAAGTAAAGGCAAGCTCTGTGAGATGACTACTTCTTGATCCTGGAAGTTATTGTGAGAAGAAAGGTGGGAAGGCACTGGGTAGGTGTCCAGTAGGAACAATGGGGGAAGGGGAGGATCCAGGGGCTCCATTAAATACCCAAACTGATGTCCATTTGGCAGCTCACAGCCTTAGGCCTCTCCTGTCCCAAAGGGATAAAGCTGTTACTTTGTCTTTCCCCACAGCTTGGTATTCTGTCATTCCCAGTCATTCATTTCTTTGACAGTGCCAGGGACTACGTTTGGACACAGCCCTTCATGACCACTAGCACGCCCATTACAGAAGCTAGGGCCATGAAGGGCTGTTGGCAGCAGTAGCTGCCCAGATTGTGTGCCCAGGCTCTGCTGTTCTCTCAGAATCACTTCTCAGCACCTTCAGCATTCCCATGTGATGTCATTGGTCCTAGAACCACACAGCCTGCAGGACACAGCTGCCTGCACAGAGGTGAGCAATGAGAGAACCACTGGGGAGGGTCTTAGGACTGGCTCAGCCCTCACAGAGGCAGCCCTGGGGATGCAGATGGAATCAACAGATTGGTGGTGAAGGGGGTGTGTGTAAGGGAGACAGGAGAGTCAAGAGGGAGAGCAGAGATCCCTGTGGGAACACTCTAGAGTCCAGTTGCTTCCCCACATCCTACAGAAGGGATGCTTGGGTAGGGGCTGAGCCACCTGCTTGGATGAAAGGAGAGCAACCCAATTATTTATCTATTTTGTTCAGGTTTCTGATGTTTTACTAACAACAAATAGTAGAAAGAAGAAGAAAATTGGGGAGGGAGAGAAAAGAAGGGGAAGCAAGGAAGGAAGGAGGGAGGGAAGGAAGGAAGGAAGGAAGGTGGGAGGGGAGGAAGGAAGGAAGGAGTGGGGGAGGAAGGAAGGAAGGAGGGAGGGAGGGAGGGAAGGAGGAAGGGAAGGAGAAAAGGAAGAAAGATGAAGAACCATTCCACTGTTCTCTGAGGTCCTGGACAGATATTGTAGAAGACATAGCTCTCCCCACCCTGAGCTAAGGAAAGTCCCTCCCAAAGTTTGGTTCCAGCAATGTATGAGACAGGAAGTATAAACAAACTACTTCCTGGTGGGTCTGTTGGGGAAAAGGTCAGCCTGGGACAAGGGGGATGTTAGGAACTCAGGATCTTCAGGGTTGTGTAGAACATAAGAACTGGATTACTCTTGAGGGGACAAGGGCAAAGTAGGCAGGTTAGGCTCCCTTTGGCCTAGTCAGGGAGGCTGGACTCATAGAATCAGCTTGGCCTCAAAGAACCAGGGTGCTGCCACAGGAGGATGCTTCAGACAGGCCCATCTGGGAAAGGTGATTACTTAAAGTTTAAAAATTATGAAAATTGTGCGCGTGTGTATGTGTGTGTGTGTGTGTATGTGTGTGTGTGTGCGTGTGTGGTGTGTGTGTGTCCTTTAGGCTAGGCTAGCATGGAACTCATTTTTTCCTTCCTCGGCTTTCCAGAGTGTAGGATCCCAAGGTCAGGGCCACCATACCCACGGCCTTCATACCGTTTGAAGAATAAAATGGTTTTGACCTCACATTTAAAGTGGAATTTCTCAGCGAATCCCAACGTAGATGCTTTGGACTCACACCAAAGGAAACACCTTCACTGTCAACTCAGAATAACTTAAGAATGTCTCTTGTACCTGGCTTCAGAATGTTTCCTTGCCTTCCTGGCTGGAACTAAAGCCGGATTTCTGGAACGACTCACCTGGGGAAAGGCTTACTGATGGTCTGGTTATTTCTTTTCACCTATTTAGCTTAAGAATTCTTTTACTTATGTCAATGACATTGGTACTTGAGACATACGAATTTCCCAAGATAGGTTTTGGCTGGAGGGCAGGGAAGCATGTGTGGGAAGTCCTCTGAAAACAATCTATTAATATTCCATGATCCATGTCTTGAAGGAACTATGTTATTGTGATGGCTTACATAACTATACCCTGTCACAGAGCCACTATTGGGTGCTCTAAACCATGTTCCAAGACCTCACCCTACAGGTAGAGCGTATAAACGTTTCTCCCTTCATTAGTTGAAGTTTTGAACACCCTTAGTTCCTAACAGTGGCATCTTGGTTTCAATATTGTGCGACTAAGAGAAAAAAAAGTCCAAGCGTTTAAGCATTCCGAGTTTGCTTTCCTGGCTCTGACTGGAAGGTGCCAGCTCAGATCATGCAAAGCCATTACGGACCTGGAACTCTTTCTCCTGAGGATCTGTCCTGCCAGGCTCTGAAACCAGGAGGGCTGGGTGTGGACTAAGCAATGACTGCTTCCAGGTGGGCAGGTTTTGTGACACACAAATATGTAGGAAAGGTGGTGGAATAAGATAGCTCATTTGGGAAAGGTGATTTCAAAGGAGGTACCTAGGGGAGGTGAGTCAGGCAGTGAGCCAGGTTGAATCCACCTGAGAGGGACTGAGCCAAGGTGAGTGAGTCCTTAGAGTGAAAAGCTGGGAGACAGGAGCGGGGAGCTGTGATGGGGGAGAGAAGATTGGGAAGATGGAGGGGGTCACAGGAGAGATTCTAGAGAACCCCATGCTACCCTTGGAGGCAGATGGACATGGCCCCCAGTTAAGTGGCTGCTAGAACTCTGATTGGTTGGTTGGTTGATTCTCTTCCTTCTCTTCTTCCTCCTCCTCCTCCTTCTCATCACTCTCCCTCCCTCCCCTTCCTCCTCCTCTTCCTCTTCTTCCTCCTCTTCCTCTTTCTCCTCCTCTTCCTCTTCCTCCTTCTCATCACTCTTCCTCCCTCCCCTTCCTCCTCCTCTTCCTCCTCCTCTTCCTCCTTCTCATCCCTCTCCCTCCCTCCCCTTCCTCTTCCTCCTTCTTTTAAATGCAACTAAATACCGAAAGGAAAGGATGAATCTGACCTCCTGCAATGGTTTGAATATCTCCCCCAAAGCTCTTGTTTCAGCGACAATCCCCAATGCACCAGGGTTGAGGGGAAGAGCTTTATGAGTAAGTTTGTCTGGGGAGGAGGTGAAGGGGAGGGTTAGTTCCCCATAATCCATGTACAAGGCCAGGTAGGACAGCAGGTGCCTGTTACATCTGTGTCGGTAGGTAGAGGCCAGAGAAGGCCCCTAGGGGATTTAACCAACCAGTAGCCCAGCCAAATTAGCAAACTCTAGGTTCTGTGAGATAGTGTCTCAAAATATAAGGTGGAGTGTGACTGTGGAAGTTAGTTGGCTTCAGTGTCTGGCCTTCACACACATTCACAGGTGTGCTCACATGTACACACTCATATACACAACAGAGCCTGGGGGCAGGGCTTGGGCTGTGATGTAAGAGTGCTTCTCTATTCTGGAAATGAGTTTGTTTTAAAAGTCAGTTAAGCTCCATTTGAGTTTCCATTCCCTCAGTTTGCCTCCTGCCATGCAAGAAGATCCTTGCCAATCACAAGGGACCCTATCTTAGACTGTCTAGCCCATGGAACTGTAAGGAATAAGGCTTTGAGCGGTCTGGCTCAAAAAGCTGCAGCTATTGTGGACAGTGTTCAGCCTCTTTGGAGAGCTGTATACACACACACCTGCTGGGTCCTTGGCCTCCTTCTGCTCTGGAACCCACGGCTAATACTTCCTGACTGCTGGGACTCAACTGAGGCAGAGCTCCCACCCCAGAGCCTTCTCTGAGCCCCTGAGTATGGCAGAGACACAGGAAAGATATCCTGCTTCCCCAGAAGTAGGGGGAGGGATATGAATCTAGGAACGCCACTTGGGGTGGATGATGAGCTCTCCTTCCAGAGCCCACGTATCTCCTAGCAATGAAAACACAACTGTACACATGATTCTTATCCCCAGAGAAGCCTGCTAGAGGCTCAATGTCCAACATTTTTGTTATAGGCTGGTGGCCTAAGCATCTGTATCTGATGTGTCCCTAGACACCACCCCCACCTTGACCAGGACAGGAGGTCAGCATTAATCTCACTGTAGGCATAGTCGGGGCACAGAGAGCTATTATGACCAGTTAGCTGTTGATTGAGCCAAAGGGCCAGACAAACAATAGGCCTACTTGGCTGAGCCCTGGGCTACTCACTCCTTCTGAGTTGAGCTGTGTGATTTGGATAAGCTCTGTTATCATCTCTCTTGGCCTCATTTTTATATCTCTAACAAATGGGTGTATGCTGAGGTAAATATTTAAAAGCCACTCCATGCTCCCGGTGGGTGGGTGTGGCTCTGCACCTGCCCATCCAAGAGCTCTGGATTCACAAATGAAAGATGCTCAGGACCACACACACACACACACACACACACACACACACACACACACACGCATACACACACACACAGAACATTATTTTTAATATGCCTCAATGGCTGGGCTTTTCCCTAACTCCATGTGGCTAACCCATTTCCTCCTCCTGAGTTATACTTGCTAAATCTATATTTCATCTCTGCTACCCCAGACCCAATCAGGAGAATAATGCCCGGGGTCATTTTCCTGGATTCTTACATGTTGGCAGGCTTTTAAGTCTGATCTCTGTCATAGAGATTCCGCCTTTCTCCTGTTCTGTGTTTCTCTTGGGAATCCTCAAAGTCCTGCCTTTATCTCCCTGCCCAGACATTAGCCATTGGCTCTTTATTGATCAGGCAAAACACCAACCGTTGGCAGGGACCTACAGTAGACATGCGAGCTCCTATGTAAGCAGAAATCAAACCCCCAACAGGTGCATGGCAATGAAGACTGTTGACTTAACAGGATCTAGAAATCAAGTAAGAGACAAGGCTATGACTATGTCTATGAGGGATTGTCTAGATTAGCTCAGCTGTGTGGCACTCTTCTATAGGCTAGGGTTGGCTAGATAAAAAGAAAGTTCAATGCTAGCACCCACCTCTCTGCTTTCCAGGTATGGGCATAATGGGACCAGCTACTTCCAGATTCTCCACTTTCCCACTGTGATGGACAGTACCCTTGAGCTAGAAGCCAACATGCTTCCTTCTTTCCCTAAGTTGCTTTGTCAGGGTGTTTTGCCACAGCAACAGATAAGCTATTAATATAATGTGCTTACAAAGAATCACTGTAGTTGCTGAATGTGTTATTAGTTGATGCATCCTGGGAGAGTGGGCTCTGCTACTCAAGAGACTTTGCTCAGCTCCATGAGCCCCAACTTTGGCTTTGTTGGTTGTACCAGTTGACTGCAGAGCAGCTTAGGATTAGTTAGACAGAGGACTCTAGGTTGAAGGGATGAGCTAGACTTTGGAGATAATTTACATAGATCTTTGATATTATGTCCTGTATAGTTCATTTTATGTATTATAATGTATTATCTGAGGCTATGGCATTTGTAAAGAAAAAGGCCTCACCTAGTTCACTGCTCTGGAAGAATGGGAATAGGAAGCTGGCAGTGACTTGGCTATGGTTAAGAGCCCATGGGTAAATGGGCTCACAGTGCCAGGCATGCACTTGAAGGAGGTCACATGATGTATGTCAGGTGAACAAGAAGGGGCTGTCTTGTTCTTTATATAGCAATTGTCTCTCACTAAGAACAAATTCATGTTACTGTACTAGCTGGTTTTGTGTCAACTTGACATAAGCTGGAGTTATCACAGAGAAAGGAGCCTCCCTTGAGGAAGTACCTCCATGAGATCCAGCTGTAAGGCATTTTCTCAATTAGTGGTCAAGGGGGGAGGGCCCTTCTAGGTGGTATCATCTCTGGATTGGTAGCCCTGGGTTCTTAAGAGAGCAAGCTGAGTAAGCTAGTGGAAGAAAGCCAGTAAGTAACATCCCTCCATGGCCTCTGCATCAGCTCTTGCTTCCTGACCTGCTTCAGTTCCAGTCCTGACTTCCTTTGGTGATGAACATCAGTGTGGAAGTGTAAATTGAATAAACCGTTTCCTCCCCAACTTGCTTCTTGGTCATGATGTTTTGTGCAGGAATAGAAACCCTGACTAAGACATGTTACCTTTAATCCTTAACCAGCAATCATCCCTTTTGAGGGATGTTCTTTCTATTAGATCCATTATTTGGGGGTTCTACTATCTCTCTCACAGTGGGAATAAAGCCTCTGACACATGAACCCTGGGAGACAAAGCAGACCTTAGCAAGCTGTGGCATCCAGGGTATGTAAGAAGAAAGATGCCAATCAGGAGTGCTGGATGTCTTGGAGGGCAGTGGAAGAGATTTGGGGACCACGGGAAGTCTTCATAGATCAAAGTTATGAGCAACAAGAAATTCTGGTGTATAGGACAGCAAAGGGCATAGGAAGGCCCAAGGCCAAGAAGCAGCAGTTGCAGGCACTCTGACTGAGACATTTAGTTTGCGGCCATGTCTCCAGCACTTGGACTTGCCTATTAACTCCTCCCCATTCTAGCTTTGTGACATTAGACAAGTCCCTTAACCTCCTTGGATTGAGTTTCTTCTGTTGTCTAATAGGAGCCAGATATATTTTGAATAAGACATGACCCCCGCAGGCTCTGGCATTTGAACACTTGGTCCCCAGTTGGTGGCGTTGCTTGGAGGTTGTAGAACCTTTAGGAAGTGAAGCCTTGATGGAGGAAGTCCATCATGAGAGCGGGCTTTGAGTGTTGTCTTGTGCCACTTCCTGTTTTCTCTCTGCTTTGTGTTTGGGGTTGAAGATATAATCTCTTAGCTTTCTGGTCCAATTGCCATGCCCACCTGATGACACACCTCCCCATCCTAATGGGCTCATCTCTCTGGACTATAAGCTAATTTTCTTCCACGCTCATTGCTTTTATTCATGGTGTTTTATCATAGTATCAGGAAAATAGATAATACAAGGACTGATATTGCCCAATCTCATAGGGTTTCATGGGCAGAGCCTGAATGCGACATGGGCTTAGGCAGTTTTTGATATATGTCCATGCCTAAGAATGTTAGCTAGTGTAGAATAATTTCACAACTGTTTGCTGTGCCCATCCAGATGGCTGTCCCTTCTGACCACACAAATCACAGTGCTCTGTGGCAGACACTTTGGTCGCAAGAGGGATTCTCCCAGGGAGGTCAGAGTTGCCAGCAGCAGCTTTGGGGGACTTCTGCCACCACCTCTGTGTGGACCATGTGCGGCCATTCTGCTATGTTTTCCTAACATCTGATATCCTCTCTTTCAAAGCATTCAGAACTGTTTCCACGTTTGGACCCTGTTAGAATACTCCCCTTGATGTCCACAGACGCTTGGTGAATTTTAATTTCTCACAGAGTCTGATTATTCATAGATCATGGTCATCGTCAAGTAAAGTCTCCTTAGCAATGTGGTGAGAATAGAAGCCTGTTAATTTTCACAAAGCTCCGTATGTGAGTGTGACAAGTGTCCATATTCTATCTGGCCCTTCCCTTAGAAAAAAATGGAAGCACTGAATGAATCCATCCATCAGGAAGAGCTCAGGCCAGATTCTTATCAAACACAGGGACTACAAAATTCCCATCCTCTTCCTGCTATCCCTGAGGAGAAAGACTCACCAAACTGCCACCCCTGTCCAATTGTGTCCCTGTCTCCTGCCTCTGAGATGAGTCTCTCCGTTATGGAGATGGTGAAAGTGACATTTCTTTCAACCACAGAGTTTGAGCTTATTTTAACAATAGAAATTACAAATGTATCCAGTGAAATAAGACGGGGGATTTGCAGATGCACGTTTCCCCTCAGCTTCTCACTATGGCTTCCACTCCAGTCCTTTTTATCAGAAGAACGTTGAATAAATACCAACTTTTGACAGGCAGAAATAGTGTCCTTAAGTTGTAGAGAAATACTGGTGTTCCAAGAATGGTTCCCTCCCTCCCATCCATCCTGTTTTCTGGCTAGAAAGCACCAGCTGCCGCCTTGTCTCTCTTAGGATGCTGCATCTGCTTCCTCCAAGTCTAGCTTAGTGTCTTCTCTACACTTTAACATCTTCTCTGGAGCTAAGAGCTTTTAAAAGTTAGACCTGGCAAATTTGGGAATACAGAGAGTGGGAGAAATAGTCTCCTCTACCAGGAAGGAGCACCAAGCAGCTGTCCAATGCTAAACACTGGTCAGCCCTGAAAGCATGCATAGACAGCCTAAGTGGGTTATATTTAGAAATGTATGCTCATATACATGTATATATGTGAGACCAATTAATGGAAAAAGAGGCCATGAATTTGAAAGCAAGCAAGGAGGGATAAATGGGAGGGCTTGAAGGGATAAAAGGGAAGGGAGAAATAATGTAATTGTATTATTATAATTTCAAAAATGAAAGAAAAATGGAGGTGCAGAGTATCAGTTTAGGGGCTGGAGATGTAGCTAGACTGTTTGCCTAGCATGTGAGAAACCCTAGGCTTGATTCTCAGAACCATATAAAACTGGGTGTGGTGGTACATGCCTGTAATCCTAGTGTTCCAGAGGTGGGAGAAAGAGTCAAGAGTTTAAGGCCATCTTTAGCTGCATACCCATTTGAGGGCAGCCTGGGATACACAAAATCTAAACAAACAGCCTGGAATACATGAATCCTCATCTAAGCAAACAGAGAAAATGAACAAACAGACAAAAGCTAGATTTGATGTTTTTGTGAGGAGCTGTTGCTGGCTTCTCCTGTGATAGTCTGCCTTAGTTGGAGCCCCTTGGGGATCCTTCCTTCCATGGTGCCTCTCCTGTTCACAGACATGAACCCACTTTTTTGGCCTCACTCTCCTCAACCTGCTTCTCTCTCAGTAGCCATCAGTCCTCCTGTGATGTCTTGAATACAGTTCCTTCCAAGTATAATGGGAGTAACAAACATCTAAGAGGAGCCTGGAGTCTGGAGGGACGACTCTCATGCATATACAGCCTAAACAGGTTTTATTTAGACATATATGTGCATATACATATATGCATGTGAGAACAGTGAAAAGAAAAAGAAGCCATGAATTTGAAAGAGAACAAGAAGAGAGCATGGGAGGACTCTGCGGGAGGAAAGGAGCAGGAGAAATGATGTAATTGTATTATTATAATCTCAAAAAATGAAAGAAGAGTGGGGTGTGGAGAGTTGGGGTGTGTGGGGCTTTCTCACAATTAGTTCTTGTAGAAGCTCTTTTGTGCCAGTCTTACAGCTTTAAATAAGATGGAAAGGCTCTTGATGATGTATTCATTTTCAAGTGAGGACTCAAGGCATCAGGGAAGTGACACTTAGAACAACACAGTCTAGTTCAGAGCCTAAGTCTCATGCCTTTTATCTTAGAGACCTTAGTTTCCTTCAAAGCAGGCAATATACAGGGGTCCAACATGTGATTCTCTGCTGGCAGGAGAGAGCAGAACATAGAGGCGAATGAGGGTCTAGGGTGGGGGTTGGAGGATAAAACTCACCTTAGATTCTCCCAGCAGTCACTATGTGATTTGTTCAAATAATGTCCCCCTTGGCCCTCCATTCTTGCAGCTGAAATGTTTATGAGAGTGAGTTCCAGGCCAGCCAGGGTTATACAGTGAGATCCTATGACAGGTTTTAACTTAATGCTGTAAGTCTTTTCTTTTAATTACTGCAAAAAAACATAAATATTGCTGTGGTGGTTTGCATATGCTCAGGCCAGTGAGTGGCACTATTGGGAGGTGTGGCCTAGTTGGAGTGGGTGTGACCTTGTTGGAGTAGGTGTGGCTTTGTTGAAGTAGGTGTGGCCTTGTTGGGGTGGGTGTGTGACTGTGGGTGTGGGCTTTAAGATCCCCATCCTAGCTTCCTGGAAGCCAGTCTTCTGCGAGCAGCCTTCAGATGAAGATGTAGAACTCTCAGCTCCTCTGTACAATACCTGCATGCATCCTGCCATGCTCCCACCTTGATGATAATGGACTGAATCTCTGAACCTGTAAGCCAGCCTCCATTAAATGTTGTCCTTGTAAGAGTTGCTTTGGTCATGGTTATCTGTTCACAGCAGTAAAACCCTAAGACAATTGTTCACATTAATGGTGTCCCATTTGTATATTCTGTAATCTTCAAAATGACTTGAATATATCTATTTTCTTAAACTTTTATTATTACAGAATGCAATAATATATTATATACTTAATTATATATTTATAGTTAATATATTTATATTATTTATTATATTAAACATATTGTATTTATTATATTTTAGATATAAATATATTATATATTTATTACTATAATGAAACCTTTAAAATCTGTGTATTTATGTGTGTATGCGTGTGTACATGTGGGAACATGTATGTGTACATGTATGTATATATGTATGTGTATAGTCATTGTTGTGCACATGTGTATGTGATTCATGTGGTGGATAGAGTTTGAAGTCAAGTATCTTCCTCTTTACATTTATTTTTAAATTAAATTTAATTTAATTTGGTGTGTACGTATAGGTGTTTTTACCTGGATGTATATCTATGCACCACATGTGTGCCTGGTGCCTGAGGCCAGAAGAGGGGGTCAGAAGCCCTGGAACTGATCTTACAGACAGTTGTGAGCCTTTATTAGGGTATTGCTCATGGAACCCAGGACCTTTGGAAGAGCAAGTTTTCCTAACCACTGAGCCATCTCTCCAGCACCTTTCCACTAAATTGTATGAGTCTGTGTCTTTCCCTGAACCCAGAACTCACCAATTTAGCAGGAGCAGCTGGCCAGTAAGCTTAAGGGATTCTCCTGTCTCTGTCATTCCAGTGCTAGGATTCCAGCTGTGTGACACCACAGATGTGTGTGTGTGTGTACATAGGTGTGTGTATGTGCACATGTGTGTGTGTTTGTGCACACATGTATGTGTATGTTGTGTGTTTGTGTGAGTGTGTGTGTATGTGTGTGTGCATGTGCTTGTGTGCATGTAGTGTATATGTGTGTGTGTGTATGCATGTGCATGTGTGAGTGTGTGTATATGTGTATACTAACTTTGGTCCTCATGCTTGCACTACCCACACTTTATTTACTAAGCCTTCTCCTCATTCCTCCCAACTTCCTTTCTTGTAGCTTTCTAAATGCACAAGGCTCTGGGTTCAATTCCCAGTAATTAAATACACTTAGATGGGAAAATGGAGGGGAAGCTCTGGAAAAGCTCAGTCAGGAAAGTGCTTGGTGTGTGACTATGAGGACCCATACATGACATAGTGTGTGCTTGTTAATCCCAGTGCTGAGAAAGTGGACAAAAAGAGCTGGAGGCTTACTAGTTAGCCAGCCTAGCCTAGTTGGTGAACTTCAGGCCCCAGTGAGACGTCTGTCTTAAAAAACAAGATGTAATGCTGGTGAGGAATAACACCTGAAATGACCTCTGGTCAATTTCATATGTATACATGTGCACACAACTAAATACTCACATATGCCCATACTGACATTTGCACACACACCTAAATACACACAGGTACCAATAACATGCATCTAAATATATACATGAACCCATACCAACATGTGCACACACACCTAAATGCACACATGTACCCAAACCAACACACACACATATATCTAAATACACAATTTCCCATATATACCAGCATGCATATAAGTATATACATGTACCCATACCAGCATGTATGTACACACCTAAATACACACTTGTATTTATACTAGCATGCATATTAACACCTAAATATAAAATGTACCATACCAACATACACACATGTGCCCATAAAATATGCATATAGACACTTAAATATACACATGTACTCATAACAACATGCACAATGCATAAACACACCCAAATATGTACATGTGTTCATATCCATACACACATACTAAATATACACATGTGCCAATACCAAAATACACACATGCACAAACACACCTAAATACACACATGTACCCATTCCAACATGCACATGCACAAATAAAACAAAGTTAAAACTTGTAAAAGTAAAACTAACCATAAAGAACTGTTATGAATAACTCTATAGAAACACATTTGATAACCTAGAAGAGATGTCTAGATTTCCAGAGTCAAGCCATCTAGTTGAATCAGAATCAGAGAGGGATTGAGGTACTGAACACTGCTCTGCAGCTGGATGTTACTAAAGTTTCAAAGAATTAACACAATATTTCTTAAATTCTTTTTTTTTAAAAAAAATAGAGCCTGCTTCCAGGATCATGTTCAACCATCTTTCGTGAACAGCCCAGGCCCACCAGCGCAGGAGTGGTACTGTCCATGGTGGGTGTAGGCCTTCCCACAATAATTAGCAATCATGAAAATGAGCCCATAGACATGCCCATGGACCAAGCTGATAGGAGAAATTCTTGAATTGAGGTCTTCTCTTTCCAGGCATGTTACTGACAACCAAGATTAGCCTCCATGATGGGCATCCAGCTTAGAGAGAAAGAGAATTTTTTTCTCTGCCCCTTTCTTCTCCTATCCTGGCCAGCTTTATGTCAAGTCAACAAAGGTTAGAGTTATCTGAAAGGAGGGAACCTCAAGGGAGAGAATGCCTCCATGAGATCCAGCTGTCACATTTCAATAATTAACAATTAATAGGGGAGGCCCAGTTCATTGTGAGTGGTGTCATCCCTTGGGCTGGTGGTCCTGGGTTCTAGGACCTGGGTTCTAGTCTGGTGAGCAAGCCATGGTGAATAAGGCAATGAGTAGCACTCCTCCATGGCCTATGCACCAGCTCTTGACTCCAGGTTCCTGCCCTGTTTGAGTCCCTGTCCTGACTTCCATTGATGACGAGCAGTGCTTTGGAAGTGTGAGCCACAGAAACCTTTCCCTCCCAAACTTGCTCTGGCTATGGCGCTTCATCACAGCAGCAGTAACGCTAAAGAAGACCTCTATTAAGCCTTCAAAGGCTTTGATGATCCCTGCACTCGTGAGAGCAGATATACTTTGCTTATCAATTCAGATACTAATACCTTTTGGAAATCCTCATGGACACCCCAGAAATAATCAATTATCTGAGCGTCAATTAACTTGACACATAAAATCAGTCATCACGGTATCTAAGTGCTGCAGGCTCTAAAAATATGATTTGATTGATCTGGTTTTCTTGTACCCAAGCCCACGTGGCTCTCTGTCACAGATCCGGAGCCTGCAGAGGGAGTTTACTTCTCATTTCTCAAGGAGAGGTGGGGTCTTCATGCAGCAGGGGTCTGGATCCACCACACTGGGCAGGATCTGAAGCATGTTACTAACATGGAAAACTGCTGTAAGATTAAAGGAAGGGATGAAGACAGCACAGGGTCCATTTAATGTAATTCTTGTACAAAAGCAGAAGTTATAAGTTCTGTGTATGGAAAAAGACATGAAAGAAGTACACAGCACCATTTTTGGTGACTGCTTTGGAAGCCGCTGCCGTAGTTTCTGTTGTCTTTTACACTGTCTTCTCTGAGTTTCCCACATTTTCTATAGCAGGCATATTACATATAAAAAATCAGCATGCTGTGCTTGCGTGTGTGTGTGTGTGTGTGTGTGTGTGTGTGTGTGTGTGTGTATGTATGTATATGTGTCTAGTATGTGTATATCTGTATGTGACTCTCTGTGTATGTCTGTGTGTAGTGTATGTGTATGTGCTTGCATATGTGTCTATGTGTGTAGTGCGTGTATCTCTTTCTCTGTGTCTGTGTAGTGTGTATGTACCTGTGTGTGTCTGTATGTGTCTGTGTATATGTGTGTAGTGTGTATGTTTGTGTGTCTGTGCCTCTGTGTGTATGTATAGTGTGTGTATGTGTCTGTGTGTAGTGTGTGTCTGTGTATGTGCCTGTATGTGTCTCTGTGTGTGTGTGTGTCTCTCTCTGTGTGGTGTGTATCCGTATGTATGTAGTGTGTGTTTCTATGTATACATGTGCCTGTATGTGTGTGTAGTGTGTGTGTGTGAATGTGTGTGTAGTGTTTGTGTGGCTGTGTATGCATGTGCCTGTGTGTGTTTGTGTGTGTATGTGTACAGTGCATATCTGTGTGTATATGTGCCTGTGTGTCTATCTGTGTGTGTAGTGTGTGTTTGTGTGTGTATATGTATAGTGTGTGTCTCTGTGTGTGTATCTATGTGTGTAGTGTATGTGTCTGTGTAGTGTTTGTGTGTCTGTGTTTGTATGTATGTATGTGCATGTAGTGTTTGTGTGTGTCTGTGTGTGTATGTGCCTTTCTCTGTCTCTTTCTCTCTCTCTCTCTCCCTCTCTCTCTCTCTCTTTTAAATATCTCAGAGTTGACTTCTTTCTGGAATGTGTGCTTGTTCTACATCTCCTTCAGAGCTTTTTCTTATGGATAAAATAGGAGCCTAAAACATCAGCATTATTCACACAGGCGTGATTGAACCCTGTAATCATTCTTCAAAGTCTATGGAGAAAAACACTTTACAAAGTAGATTTGTACATAACCCAGTTCAATTAACAGTCTGTTGTAAAAAAAAAAAATGAATGGATTGGGAAAATGTGGTCCATGTACACAATGGGATTTTATTTTGCTGGAAAGAAAAATGAAAAAAAAAATGAAATTATAGATTTGCAGGGAAATAAATGGAACAGAAAAATATTTTATCCTTTGATGTAATGCAGGCTTAGAAAGACAAGTGTCACATGTTTATCTCACATGTGGCTCCTTCTTCGAATTGTTAGATTTGTATGCTAAAGTTGAGCAAACATCTATAGAGGCCAGGAACTGGAAAGGGGCCATGTTGGAGTAGATGTTAATAGAGAAAAGAAGAGAAAAGAAGCAAAACATATGGTATAATATGGATGTTAAGGGAAGAAATGCTGCAGTGGAAGGAGTCAATGGAGGTGGGAGTGGGGGATGAGAAGCAGGTGGCCATTTGTAGTTCATCTTTTGAAATGTCTCTTCATTTCATTGACTCAATTGTATGGTCTCTTGTTTGGTTTTTGAATTTTTTGTATAATCTAGATATTCATTCTCTGTCAGATTTACAGTGAGCAAAGATTTTTCTCTCATTCTGTAAACCGTCTCTTTGGTAGATTAATTGTTCCTTTAGCTAACTATATGGATTGTCCTTTTACATTCACAAGGGCCTATTTGTCAATTGTTTGCATTATTTCCTGTCTCCCCCTGTCTTATACATAACACATTCCTCCTTCTCATGATTTACTGGGAAGACAAATTCTATATGATGAAATGAAATAGATTGAAATGGAGTATTAAGCTACCTCATGAGGTTGACTGGAACACAGTTTACTTATACTCTGACAATTGATCTGATAATTATTATCCAACACCTGCTCTGTAGCTAATAGAACAGTAGAATGAACAGTGTGAATCCTGGCTAGAGGGATGGCTCACTGAACCAAGGGAGATGCAATAAGATTCCACCCTGCTACTCAAGATGGTGTGCAATGTATAATTTACAAATTGTATAATTCTGGGGTTTCCCATTGAATAGTTTTAGACTGTGATTGACCACAGATAATTAAAACCATGGAGATGAAAACCATGACTAAACTAGGCAGCTGTTTTTACTCTCCAGGCTGTCCTGGTTATTTTAAAATTACTATTATAAGACACTTTACACACGGCAACTTCTAGAGGAAACAGTTTGTTGGGGGCTTGTGGTTTCAGAGGGTGAGTCCACGACAATCCTGGTGAGGAGCATGGCATGCAGGCATGACACTGGAATAGAAGCTGAGAATTCATATCTGATCCACAAGCACAACCAGAGGGGGGTAGGACGAGGGGAGGAGGAGGGGAAAAAGAGGAGGAGAGAGAGAGAGGGAGAGGGGGAGAGGGCGGGCACTAACTGGAAATGGCAAAGACTTTTGAAACCTCAAAGCCCACCTCCTGTGGGACACCTTCTCCAACAAGGCCACACCTCCTAATCCTTCCCAAACAGTTCCACCAGCTGGAAACCAAGCATTCAAACAGATGAACCTACAGGGGCTATTCTCATTCCAACCACCACACAGGCCCTGTTCCATAAGTTATAGCTCGATGTTTATTAACTCAAGTTGTTTACCCAACAACCCCACTAGGGAGACCATGTTCTCACTTTTCTGTGGAGGAAATTGAGTAACAGTGGTTTGACCAGGAACCTGAGCCCTGCCAGTCTGGCTTCTGAGATTCCACACTCCACAGTGCAGGAGACAGGAGCTGACAGCTCAGCAAGCCTTGTGGAGTGAAGCAACAGTGTGGCTTGGAGCTGACTCAACCAGGCCTTGCCTTTGTCCTTGTGCATGCACCAGTGAACTTTGCACTTTGTCTGATGGTGATGTGGTAGTCTGAAATGGCTGATTGCTTGTACCTGAAGACTGCAGAAAGTACTGGAAGACTGGAGAACTCCTCTCTTAGCAGCAGCATTGTCTTGAGCTCCATCTTCATGGCTTCTTTGTTGGGGTTTCTAGAGCTCCGTAGGACTACTTTTTAGGAATTCTTGATCAATTAAAGTGAACTCTGATTCATATGTGCCTCTCATTCCTCTTTAACAGAGAATAAATTAGTGGCCCCAGATACAGCTTAGGAAAGTGCCGAGAAAACACTCTCTTGCTACATTTAGCAAATCGAATGTACAAATGAGCTCAAGTTCTTAGAAGAAAACCAGGTTCTTAGAGACTGTCTCCATCATGCATCCATGAGGACAATTGCAAATTAATTAATTTAAGTGAATTGGAGAACATAAACACAAGAGAACATTTTCTGAAGATGGCTTCATCGGGGGTTTTAAATGGAAACTGGATGGAAGTCTATTTAGGTGACCAGTCCATTGAGCAGGCAGCTTATTTGTATGCATGGGAAATCCAAGAAACTCATCCAGGATGCTGGCCAGGATGCTGCAGATGGGAGATGCTCATCACTGTTCCCTCTCTATTCCCCCAGTGGAAGACAGAGATAAGACTATAAGTGCTAATAGACAAGCTCCTTGTTGTTGTGCAGTTGATTTTAGTCTAGGAGGCTGGCCATGCAGCTGACTCCTCCAGCCTCTGGTGCAGGATGGGATGGGATCAAGGTCTTCACTAAACCTGGTAATAAATGTTTTGAACAAACACTCTTCATTTGCTCTAAGTCTAGCTCAGGTTTTGTTCAATAGACAATGCAGAAACACCCTGGGGGCGGCAGGATAGAGAAAATAGTTATAGTCTATGTTTTTACTAGATCGTGGAGGCTGCCCCAAGGAGAGTACACTAAGGATCATAGTAGGAGCCAGAGCTGATGGCACAGAAATCTATTAGGATGAGGTTTTAATTGTCTAGGTAAGGAGTAATAGAGATAAAAGAAACCAGAATTTTAAGACTCCATTATGAACCAGTCTGGGCACTGTACTGGGTCCCTTGATGTGGTCATTTCAATAAGAATGGTGACCCCATAGAGTCATACGTTTGAATGCTTAGGGAGTAGCATTAGGAGATATACCCTTGTTGGAGTAGGTGTAGCTTTGTTGGAGGAAGTGTGTCACTGGGGTTTGGGGTTCTAAATGCCCAAGCCAGGCCCAGTGTCTCTTTCTCTTGAGGCTGCCCGCCAATCTGGAAGTAGTTATAGTCTATAGTCTATCAGCTCCCTCTCCAGCACTGTGTCTGTCTGCATGCCACCATGCTTCTTGCCATGACAACAATGGACTGAACCTCTGAAACTGTAAGCCAGACCTAATTAAATCTTTCATTTAAAAGAGTTGCCACGGCCATGGTGTTTCTTCAAAGCAATAGAAACCCCAACTAAGACATCTGATTTAAATTTCCATTAATCCCCATGAAGTTCCTGTAGAAACCATCATTGTTGCATCTTGAGAGGTGGCAAAGTCTCGACCTGTGAGTGGCTGAGAGATATCACTAAGTAAAGGATATGCTACAAGAAATGATCTCCTTGCCTCAGTTATAGACCACTGGCTGGATCATGTGGACAGAGGTATTGTCTTAGTCAGGGTTTATATTCCTGCACAAAACATCCTAACCAAGAAGCGAGTTGGGGAGGAAAGGGTTTATTCAGCTTACACTTCCACATTGCTATTCATCACCAAAGGAAGTCAGGACTGGAACTGAAGCAGGTCAGAAAGCAGACACAGAGGCCATGGAGGGATGTTACTGGCTTGCTTTCTCTGGCTTGCTCAGCTTGCTTTCTTATAGAACCCAAGACTACAAGCCCAGAATGGGCCCACAATGGGCCCTCCCACCCTTGATCACTAACTGAGAAAATGCCTTACAGCTGGATCTCATGGAGGCATTTCCTCAAGGGAGGCTCCTTTTTCTGTGATAACTCCAGCTTGTGTCAAGTTGACACACAAAACCAGTCAGTACAATTTACCCCTTGTCAACTTGACACAGAAACACATCACTATGATGCCTCAACCCCTCTTCTCTTATTCATTCCCAAGGTCTAAATAACTTCAAGAGTCCTACAGTCTTTACAAATTCTTACATATTAAAATTTCAATCCCTTTAAAATCTCCACTCTCTCTTAAAATTCAAAGTCCTTTTATAATTCAAAATCTCTTGACTGTGGGCTCCACTAAAACACTTTACTCCTTCAAGAGGGAAAAATATCAGGGCAGAGTCACAATCAAAAGCAAAATCAAACCCTAACCATCCAATGTCTGGGATCCACTCACAATCTTCTGGGCTCCTCTAGGGGCTTGGGTCACTTCTCCAACTATGCCCTTTGTAGCATACACCGTGTCTTCTAGGCTCCAGCTTCCTGTATTCCACTGCTGTTGCTATTCTTGGTGGTCATCTTATGGTACTGGCATCTCCAAAACACTGCTGTCTTCTGCTGCAACTAGGTTTCACCAATAGCCTCTCATAGGCTCTATTCATGGTACTAAGCCTCAAGTCCTTTACGTGACCCCTTCAGTCCTGGGCCATCAATTGCAACTGAGGCTGCACCTTCACCAATGGCCTCCCATGGCCTCTCACTGTGCTGAGCCTCAGCTCCTCTTCATGACCCTTTCATGCCTTCAAAACCAGTATCACCTGGGTGACTCTTACACATTACCAAGTGCAGCTGCAGCATGAAGTACAACCTTGGCTATCTCTGGAACACAGCCTCTTTGTGCCCTTAGGAAATACTTCCCAGAAGATTTTACCTCAATAATGCTGGTCTCTTCTTAATCACCACTAATTTCTTAGTTCCAGCTAGCCAGCATCAATAGTCCTAGTAATGTAAAAGTTTCGCTTTAGTAGTTCTGGTATCTTGTTAATTACAGCTGATTCTTCAGTCCCAGCTCACAAAACCACAGAATTTTCACAATCAAAAGAGCAATGGTCCTGATAAGTCTTTAATCTTCCCTCAGAAATTTCACAAGCCAGGCTTCCATCATTTGCACTGCTGTCAACATTATCTCCCAAACTCCTACAGAACATCCCACAGAGCTCTTAACACCCAATGGCTCTTTTAGCCCAAAGTTCCAAAGTCCTTCCACAGTCTTCCCCAAAACATGGTCAGGTTGTCACAGGAATATCCCACTATGCTGGTACCAGCTTATCTTAGTCAGGGTTTCTATTCCTGCACAAACGTCATGACCAAGCAGCAGCAAGTTGAGGAGGAAAGGGTTCATTCAGCTTACACTTCCACATTGCTGTTCATCACCAAAGGAAGTCAGGACTGGAACTCAAGCAAACCAGTAACATCCCTCCATGGCCTCTGCATCAGCTCCTACTTCTTGACCTGCCTGAGCTCCAGTCCTGACTTCCTTTGGTGATTAACAGCAATGTGGAAGTGTAAGATGAATAAACCCTTTCCTCCCCAGCTTGCTTCTTGGTCGTGATGTTTTGTGCCAGAATAGAAACCCTGACTAAGATAGGTATGGTGAGAGCTGGCTGCATAAGAGAGGTACTAGAGGAAGAAGAAGCAAAGTGATTAAGTACGGGGCCAAGCTTAATGAGGCAGGGGCATAGCTAGGAAAAGGGACATGGGGTCATTTCCTATGGTTCAAGTCTAACCAACAAGAGCTTGTGTGTTGTCAAATCTTTTTATTAGCAAGAGTCTCCACATACGCGGTTCAATGGGATGAGCACTGAGAGGATGCTGGTGAGATCAGCAGCTGATGTGATGTTCTACTTTTGAGGGTTCAGGTGAAGGGGAGGAACAGACACCTCACTCCACTAAGAGCCTGCCGTTGTCACAGTGGTGGGTGGTGAAGCCTGCAAGCTGGCAGGGGGCTGAGGTGGAAGCCAGGGAGACCACATTTTTCTTTTCAGATTAGGGTGAGGTGAGCAGGCCTGGAAGTCTGAAGGGTGGAAGCCAATGTACTAGATCTTTTAAACAACAGCGAGAAGAGACACTGAAGGTGGCAGCTCCTGAGGGGGATGCAATCAAGGCTCTGTGGCAGGCTCTATGCTGGGTGCCTCATTAAGCGCCATTGTAAGAACGTAAAGTAGACATTTGCATTAGTCCCTGCTACAGGAGACCCCGTAGCCATTCCTCTCTGCTTCCTCCTTGCCAGTCAGCTTTGTTTAGAGAAGCAGTGTGCCCAGCTCCCATCGTGTCACTTTATCATAGACCTGAGCTCCCAAAGGTGCCATGTGACCCTACTCTGTTGTATACTAACACTGATAGAGGTGGCGAAGATATTGTTTATCTCCTCCCCCCTTAAAAATAAAACAACACGCAACCCTACCCAAACCTGGAGTCAGCAGGCTCATCCCTTTTGTCCTCGGCTCATCCTTCCTTGAGAAGGGTACATGGTTGATGACATTGAGTGTAAATATCCTTTTATAAGAGGTGGGAGATCAGGAAGAGTCAAGGAACTTCACCACTTGAAGAGCCATACCAGCTTTGGTCTCCCCATCTCTCGATGACACTGCCTCAACTGAGAATGAAACAACTGGCACACTGGCTACAGCCACACACACCAGTCACACTACACACTACAGCCAATCACACACTACACACTACAGCCAATCACAGGCCTCTCTTCTCATTCTGTAATCTTCCTTGCCCCAGTAGAGAGGGGACTCAGGTGGTTTAAACAGCTTTACCAAGATCACAGATAGCCTTAAGACTCAGCACTCAAGGGTCAACTGCCTCAGCAGGAGCTTGCCGGATACATTGAGCCTGTGCCCCATTGTGTTTCTACTGCATTAGCTTCTATGTTATAGAGACCTCTGAGATATGCAGTGAGATCTGAGGAGGCTGGTCTGCATAATAAACAGCAGATCCAGGTCTTGATTTCTCTGTGTATGAATACAAATCTCAGACTTTTCATCTGAATTAAAAAGGAACAAGGTAACAAACCTTTGCTGCATGGGTATGGATGCTGTGTTAGTCAACTTCCTGGTGCTGCAACAAGTTGCTAGGATAAACAACTATTGTACAACACTACCCTCCAACCAAATGGGCACCATCTTCAAGCCCTGAGCTGTGCCTGCTTACACACAATCATTACAGCTAGGTCTTTGTACTATTCACATCCCTCATTGCAAGAAGGCACTTGGAGGGTCTTTGGATCCAAGTTCCCCTCCACAGACATTTATATGCCATTTTGCCTAAATTGCACGTGACTGCAGGGTTTCAGGAAGAAGATAGATTATATAGGGGGCATCTATACAGCTGTGGTGAAGCTGTCAACCAGTGCTGGATACTGGATTTCCAGTGTAGGTGCTGTGAAGTCACCCATGTTCCTGTCAGTGACCTGTTACCCAGGCTCTTTGATTTAGCTCTGTAAACTTATTGGTTCCCCAGAGGGAACTTTGGTAGACTGCAAATGTGGTTTGTTACTAGGACCTTAGAAGTGTGTGTGTGTGTGTGTGTGTGTGTGTGTGTGTGTGTGTAAATGTGTGTATGCATGTATGGTTGCACTTGTGTAGCTCCCTTCATCTAGGTAAAAACTCTCAGTACACCAAGTTCCTTATTTTGGCTCATGGTTTGGGTGTGGTATGGGGAGCAGGGGAATTCAGTCCATGGTCAGTTGGTCATGTTACTTTCAGACCTGGGATCAGTCAGCATATCACATCAGGGAATGTGTCATGGAGCAAAGTCATTCATACCACAGTGATGAAGTGAAAGAGATGAAGACAAGGAGGTCTTGATACCCACTTCCAGAGCACATCTCCAGAGACTATAAGACCTCTAGGGTTCTATTACCTCCTGTCTTAGAATTTTACTGCAGTGAACAGATACTATGACCAAAGCAATTCTTATAAGGACAGCATTTAATTGGGGCTGGCTTACAGGTTCAGAAGTTCAGCCCATTATCATGAAGGTGGGAGCATGGCAGCTCCCAGGCAGGCATGGTGCAGGAGGAGCTAAGAGTTCAACATTTTGTTCCAAAGGCAAACAGGAGAAGACTGGCTCCCATGAGATTAGGATGGTCTCATTGCCCTGTTCAATAATGACACAATCCTCCAAGGGCACACCTCTTGATAGTGCCACTCCCTGGGTCAAGCATATTCAAACCACCACACTTCCCATTAGATCCTTCAGTTTATAGGTCTTGGGGAATATTCCAGGTCCAAATTACAGCAGGCTCTTTCTAAGGTAGATGGAGTAAAAGCCAATGGTGTTTAGGACAGAGGCTCTGACTTTTCAGGATAAAGGGGTTTGTGAAAGTTCATTCACCAAGCAGAAAATCATTCACCTATTGCATGCATCAGAGGCAAAACCAGAAGCCACTCTGTCTTCAAGAAGTTCAAAGGCAAACAGTGTAACAGTCACTACTAACTATAATGTAGTTGTGTGAAACACTGTAGCTGCGTATTGAGAAGATGCCACTACACCTGTAGTGAGAGTTTTTATTTCTTTTAAAACCCAGTTATTTTATAGGAACACGCTTTTGGTTTGATCCCAGGTATGGGATATGGGGCTGCTTCAGTTTGTCTACAGCTGTTAACTATGATTGTCTCATGCTCTGGTGGTGTGTGTATGTTTGTGGACTCAAGTGCTTGTGCTCACGTGCATGTGTATGTGTGCTGGATTTTGCCAGCTGGATAGGTTAATTCTGGGGACTCTGGAGAAGCTGTAAGTGCTGAGCCCTGTGGTGGCTGCTGCTCCTTCCTGTGGCTGCCCTCACTGCTGTGTTTGCTGTTGCTGAATTTCTGGTTTGCTGGACTTCTGGATATTCTGATGACAGACATTGGACTTGTCCCAAGGGACCTGTCAACCCCAATCAGCAGGAAGTAGTCTATAGGGGTCTATGCCCCCTTTCTCCTTTCTCTCCTACCTAGTGCTGGGGGGAGGTTGGAAGAAATTAGGGTGGAGTTTGAAGGGAGGTAGAGATATGAGAACCCCCCAAAATAGCCAAGAAAGCTCACCAATACCCACCCTCTCCCCTCCCCTACCACCCACCCTGAAAGTACTTACATTAAATGGAGATGCATCATTTCAGTAATCCACATTAAAGGAGGCACAGTTGGATGGCACAAAGGCCCAGCCAATGCCCAGCATTGGGCACACCTTTTTATATTATCATCTTGCCAAGTGAGTGACTGAGGAGGAAAAGAAGTGAGCCGGTGAGCTTACCCAGTTACGCGCATGGTGCAGACTGCTGGTTGAATTTGGAGCAAGCGACAAGGTATTTTGTGAAGGGTAGAACCCCAGGAAGGTGAACAGGGCTTCTGGACCATAGTTGTTGTCTTGTGGTTAGGAAGGAATAAGCCACATAAGACTAACATGTCATGGAGA
Source organism: Mastomys coucha (assembly GCF_008632895.1). Lineage (NCBI taxonomy): Eukaryota > Metazoa > Chordata > Mammalia > Rodentia > Muridae > Mastomys > Mastomys coucha. Next base: position 67,017,749 of record NW_022196896.1, on the reverse strand, counting down.
ACAAGGAAAGTGGGAAAAATGTGCAAGAATCCTCTCAGTCAAACTGTCAGGTTTTGTTTTGTTTTGTTTTAATGCAAGATCTCATGTATACCAGGCTGGCCCTGAGTTTGATGAGTAGCTGAGAATGACCCTTGACTTCTGATCTTTCTCCTTCCCCCTTGTACTGGCTGGTTTTGTGTATCAACTTGGCACAGGCTGGAGTTATCACAGAGAAGGGAGCTTAAGTTGGGGAAGTGCTTCCATGAGGTTCAGCTGTGGGGCATTTTCTCAATTAGTGATCAAGGGGGTAGGGCCCCTTGTGGGTAACATCCCTGGGCTGGAAGTCTTGGGTTCTATAAGAGAGCAGGCTGAGCAAGCCAGGAAAAGCAAGCCAGCAAGGAACATCTCTCCATGGCCTCTGCTTTGTCAGCTCCTGCTTCCTGACCTGCTTGAGTTCCAGTCCTGAGTTCCTCTGGTGATCAACAGCAATGTGGAAGTAAGCTAAATAAACCCTTTCCTTCCCAACTTGCTTCATGGTCATGATGTTTGTGCAGGAATAGAAACCCTGACTAAGACACCCTTCCTGAGAGCTAGATCACAAGCATTTGTCATGATCTCTGGTTGACGCTGTGACAGAGGTCAAACCTGTGCATGTTAAGTAAGTCTACTGACTGAACTGCACAGCCAGCTCATGTTTTCATTCTCATTTTTACTGTACTGGGGGAATCAAACCCACAGCTTCACACATGGCAGGCTTAGTGATGTTCCCACTAAGCTTCTACCCCCGCCCCCCAATCAAAGGCTTATTTCCAGACCCTTTAGGATTTCAACTCTTCTCCTTCTACTATAAGAGATCCATTTTAAATACTGGTTCAATTCTACACAGACAGCCATAAAAACACAAGTTTCACAAAGCCATATTCAACATCCTGATGACTCTCCTTCTATTTACTTCTATAAATATAGCTTTAATGACCAAATAGCAGATGAGTACTCATGAACTGAAACATACTGATTTAAAGCCCCAACAAGGTATTTTGGGGAACCATGGAAGACTTTGCTTCTCTCAGCATCAATGACACCTGGGCAATAATTACTTTTCCTCTCATGCTTCACTTCTGTCTGCTCATTAGAAGGCCAAAGGACAAGATATGGCCAACTGGGGACTTTCCTGTGGGAAGAGGCTGACAGACACGGCTGATTCCTTAAGGAAATCTGAAGTTACATTCATGGGGCTTGAAACTGAAGTATTTCAAATATAGACTTTGTGATGGCTATTCCTGGTTGTCAACTTGACTACATCCGGAATGAATTGCAATCCAGAAATAGAGGGCACACCTGTGATCCAGATCTTGAGGCTGGAAGACACATGCTTTTGATCCAGATCTTGAGGAATACTGACCATGCAAAGCTTAGGTCCGGGCAAGGTAATACACAGCTTTAATCCCAGGAGACAGAGACTGTGGGACCATGAAAGGTAGCATGATTCCTGGCCAAGCTAAAGCTAAAAGCCCGGGAGACCCTGAAGGGATGGTAGGAGCTTTGCCTGCTCCTGGGCACCAGGCCCTTGTCACTAGCCGCAGCCCCCCATAAATTTGTGGCCATCAGTCATGTAAGGCAATGCCCCTAGCCCCTCCACATGTAAAGTGAAAGACCCCTGGGAGAGACCCCACTCAAATCTTGGGAGGACGTGCACCCAAGAATCATGAGAGACAATCTTGATGTAATCACAAGAGGTATTTTTAATTTCAGGGCGCCCTGGTTCGGCACCACACCTATCTCATGCAGGAGATAGTGGAGCAGACCACGAGGCTTGAAAGTTAGGGGTTTATATAGGGAAAAGGTCTGAGGGAACAAAGGGATCAGTGTGGCCATACATGATTGGCTAGTTCAAATATTAACTATTATGTGCAGAACAGAGTGGAAAATTCCTAAAGTTGGTGTTAATCTGAGTCAACAAAGCATCTGACCTTAAACCATATCTGAGAGGACCAGATGGTCCATTACTTAGTGTCCGCCCAGGCACGTCCTTGCAGGCCTGGGCCTTGGACATGTCCTCGTTTGCCTAGACATGTTTTCCTCTATGTTTATAGTTTTATGTCTTCTTGACCTGCCAGCTCTTATGATATCTAACAACTTGCTTGCTCCTCCCCAGGCCTTTGTGGGCCAGCTTGTGATGGATTCTTAGGCCCATAACTTTTCTTCCTAGTCAGCACAGGTCTAAAGCTTTAATTTTTCCTTTCAAAAGTACGTAACCTGTGGTCACATAGGCTCAAGACACTTCTCCATACTAGTGAGATACCTAGAGGCCTAGAGGGCTTAGCTAATAAGCTTTCCTTCCCAGACATTCCTCCCTGCAAAAGGTATTTAATCTGAGGCCCACCCTGAGAAGTAGGGTATGGTTTTATACATCCACTTTTCGCCATGACAATAAATGCCTTAAAACCATAGATGGCCTCTTTTCATTGGGATCTGCTGTGGGGAGCCATGGAGAAGGCTTTTGTCTATAAAGCTGCTGTCTAGTCTCCCATTGAAGGCCTCTCTGCACTCCCAGCCATAACCTCCACAAAGTCTGAGCCCAAGACAGCCACCAGTCAAGCCAAAGACTCTCCCTGAAGGACCAGCAGGAGTTACCCCCTCCCTGGGCTAGATGTGGGCCCACACTCCTTTCTCAGCTCTTCCACAACTCCTGGCATCTGGATGTCCTAGAGCCTGGGCACCTCACGGTCCCCACCTCTTCGAAGGCCTGGGACCTCTGAGCCAGCTCCAGCTGTTCCACACCTCAGACTGTGCTTTCCCACCCCAGGAGCAGTGACCCATAGCTTCCCTACAGCCCAACACCTTCCCTCGGCAACAGCATGGGGTAAGCTCAGTCAAAATTCCTGTGTTAAGCCTCCCCAAATGGACATGCCCTATGGCAGAATGGATGTGGGATCCACAACCCTATAAGAGACAAGCAGATCTCTGAGTTCAAGATCAGCCTGGGACAGAACAGGTTCAAATCCAAGCATGGTGGTGCACATCTTTTATCTGGGCCACACCTTCTGCCAGAGGTCTACATAAGGACAATGGAAGAGGAAGATTCACTCTTCCTCAATGGCTTGCACTTGCCAGCTTATCTGTTGGAACCTACTTCTTCAGAATCCCAGCTTATACAAAAGACCAGCTGACATGCCTAGCCTCGTGGGACTGAGCAAGTACTAGATGGCTCACAGCTGCCCATTGTTGGGTTAGTTTAACTGCAGACTGTTAAGTCATCCCAGGATATTCCTTTAATAGAGAGAGAGATTCTTAAGTTCCATGACTCTAGAGAACCCTGACTAAGACAGACTTAAAAAATAAAGTTCAAAATCCACATAAGATTTTGATGGACGTTCCTGGGATCCTCCATCTGCAACATCTGAAATAAATCACAGATCCCAGTTGTCATCAGAAAGGCTGCACCCAGTGGCTGATGAAAACAGATGTGGAGACCCACAGCCAAACATTAGGCAGAGCTTGGAAAGTCCTGCTGAAGAGAAGGAAAGTAGGAGCCAGAGGACGCCAGAAGAAAATGGCCCACAGGGACTCACAGGGACTGAACAGCCAACCAGAGAGCCCATATGTAACAACCATGCAGCTTGGTCTTCCTGTAGGACTCCTAATAGCAGGAGTGGGGGCTCTCTCTGATGTGTGGCCTGTCTCTGGGACCCTTTTCCTCCTTCTGGGTTGTTTAGTCCGGCCTTAATAGGAGAGGAGGTGCCTAGTCTTATTGCAACTTGACGTGCCCTGGCTGGTTGATAGCCATGGGAGGCCTGCCATTTTCTGAAGAGAAACAGAGAAGGAGTGGGTGGGAGTGAGGTTGGGGGAGGGACTTGGAGAAGAGGGAGAGGGAATTGCAGCCGGGATGTAAGAGTTAATAAATAAAACCACACATAAATAATAAAAGTTTAAAGCAGGTTGAAAGTGCCATACAGGAATCCTAGAATGACTGTCAGGTGGGATGCGTGCATGGCTTTGTAAACTTGAAAACACTTCTGAGATGCCTCTGTGACCTCTGGCCACTATAAGAGAGTACATCTGTTCCCTGGACCTTGAGTGGAACAATGAACAATGCAGTATTCATCTCAACAACACGGCAGTACTGTGCCCTTCGAGGGCTCTGCCGTGTGAGGCTTTACCTACTTCCCTTTAGCTAATGGTAGGAAATAGAACATAGTACTTGCTGTAGTTTGCATGAGAAATGCACCCCATCGGCCCCACGGGTTTGAACACTGTTCCCCAGTTGGTGGCGCTGTTGTAGAAGATGGTGGAACCTTCAGGAAGCAGATCCGGGCAGGAGGAAGTGAGTCAGTGGAGGCGGGCCTTGAGGTTTTATAGTTCTTCCTAACTTCCTGTCCATTCTCTGCATCTGCAGACACGTGTGACCAACCCCATTGCCCACTTGCCAAAATGTCTTCCCTGCAACAACACAATGTATTTCTTTTTGAAGAAATCAATCCTTTACATTCTTAAGGGGCTTTAGTAAGGATTGTGTCACAGAAACAAGAAAAATTAGCAAATATACTCCTTGGTCACTCAGTGTTCTCATTATGTACTCAATGTGCTGTACATGTATATTGTCTAGCAGAGGAAAAAGATGTCATATTCATAATTAACTAATTTGGGTGACTTTAATCTCTGTTTTTGTCCTGGTTTACTCCCACAAGATGGAATATTTATAAAGAGATCATTTTGATGCTTAAATATCTGGTTTTGAAACAAAGGTTTAAGGCTATTGTGCTCTGAGTACTATTTTCTCCAAATTCATGTATTCAAACTGGATTACCAGGGAGATAGTATTGATTGGTGGATAGTATTGATTGATTGGTAGATAGTATTGATGGGTGAATAGTATTGATGGGTGGATAGTATTGATTGGTGGGCAGTATTGATTGATTGGTGGATAGTATTGATTGGTGGATAGTATTGATGGGTGAATAGTATTGATGGGTACATAGTATTGATTGTTGGATAGTATTGATTGGTGGGCAGTATTGATTGGTGGATAGTATTGATTGGTGGAGCCGTGAGAGTGTGACTAGGTTACAGAGATTCTGGTCTTATAAGTAGGATTAGTGGCTGTGATGGTTAATATTAGCTATCAACTTGGGAGGATCTAGAAGCACCTAGAAGGCAAGCCTCCAGGCACACCTGTGAGCGATTAGCTACTTTAGGTTAGCTTCCTGGCACAGCTCTGGGGAGTTGCCTTGATTATGGTAATACCCATAAGCATTGATTTCAGATCCATAAGATGAGAAACTCATCTTCATGTGGGTGGCACCACTTCTGTGGGTTGGGGGACCTGAAAAAAAAAAAAAAGAAAGAAAACAAGCTAAATACCAGCATGCATTGCTCTCGGCTTCCTAGCTGCAGATGCAACGTGACCTTCTCTTCCTTGTCAAAACCCTTTCTTAATGTGGCTTTTTCAGGGTATTTTATCACAACAGTAAAAAAATCAATTAATACTGCACCCCTGTGAAAGAGGAGCAAGGGAGCTATTCCACTCACCCATCATGGAAGGTCACAGAGAATGAGCTACCTATAAGCACAGGGCAACTCAGATAGTGAATCTGCTTTCATATTGGCCTCTAAAACTGAGAGAAGTTTCTGTTGCTTATATATGACCCCAGTTAAGATGTTTTGTCATAGCATCAGGATTGTGCTAAGATAATGGTCCCTCCTGCTTCAACATCATTAACAATATCATCTAGTTAATGAACTCTAACAAGGTGTCAATATTTCTAAACTACACACATCAACACTCATATCTCATTCATGTATTCATTTATTCTTCAGCATGTGCCTGAGTGACCACTGTACTGCACACTGGTTGATCTAGGCTGTCCGGGAAGGTTCTGGATAGGGGCTGAGAGCAGTGAAGAGGAGGCAGCCAAACACAGTGAGGAACAGCAGTGTGGGAGGGAATGCCAGTAAGTACAAAGGCTCTGATATTCGGAGGTGGAGAGACAGAGTCAGTGTATCTGGAAGACAGTGCCCGTGGTTTGGGGAAGAGTAGTCACAAAGGAAGCAGAGCGTGGCCAAGGGCCAGGGGAGTCACGAAACCTCCCAACAAGGTTCCGTTCTTCTTTCACCTGCACTGGAAGTTATTGGAGAGCTTCACAAGGCTCCTGTGACTGTGTGGAAAGTGAACCACAGAAGTATGGGAGGAGTAAAGGAGGAGGAGTGGGAAGAGTGGGAGGAGAAGTGTGGGAGGAGTAAAGGAGGATGTGTAGGAAGAGTGGGAGGAGGATGTGTGGGAGGAGGAGTGGGAGAAGGAGTTGTGGGAAGTGTGGGAGGAGGAGGTGTGGGAGGAGGAGGTGTGAGAGGAGGAGTTGGAGGAGGAGTGGGAAGAGAAGTAGGAGGAGGAAGTATAGGAGGAAGTGTGGGAGGAGTGGGAGGAGGAGGTATGGGGGAGGAGAAGGGATGGGAAGAGGAGGGGTGAGTATGCAGGAGGCAGATGAGGATTGACCAGGACAGTGTTGAAATAGTTGGCCTCTCTACAGCCCCCATCCAGACACATCACCAAGAACTTCATTTGCTGCTCTTATGCAGTCTTCTTAAGAAGAGCCACTGAGGTGTGGCAGGAAAGTTGAACAGATGTCACTGGCTAGCCTGCCGTGGGACAAAGACACCAAAGCCCCTACCAAGTTCCTCCTACACAGAACTCTTGTTCCTGTGCCATAAACTTTCTCTTAGTTATCTAATTTTGAATTCGTGATTAAGAACAGAACTGTGCCCCAACCTTTAGGTCAGACCGGGGAAGACAGTGCTGAACACTGCTGTTGATTTACACATGAATCGTCAGGTAGATTTTTTTGAACCCTCAGGTTTAGTTTTATGTCTATAAAATGGGGACAGTGTCAGTGTCCTGATACAACTGCCGTTGGAGCCTGAATGAGATGAGTGTGTGGCGGTCCATCCTGAATATCCACTCCCAACCATCCATCCTCCCCTCTGCATTAGGTCTGAGGATCTGTGTGTGTTGGGAAGCATTCCCAGAATGACATCTAGTTCAGCTCCACGTTAACTTGGGGTGAACTGTGAATGACTCAGTCTGAGGAAATACTGGCTTGAAATTTTTTTTTCATAGATAGATAGAAACATAGACATTTCTTTTAACATGGCTGGCCTTAAAACAATGGCCACCATGTTTCAACTGAACAGCAGGAGACAGGACTCTGATGTTACTTGAACTGCTGGGTTAGATACCAAGGCGACATCTGACATTGGTAATAATACCATGGTGTGGTGAACCTTATTGCTTATGCTGTGCTGAGTTTTCTGTTGGATTGGGGAGATGACCCAGTCATTAAGAGCTTCCTGTCAGGTCTGTTGAAGCCACTACCATTGCTGCTGTGCACTGCACAGAGCAGAAGTCAAAGGCTGTCTTCCCAGTGAATTCAGTCTCTTCCATAACCACTTCACCTTGGTAGCTAGGGGTTATAACACTTCTTTGTTCTTAACTAAATCGGGTGTTCAACAGAGAGAAAATACAAGGTAGTTGGGAGGGGCTTTTGACATTTCAGCCCCACGGCAGTTAAGCCAGTGGTAGCCATTCCTATGAGGTAAGGCAACACATGGAACTGCCAGTTATGGTAAGATAACTAGGATGTGGCACCATCGCCCCAACTCAGGCTAGAAGAGAGAATTCACCATTCTAACTTAAGCCTGGGTAATTAATGGTAAAAATATTTATATTTCACCACTCTGAATGTTGGAAAGTTCAACGTCAAGTGTCCAGCAACTAGAGAGGCCATCTAGAGGCCATGGCAGAAGGTGGTAAGGCCAAGGTGAGGGAACACTAGGAAGTTGTGCTTCATTAATCTTTTTTTATATAATCCCTAGATATAACTAGGCTGATGTATAACAAAAATAAAATGATCTTGAATGATGCAAACAGTTCTTTCTGTTTACTTCATGATAAATCACCTCTCTGGATTTTAAAAAGGTTTATTTTTACATGGGTATGTGTGTATCCATGGGAGGGTGCCCATGGTGGTCAGAAAATGGTGTCTGTTCCCTCGGAGCTGGAATTACAGGGAGTCACGAGCTACCTGATGTGGGTGTCGGAACTGAACTCAGGTCCTGTGCAAAAAGCATCAATTGCTCTAAACCCACTGAGCATCTCATCTATCCAGCTCTGAAACTTGGCGATTATCAAATAAAATATTCATCAAAGGATGGAATAGGTGATAAACGCAGCTTGTATGGTGCTGCAAGAAGTCTTAGAAGTACTGAGAGGGAATAAAAAAATAAGCATGAAGTTCATCCTTACACCAGGATTATCTACTGAAGCTTGATGTCCTACTAAATCTCCAATGTGCCCTATTTGAATAAGACACACTGAAAACAGAAAAATTATAAATCACAACAAACATAAATGAAGGCTGCTCTTGGGAGTAAAGCATGTAAATTATTGAATTCTCTCTCTCTCTCTCTCTTTCTCCCTCCCTCCTTCCTTCCCTCTCTCCCTCCCTCTCTCTCTCTCTCCCTCCCTCCCTCCCTCCCTCTCTCTCTTTCTCTCTCTCTCTCTTTCTCTCTCTCTCTCTGTAAATTTTGTTTTGTTTGTTGTAAAATCAATAGAGATCCTTGAATAAATGAAACTGTCAATATATTTCTGGATAAATCCCTAGGTCAGTAGAAAGGATGTGCCTCCTTCAGCTTCTCAAGAAACAGAAAATCACAGTGTACAGAAGAGCGTGAGCAAGCAAATTAACCCATGCAGGAGTCATCCTGAGGGACTCATCCTATGAGAATCCTGCTCCAAGGTCTGAGTTTCCATTGTGAGAGACTCGAGACTCTGAATTTTGCTCACACATCAGACCTAACCATTTCTCTTCAGTACAGACTGCTCCTGTGTCAGCCTTAGACATGACTCTTGTGGTTGCTAGTTTTTTGGGTCATTTAAGACCTGCACATTAAAACTCACTAATTTATCCCCTGAAAAATGGAACTCCATGGGCCATGTGGCTCCCATCTCTGGTTAGGGAAATGGTTATCCATTTCTGATTATTTTGCAAGTAATGTAGTGGGAAAGAAAACCCAGAGGCCCAGAAGTCTGAGTTGAAGGGAACAGACTCTGGGGAGCAGAGGAAATCCACACAGGCCTGGACCCAAGGCAGCTGTTGAACTAGCTTCAGGCAAGATTTCTTTGGCTGCAAAATAAAAATCATCCCTGCCCTGGAAGGCTCAATTCATGTGCACTGTTCCTTGAAGTTGCTTAGGAGTACGTGGAAGAGGGATTGTTCTCACAGGCTCTTGGAGACTGATTTCTGAGCAGGCACTTGTTTGCAGCAGTTTGACCAGTTATGTGTCTCTGCTTTTAATGGTTCTGCAAATGAAGCATCTCCTACCATGGCTGAGAGCTGCATTAATACACACACACCACACACACACATACACACACATACACACACCACGTGTATTGTGGGGCAGTGGACCACGATGCCACCAGACAGGAAACTGGTAAGGTTGAGCAGATTCAGGAACCCTGGCAATTCTCATAATTGAGAACAGTAGGTGTTTAAATCTACTCCCGACCAATTCCTGCCCTGGAACATGTGACCACAACACCCCATTGAGAGGACTGTGACAGACAGCCATGTACAGACAATACCTGAAGATCTTCAACATGCAGATAAGTCATCCTTAATATCCCAGACTGAGCCAATAGAAAGCGTCTGCCTCTAGATCCTACCCCCACCCCCAAATATTTATAAGATCCTATCCACAAGGATTAAATGCATGAGTTGTTTCACCAAAGCTTGTCTGAGAGTGTCTGTCTTATAGAGCTGTAACACTCCAGGGAAGAGTTTTTTTTCTCCTGAAGCTTTCATCACTGGACTTCAACCTGCCCCAAGCAGCTGGGTATGTGCGCTTGACCTCAGCCACTTCCTGCTCTGTGGCCCTGATTTTGGCTCCTAGCTTGCTGCCTGCCAGGGACTTTGGGGCAGCAGTGGAAGCCTGCCTTGCTCTGGCTTCCCCTTGGAGAGCTGTAACATTTTGGTCATTCTGACCATGCCCAAGCCCCGAGAAACCTTTCATTCCCAACATGTCCAGCAAAAGATACCCTGCCAGCTGTGCCCCTGTACACAAACTGACATAATCTATACAACCCATGTGTGTGTGTGTGTGTGTGTGTGTATGTTTGAGTGAATACATCTATTTGGCAAAACACCAGTTGTAAATCCCCCTATTCCAGTGCCAATATTAGCCATAAATTTTTAGGCCTAGGATCCAGTCAGCATGTGCTAGTTACTCCTAAACAGCCATGCCACTATCACATCCATGGACACATCTCACCTGACGGGCAAATGTGGTACTATGTGGGGTCCATAGCTAGGTAAGACTATTGATGAATATTTTCCTCTAGCAGATAGCATAGTACCCTCTAACACTGTGGACACACACCAACAGGGAAGAATCTTCCAGATTAGTTTCAGCCTGATTTTTCCGTATCCTGTATCCAAAGTGTATGGTGTCTTCAGTGATAGGGTCTTACCAAAAGGTCACCTCTTGATGTCATGTCCACTCTCACCATTCCTTCCTGACTGATGATGCCTTTGGATACAGGGATGAGCATTGTGGTCCCTAGTACCTATTGGAAGATTGGCACTTCTGATGTGCTACCCTATGACAGTGCAGCTATTTGCAGGCAGTCTAAGGGAAGAGTGTTTTGATCAGCTCTTCTTGAACCCACAGGAAAACAGCAGTGGGCCCAGCGCTGGTTCCTCTGTTATAATTCTCATGTCTGTTGTCACAGAATTTACCTTGTGGTTTGGAGGTGGTTTGACTGCACTCCCTGAGGATATACATGCCAGAAGCCTGTTCCTAGAGTGGTGCTGTTGAGTTGTGGAACCATTCAGAGGTGGAACCTTGTAGAAGGAGCTTAGGAAGTGCTACCCCTAGAAGAATGAGCGGACTTCTTGCAGGATCCTGACTATTGCAACAAGTATAAGTTGCCATATAATAGCCATGCCTTAAGTGTGTTCAGGACATGTTCTATAAATGAGCTATAGTCCTAGCTTCCCATTTGATTTTTTAAAAAGCACCTTCCTGATGAGGTTATATTTTTATGCATTTCCTGAGAGTCTAATTGTTGGCGGTATACTTGGTGGCTCTGAAATTCTTGCCAGATAACTCCAGCATCTGATACATCTCATGTTAGCATCTGTTGATTGTCTTTAATCTCCCGAGATGAGCTTTTTCCAGTATGTGCCATGATAAATGATATTTAGAGTCCAGGACATTTTGTCTATTGTGATAGGAGACTAGAGTTCCTATTTAAATCATCACCCTGTTTTTTATTTTTGTACGTAGGTTCTGGCTACTTCCAACAATAGCTAAATGCTCGACCATCTGTGGTATTTGGCTGCTTGGTGTGACAGGTATTGATGGAGCTCATGTGTGTCCTGCTGGGGCCCTGAGGGGCGAAGTGTCTCTGTGTGGGTGCCTTAGTTACATTTTTGTTGCTTCAGTAGAATATTGTGGAGGAGAGGATCTATTTTTGGCTTACATTTGGAGGGTGTAGTCTATCCTGGTGGGGAAGTCAAGGCTACGTGAACGCAATGGTCAGTCACATTGCATATCGAACTAAGAAGAGGACCACGATGAACAACTGAGCTAAGTTTACTTTCTTCTTTTTTATCCAGTCCAATCGAATTCCAGTGAATTGCACCACTCACAATGGACACATCTCCATATTTCAACCTAACATAGATATTCCCTCATAGATTTGCTGGAGGCCTGTCTCCCAGTTGATTCTAGACCCCGTTATATTAACAATTAAAGCAGTGGAAGGAGAGAGCATCAATCCCAGAGGGGAAAAAAGCTTATTAGAGCAGGTGCTTCTTGTGGAGTTCCACCTTCTGATCCCCTTCAGCTTCCTGGAAAGAGTCAAGAGCCTCAGGCCTCGAGAGAGGGAGAGGCTCCTGGATCCAGGCTTTTTATATGGCAGGGTCTCTCCTCCCAGTTTACTCAATTCCTGGGAAGAGGTTTTGTTGAGTTTTCAGTGGTAGCTGTCCTCTTCCAAGGGAGCCTCCCTTTAGCTTTGAGTTGTATCAAGTGCTGTTTGTTGGTCTGTTGGGCTCAAGGTGGTTTGAAAAAGATATGGCCTCCGTTGGCTCTCCTCATGCAATCTGAACCATTATTCTCCAGTTAGTGATACTGTTAGAGAAAGTTATAGAACCTATAAGAGTTAGGGACTGGGTGGAGGAAATACATCACTGAAGATAGGTGTAGAGGGTTTACAGCTCTGCCCACTTCCTGTCCTCTTTCTGCTTCCTGTATGGATGAAAATGTGAGCAGCCCAGCTTCAGTATCCTGCCCCACATTTCCCCTAAGTGTTATCTTTCCTTCCTAACCTCAGTGGACAGAATCCTATCTCTTTGGAACTGTAAGTTGAAATAAGCTCCCTTTCCCTAATTCTCTTTTGGACATGATGTTTTATCACAGCAACAGAAAAGTAACCAACTCAGAAATCCATAGGAAAGTAAGTCCTGGGGCATATACATTTTGACCCTGAAAACTGAACTTATTATATCCTTCTGGGTCCAGGTCCCCTTCAGGGGTGAAGGGAACATGCAGGACTGGGGGATGGACACCATTCATGAAACACACTGGGGCATGACTATGTGAGCTGGGTCTGTCTGCGTGTGCTGACTCTGTCCCTTGCATGATCCAAGGACCGAGGGGCTTTTAGCACAATGAAGTTAGTGTTTGCAAATAGGTGCCCCTCAGACCTCACCCCTCACATAACCCTCTAAAGCAGCTCCTTGCCTGGCAGAGTGCCTTCTGATGATGAACAACTTTCCATAGGAGAAAAGGACAGAATGTCCAGGTAGAAGTGGGCTCAGGGATCTGGACACTGAGCAGATAGGACTCTGAGCTAGCTATTGCAAACAGAGGGGGGCCAATACAGAACAAGTGTGAATTCCTCCTGTCCTGGGTAGTTTTATGTCAGCTTGACCTAAGCTAGAGTCACTGGAGAGGAGGGGGCCTCATCTGAGAATATGCTTCTATAAGATCGGGTTATAGAGGCAAGCCTGTAGGGCATTTTCTTAATTACTGATTGCTGTGGGAAGACTGAGTCTATCGTAGATGGGGCTACCCCTGGGCTGGTGCTCTGGCTTCTATAAGAAAACAGGTTGAGCAAGCTATGGGGAGCAAGCCAATAAGCAGCACCCCTCCGTGGCCTCTGCATCAGTTCTCCTAACTTCCTTTGATCCTGAAAACTCGAAGTGTAAGACAAATAAGCCCTATCCTCCACAATTTGCTTTGGTCATGGTGTTTTATCACAGTGATAGTAACCCTAACTAAGACATCCACATTGTGTTAAAGAGAGAGCACTTTATTACTGATTCTTGCTTCTGTGTCCACCTCTGATATTAAAGTATTAGGTCTTCGGATGAATGGACCTTCGGACTTCCACACCTGTGTCCTAGGGGTCAGATACACCCAGAGAGAGCAGGTCATGGAGCTGGCCATTTGCTTGGCCAATGTGGAGTGTGGTGCCATGTGAGCCACAAGGCTGTTTGATTGCCTTTTATTTTGCCACACTCGCTCTGCCAAGAAAGCACAGACTGGCAGCAAAATGTGAACAAGTGTATTTTATGTATCTTTTAAACAAACCTGCCTATACTGGCTTATCATTCAAATGTGTTCCAAGTAAGACATCTTACATGGGACAGAGGGTGATGGAAGTCCTCTCCAGTCTCTCTCTGCTCTTGTTTGGTGACATCATTAGATGGAATCTTAGAAAAAGGAATTCATGTCCCAGACTCATCTGCAGCTCTTCCTGGCCACAGGACTGGGTGATTACAAAGTCCCCAGAATGCAAAACTGTGCACCCGCCTCTAGCCCTGTGCCTTCCGCATTCTTGAAAGCTTCGCTTAGGCAGGAACCCATGTGGCTGGTTGTTATTGATGTTTCAATAATTTATGGCAGTTCCGAGTAGCAGAGCAAGAGTACCATCGGGGATTACAGAACAATGGCTCTATGCAAATCAGGCCTGAAGAAAATGATGCCCCTTCTACACATAATACTGCTTTTGAGATGGAAAAAAAAAAAAGCTTTAAAAAGGAAAGTCAAGTGGGGGCCAATGGAGGCCATTGAAGACAGAATGCTGTCCAGCAGTCTCTGCCAGCAGGTACTCCTTTCCATTCATAAAAGTCACTAGTTTGTATCCATTCTTTGGCTGAGGGAAATCTAGGTTGTTTCCAGTTTCTGGCTGTTACAAATAAAGCTACTATGAACATGGTTAAGTGTCCCTGTGGTATGGTGGGGCATCTTTTGGGTATATGCCTAAGAGTGATAGAGCTGTGTCTTGAGGTAGAACTATTTCCAGTTTTCTGAGAAATTGCCAAATTGACTGTCAGAGTGGTTGTACAAGTTTGTACTCCCACCAGCAATGGAGGAGTGTTCCCCTTGCTTCACATCCTTGCCAGCTTGTGCTGGCTCTTGAGGTTTTAATCTTAGCCATTCTGATGGGTGTGAGGTGGAATCTCAGAGTCTTCCTTTTGATTTGCATTTCCTGGATGACTGAGGACTTTGAACATTTCTTTAAGTGATTCTCAGCCATTCAAGATTCCCCTGTTGAGAATTCTTTATATAGCTCTGTACCCCATTTTTAAATGGGTTATTTGGGTTGTTGGTGTCTAATTTCTTGGGTTCTTTCTATATTTTGGATTTATCCCTATATAGGATTTAGGGTTGGTGAAGAACCTTTCCAAATTTGTAGACAATGTAATACTATTCAGCTATTAAAAACAAGGACATCATGAATTTTTCAAGCAAGTGGATGGAACTAGAAAATATCATCCTGAGTAAGATAACCCAGACCACAAAGGACATACATGAAAGGAACCTACTGTAACTGACTTCTGAGAGGCTCCACACAGCAGCCAATGGAAACACATGCAGAGACTTACAGCCAAACATTAGATGGGGATTAGGGAGCTGGGAGAAGGATTGAGGTCTGAGGGACCTGAAGATGACAGGGATTCCACAGGAAGACCAATAGAGTCAACTAACCTGGAGCCTTGGGGGCTCCCAGAGTTCAAACCACCAACCAAAAACAAAGCATGGGCTCTGGGAAGTACAACCTGGTCTTCCTGGGGCTTGTCTCTGAATCTGTTGCCTGCCTACGGCTCCGGTTCCCCTGACTGGGATGCCTTGTCTGGCCTTAGTCAGTGGGAGAGGGTGCATGCATCTAGTCCTGCAGTGACTTGATGAGCTAGGGAACGGGGGAACGGAGGGATGGAGGGAGGATCTGTTTGAGGGGGTACTGGGAGGAGAGGGGGGCTAATACTGGAATGTAAAGTGAATAAATAAACTAATTAAAAACACAATCAATAACAAAACAACACTATTAAATAAAAGAAAAAAGTAAAATGTCACCAGTTTAGTGTAAGTCCGCCTTGGACAAGCCAGAGAAAAGTCCTGCTCTGTTTGGTGGTGGCAACCCTGACCTGCAGTGACAAGGTCTCCAGTGGGGAATTCTATGGAGATGGTAAAGCAACATGGTTAGGTCTGACTAAGCCTACGTAACAGCAGCAGAACTATGAAAGCTCCACTCATTCTGTGAATATTCACTGTCTTCTCCATGTCAGCTGGGGAGACCATGGCATCCAAGTTGGCTAGAGTTCCTGGGATCAGAGCCTTAAAGTTATTGCAGAAGACTTACAGTGGAGGTGCACATTGTGACCAGTGCTGTAGGGAGAGAGAGAGTCAGGTCAGAGAAGACTATGGCTCAGCCGCACATATCCTGAATAGGCACAATAAAAGAGACACCTTGCTTGGGAAAACAGACCCTTGGATAATCTTTTATAATTTCTGTCCCTGATATCTGATGCCCCTTTTGGTCTCCTTAAACAACTGCATGCATGTGGTCTACTTGCATGCAAGCAGACTAAAATTCATATGTATAAAATAAAAATAAATGATGACGATGGTGATGTTGATGTTGATGATGATGATGATGTTGATGATGATGATAAATAATTGTACTGGGGATGGAGAGATGGTTCAGCACTTCATAGCACTCATAGCTCTTACAGACAACCCAGGTTCAGTTCCCGATATTATGAAGACTCACACTCATTTATAATTTCTGTCCCAGATATCTGATACCCCTTCTGGTTTCCTTGGGCACTGCATGTACATGACACAGTTGTATGCAAACAGACAAAACACTCATACCGATAAAATAAAAATAAAAGAATAAAATCCTTTTATAAATTGCATAAAGTGGTCGGGGAATGGCTCTGCCAGTAAAGCACTTGCTAAGGGACTGAGCTCAGATTCCCAGAACTAAGTCAAAAATAGCCCCTATCTCTAGTCCTGGAGGCCATGGAGACGGGGATCCTGGAGGCTCTCTAGTCAGCTTGCCTATTCAAAACACTGAGATCCAGGTTCTTTCTACACTCCTTTATATATTCATACACACCAATAATTGCAGTAATAACACATAACATAAATAAATTCTAAGCATATAATTCATCATGGATAGCAATTAATAATATGGTCTCTAGAACTTTCCATGCTTAGCTAAAGGTCATGTGACTCCAGTCCCACCCCTCAATTCCTAGCAACCAGCACTCTATTATGTAAGTCCACTGCTTTAGATATCCCCTAAGGTGGAGTCCTGCATGGTTTCTGTGACTGGCCTTTTTTTCTTTCTAAACTTGGCATAAGTTCCTTGAATGTGACTCAGCACCTTCCTCCATTTTTAGGCTGAGTAATATTCTCTGGTGTGTATGTGACAAGTTTTATTTCTTTATTCATCTGCTTGTGGATAACCAGGAAGTTCCTACATCTTGGTTATTGGAAATCCTGCTACAGGGAATATGTATGTAATATGTGTGTGATGTGTATGTAACATGCATGTAATATCTTGAAGATCCTGAATTTTACTCTTTCCATGTTTTATGTGTCTCTGTGTATGGTATACATGCATGTCTGTGTGTGTATTTGTACATGTGAGGATACACATGGACATTACTCTACTTGTGGAGGCCACATTTGATTCAGAGGATCTTCCTCTGCTGCTCTTCTGCTTTATTGGTGATGTGAATAAGAATGGCTGCCACAGGCTCATGTACTTGAATATTTGGTCTGAAGTGGGTAGAACTGTTTGGGAAGGATTAGGAGGTGTGGCCTTGTTGGAAATGTCACTGGAGGTGGGCTTTGAAGTTTCAAAGACCCATACCAGGCCCAGTGTACTCTCTGTCTCTATGTCTGTCTCTGTTCATTTTTCTTTCTCCCTCTCTGTCTGTCTCACCATCTGTCTATCTCTCCCTGTGTTTCTTTTGCTCTGTCCCTCTCTTTTGTTCTGTCCCTCCCTGTCTGTGTCTGTCCCTCTCTGTCTATCTCTGTCTCTGTCTCTCTCTGTCTCACCATCTGTCTCTGTGTGTGTCTCTTTCTCTCTCTCCCTTTTTTGTCTCTCTCTCTGCCCCTCTCTGTCACTGTCTGTGTGTCTCTGTCTCTGTCTGTGTGTCTCTGTCTCTGCCTCTGTCTGTGTGTCTGTCTCTGTCTCTCTTTCTGTCCTCTGTCTTTGTCTCTGTCTCTCTTTTTGTCTCTGTCTGTTTCTGTCTGTTTGTTCTGTGTCTCTGTCTCTGTCTCTGTCTCTCTCTGTCTCTGTCTCTCTCTGTCTCTCTCTGTCTCTCTCTCTGTCTCTCTCTCTCTGTCTCTCTGTCTCTCTCTCTCTCTCTCTCTCTCTCTCTCTCTCTCTGCCTCATGATTGTTGTCTCAACATGTAAGCTCTAAGCTACTGCTTTAGTGCCATCCATGCATGTCTACCTGATCCCAGCCATGATGGTCAGGGACTCTAATCAATGGATCTTTAGTCCCAAGTTAAATGCTTTCTTGTGAGTTGCTCTGCCCATAGTGTTTGGTCATGACAATTGAAAGGTAGCTAAGACAGGCAGGGTCTCTTAGTCCAAACAAGAAGTAGTTGACAGGGCTAGACTCCATAGCAAGTTTGCTCTAGATCCTGGGTCTCTTGATCCACTCCTACCTGAAAATTTTATGGGCTCTGAGAACACAAATTGTTCCTTATGCTTAGACAGCAAGCTTTGGTTTCTGAGATATCTCCTTTGCCCCTGATACTCTTGATTAAATATGTAGATCATGCTTTAATTTCATGATTTAATTCTAGTTTTAGTGTTTTGGAGAGCTTTGTTTTTATTTTATGTGCAGGGATGTTTGCCTTCACACATGTCTGTGCACCATATCTATGCATGGTGTCTGCAGAGGCCAGAGGAGGTGGACTTCATGTCAGTGCCCAATTGAACCCAAGTCCTCTGTGCCAACTCTCCAGCCCCATTTTAGATCTTTGAAGAACTGACATGTTCTACCCCATAGTGGCTATGTCTCCTTACATTACTACTAATCATGTATAAGGGTTCCAATTTCTTCACACGCTTACACGCACATGCATGCATGCACACACATGTGCCCATATACACACACAAGTGTACACATATGCACATGCACACACTCACATGCATACACATAAATATACACACACATGCACATGCATGCATACACACTCTGCATACACATGCTCACCTACTATATACATGCACACACATACTGGCACATGCACACATATACACTCTGCACATACATGCATATACTGGCACATGAAAATGTACATACACACTCACGCATGCATGCACATGCACACACATGCATGAACATGAAGACACACATGCAGACACACACTGCCACACATACATGCACACACACTCTCACACACATACAGGTACCCACACATTCACACACTCACATATACATGCACAAGCCCCCCCCCACATGCCTGCACACATGCATGCACACTCATACAGTGGCACATGCACACACACACTCACACAAGTACTCACACACTGGCACACACTCTGCCACACACCCATGCATATGCATACTCAACACACATGCACACACACACACTCACACACACACACACACTGGCACCCACACATTCACATACTCACATACACATGCACAAGCCCCCCCACGTGCCCATGCACACTGACACACAAACTTCACACACACATGCATGCACACGCATACAGTGGCACATGCACATGCACATACACTCACACACATACTCACACATTGGCACACACTCTGTCACACACACATGCACATGCATACTCACACACACATGCACACACTCACATGCTGGCACACACACACACACACACACAAGCGGCTATCCACCCTAATAGACATGAAGTAGTATTTCCTTACGGCCTCCATTTGTGTGCCATTGGCCACCAGTGCTGTCCGGCACCTTCACACCATCCCTCTGTGTTGTTTGGATGGCTCACTTGGAGAGAAGTCAAACTCTTCCCTCTTCTCTATCATCTGTTTCCTGTTCTGCTGCTACTCTGCTGTTCAGGTTCTTTGTACACTTTGGATGGCTTCTTATCAGATAAGTGGGAATAAACATTTCCATCTATTCCATAGAGTACATTTTGTTACTATCCCTGCATGGTAGAAGCTTTTTCTGTTTTGGCATGTGCATTTGGTGTCAAGGTTTGGGCCTTTAGTCACTGATCCATCTCTCCAGCCCTCAGAGCTATCCCACCTTTTAAAAAGTTAATTTGAGAAGTGTCTGCTCCTCTTTATAGAGAGACTTCTCTTTAGTGGGTTTTAGCCACATCCCGTGATTTTCCTGTTTTTCCTTCCTTGTTGTCCATTTTGTTAATACAGTAAGTCTCACTGACGAACTCTCCAGTGTGGAGCGTATGCTGCAGTCCCAGGATGAAAACCAGTTGGCTATGGGGTGTTATCATTTTCATAATCAATGGAATTGATATTTCTCAGAATCCAAAGGCATTTTGAATCATGTTTGAAGTGGAAACTTGAGGGTTCTTTGGAAAGTCATTGGATGGTGTTTTGCTGGAGCAAATGTGTGAAGGAACATTTTGTTAAAGTGAACACAGGTAGGAAAATCTAAGGCCAACTCGTGAAGGAATGTTTGCTGAAGCAGACACAGGAAAGAGGATTTTCTGCTAAAGTAAACACATGAAAGGACACGTGATGAAGGATTCTTTGCTAACAAACAACATGCATGTATTGGTCTGCCTTTACATTGTGTAGTTGAGATGCAGTTGCTGGGACGCCATAGAGAGAAATGGAACCAAAAACCTTCTGGTGGTGTGTTGCAGTTTCTTGTCCCTTCTTCAGATTTGGACTGACTGGATGCACATGCTGAGGCAAGAGCCATGCTGAAGCAAGACACATGGAGGGCACGCTATGTTTGGAGGGTACAAATAGGACTCCATGGAGTGACAGGGTGGAGTTTGGCTTGCTGGTACAGCTAGCCGTGCAACGCTTGTGTGTCTCAAGTCTTCACTGATCTTCTCTTCACTGAGAGGCACAGCTGAGAGAACTTCTCATGGTGTTCCTCCAGTTCCCTCCTGCTGACATGAGCAGAGGCTGAGGCCTGGCTGTCTCCGTTAGGTTGTGTCACCTCTGTTGCTAGCCCACCTTTACCGAACAGGACTGCTGACGTATCTATGAAGTATTTGTGAGTGGACTGAGCTGCTCCGACTAACCTGTGAACTGAACTGCTGATAACCAGAAAACAGACAGGAGTGGCTCCAAAGAACCTTTCTAAACAGATCCACTGAGCATAAACACACACACACACACACACACACACACATGCACACACACATACTGTATGCTTTCTTTTGTACTACCTCTGGTGGGTGGTGGATTACAAGGAAGATTAAAGTGCTTAAGAAACATCATTAAAAGTAGGACTTGGAAAAAAATTGAAGCTACACATGTTCACAAGGGATACGGATCTGTAATTTTCTTTTCTTGCACTGTCTTCACTGGGTTTCAGTATCAGAATAATAATGCCGGTTGAATGGAACACACCAAGAAGAAATTGTTCTCTCACTTTAGTTCTGAAAACATTTAAGTGGGATTGGCAATATCTCATCCTCTCAGGATTCTGGAAGAAATTTCAAGGATGTCACCCATGCCTATAATTTTCCCGGTGAGGATGTTGAATTTTGAATCTCATCTCTTGCATATGCAGAATGCTTCAGTTGTCTGTTGGCTTCTTGAGATACTCTTGGTGTTTGTATTTTTCAGGGAATTTGTCCATGTATGCTGCTGAATTTAATGGCATGAAGGTGCACAGTAGTGTCTACACCTCTAAAGGCAGCTTATCAGAATAACTAATCTCCAGTAAGTTGTTCATACTGGTGTGTGGTACTCTAGAATTTTGATGTATGTGGCATCATGCTACTTTATGTTCACTGTACAGGCAAACCTTCCTCACTCAGCTCCCTTCCAGACAGGAGGTTTCCCTGGCCTTTCATGAGCTGCAGGCAGTGTCCCTAGGTCATGTTGAGGGGCTCTTTTCACAGGTTCACACTTTGCATATTGGTCCTCTGTCCTCAGTGGGTGAGGAACCCACACAGACTGTTCTCTCTTCAGTATTCTTCTCTGGCAGTCCTCCTTGTCAGCCCTCAACACTGTCCTCTCCTGCCTGCACCATCTCCGCTCAGGAAGCCTCCACCAGGCTGGCCTCCAGTTTTGTATCCCTACCTATTCCTTGAGCCTCTTTTCAGAGAGTTGGAGGGTCAGTTACAGGATTCATCTCACTGCTTTCTAGAAATCACTGACCCAGACTGCATGAAGCTCTGAGCAGGAAAGCCATAGGTCCATCTGTCCCTGTGTTTCTTCCAGCTTTTTCTGTTGTTTCCTGCAGTTGGATGCATGCAGTGACTGCTCCGTGGGTTTCAAAGCTGTTGCTCAGCATGAAACATTGTTACGCCTTCTGGATGAATTGTCCAGTTTTGAAACATTCCTCTTTGTGATTACTTACCGTTTTCACTCGTCTGCCTACTAATAGCCCCACCCAGGCTTTCTTATAAAAAGTGCTTTCCCATCCTGTAGGTTTTGCTCTGTCTATTATGTGTTTGAATGCCTTGCTCTCGAATGTATATGTGTGCATAGCCCCAACTCTACCATTCTCAGAATGTTTATTTTTTGTGAAAGACTTAGGCTGACCCCTCTCAGCAAATCTTTCTGTAACAACAAAAGTGCTAAGAATGTTCTGTCAGACACAGTGGCTATTCAGTACACCAAATATGCCCAGTATCAGAGAGGCATTAAACTGATTTTGTTCAAGTTTAAGTCATTGTCAAATAGCCCTGTGAGGTTAATTGATAGCGTTAACTATCCATTATATCTAGGTTGACTATGGACTGTGTATGTTTAATATAATTATTAATGAGGTCCTGCTTAAGCTTGTCATCTTGTTGTTTTTGTATTTTTATATCTTTCGAGAGCCCAGCTATAAAGCTCAGTGGTGGCATGCTTGCCATGCGTGTGCATGGCCCTGGGCTCCAAAACCAGCACCTCTTATAAACAAAGAAAATGCAGTTTCTACTTCTACTTAGTTCATGTGTCTTATTTCTCCATTAAATTTTTGATCTGTTTTAAAAAATCTGTATCTATTAGGTAGTTTTATGTCAACTTGCCAGAAGCTAAAGTCATCTGAGAAGGGGGAACCTCAATTAAGAAAATAACTCCATAATATTGGACTGTGGACCTTTAGGGAATCTTCTGAATTAATGGAGGAGGACCCAGCTCATTGTGGGTGAGCCCATCTTTGGACTGATGGTCCTGAGTTCTGTAAGAAAGCAGGCTGAGCAAACCATGGAGATCAAGCCAGTAAGCAGCAGCATCCCTCCATGGCTTCTGCATCAGCTCCTGCCTCCAGGTTCCTGCCCTGTTTGAGCTCCCGTCCTGACTCCCTTCAGTGGTGATCAGCCATGTGCAAGTGTAAGCTGAATAAACCTTTTCCTCCCTAGCTCGCAGTTTGGTCATGGTGTTTCATCTCAGCAATACAGAGCTTAACTAAGACAGTAAATCAATCTGAATCTCTCTCTCTCTCTGTATATGTATGTATGTATGTATGTATGTATGTATGTATGTATATATGTATGTATGTATATATGTATGTGTATACCAGGCATGTGTCTGGCATCTGTGGAGATCAGAAGAGGGTTTCAAAACCTCTAGACATGAAGTTGATTTTGTTGTGAGTCACCATGTCAATACTGGGAATTGAACCTGGTCTTCTGCAAGAACAGCAGGTTCTTGTAACTGTAGAGCCATCTCTCCAGGTCATGGGATCAGACATTTTATAAAACATAGGGAGGAATACACTTATTCATTTATCTTTTCCCTTTCTTCTACTCCCCCCTTTCCTTTTGGGGTTGCACTTACATGCTCTAGTCCACCTACAGGAGCTCAGACATCAGTCCAGTTCTAGAATTCTTTTCTTCTTTCTAGTATTTGAGATAGGTTGCTATGTCTCCATTAAAGTCACATATATTTTCTTCTTCAGTATTTAGTCTGCTGTGGGCTTGTCTACCTGTTGATAGAGAAAGAGACTATGCAAAGTTACAGGGATGGATACAGATGAGACTTTGCAGGCTCAGGGGTCCATGTGGCCCTTGCCATGCTACTGGGTGGGCCATATCTTGAGCTGTTCTGTGGTGTGGAAAATACAGTCCTTCCCCACCTGTGAACAAGTGTTTTCCCAAAGGCGCTCCCCAAAAAAGTGCTTTCCTATCCAAAAAGGGGAGCGCCTTTGGGAATCTTTCTCACCAGATTGACCCTGAGTTTGGGTCCCTTCTTCAACAGTCTCCTAAGTTCTAGGAATGCAGCCTAATACCATCCACACTCAAGTGTCCTCTTTTGTAGCAAAAAGGGACTAGGCGCCTTCCCATCTCTCTCAGAGGCCTCCTCTCATTCTCTGTAATTGGAAATATCTCTTGGTCCACATGATGTGGCAGTTGGTGGCCCACCAGTTCCCTTTGTACTTCAGAACTGTAGAGCTTGCCTTCCCTGAAAGATGAGGAACCCTGTACGGTGTGAGGGAAAAATAGGAAATTTCTTCTTGCCAAGTCTGTTGTGCCTGGTCCTTGTGTTTGACTGGGATTAACAATTGCCTGATGAGCTGAATTCTGGTCAATTCTACTATTAAAAACTCCAGACCTTAGCACAAATGATTCCATGTTAGAAGTACACATTCTGACCTTAAAACCCAGCACACAGGCCTCAACATCTGACAAAATGGAAATCAAGATAGACCTAGTCTATAGTTCCACAAAAGCCCAACTGTATTAACCTTGCTTTTTGGCTTCTGTAATTCTGCTTCTTGATGAAATGTGAAAACCAGGATGTAGTTTTTGTGTATAAAAAACAAAGGGCGTTAAGGATCAAGGTTGCATGGTTTGAGCTGGTTCCCCACACAATAAAGATTTTCTTTCATCTGTAAGAGTGTCTGTGTGATGGTCTCTGGTGGGCTTACCTGGCAATACCATCAGTGTAGGTTACATAACTGATTCTACATTTGTCTCAGGATAAGGCAAAAATCAGTGTTTTAGTCAACATGAAAGATCACTGAAAAGTCTCATCCATCATTTCAATTTTCTTGCAAGAAAATATTAAAGTGCTAGGGCCAACGGCCTTCCAGAGAAAGCTTCTTGCTGTTATTTCAAGAGACTTTTTAGCACCTACATTAAGAGAACACCATACCTGAGCTTATATAAGGAAAAACTGAGTTCTGTCAGTGAAGTACGTTGTTAAAAATATGACAATACACATACCCTCTTTATCTGTAACCTTCCAGCCTTGCAGTGTGCCAATTAGGACAAACCAATTCATCTTGGTTTTTGTTATCTCTTTAAATTTATCACTTAGAAGGACCTCTAGAAACGTGTGTTTTCCTTTGACAGGAAGCAGGAAATGACTTGTGAAAAAAAAAGTTATTTTCCTTCCAACATAATTTCAGTTGGTACGAGGTGAGCAAAATACATATTGAATAAGTTCATGTTGGGTGAGTAATTTCATGAGTGAACTATTTTGACACAATGGATAACAAACTGGAAAACTAAATTTTGTATTTTTTATCATCATTTTGGAAGAATAAATTAACTAATAACTTGGTGCTTGTGATTGCTAATCTTGGTTGTCAACTTGACTATATCTAGAATAAGCTAAAACCCAAGCAGCATACTGTGGGGCAGTGGTCTGTTTAGGCAACCTTGTCCTGGTTGAGTACAGGTCTGGAACTTGTGACCCGGTAGGTGATAATTTCTGCCTGCAAGGGACAGAAGTTTGGCCATGCCACCTGGGCCCCTGGATCCTGTTTCAGTTCCATCCCCCCACAGGAGATGTATGTTCTGTCACATAGACAATGCCAGGCTTCCAGCATTCTAGCTGGACCCTACCCCCAGTCATCTGACCACAGCCAAGTATGCCCCACCCTACAGACAGATAGTGGAGCCCCACAAGATAAGGGGGAGTTTGCCCTCTCCTTTCTCTTGCTCTCCTGCTCTCCCCCTCTCTCTTGCCCTCTCTTGCTCTCTCTCCTGCTCTCCTTTCTCTCTGGCTCTCCTGCTCTCTTCCTCTCTTGCCCCCTTCTTCTTCTCCTCTCTTCTCCTTTCTCTTTCTCTCCACATGGTCATGGCTGACCTCTTTTCTATGATCAAATATCTTAACGATTATGCATTGCCTCCTTTTAACTAAAAGGCATTATACAGCTCCAGCATCTGCAGCAGTCAGAACCTGGACCAACAACTCTCCTGCCCCGTGCTAGCACAGAACAGCTGCGCTGCCACCTTTTCCCCCACCCCCTTCTCCCCTCCTTCTCAGCCCCTCTGTGACATCCAGCATTGTCTGTGATGTACAGAGACTGGAACTACATCTCTGTCTTTTTGGGGAGGCCAAGGGACCCCTTACAGCTGTCTTGTTATCTCTGTGTGCCCCCCCACCCCTCCACCCCCGCGGACTGGGACCCAGCAGAGTGTGCAGGCAGACATCTATACCTGCGCTGCCCAGAGCACAGAAACTCTGACTGGGTATAGGTCATTCTACCCTCTTCCTTTTGTCCCCTGGCCACCCAGTGTCCAGTGCCTGGCATGGCGGTCCTCTGCAGTGGCACAATGTGGTGACCAGTGGTGGCAGGGCCGACCCTTCGGCCCTGCAGTGACTACAGTAGCAGAGAGAGAGCATTTGTTCCTGACAGCACACCTGGGAGGAATTTTCTTGACTCAATCATTTGAAGTGAGAAGACCCACCCCAAGTCTGGGCCACAGCTTCTGGTGACAGCCTAAACCAAGGGACGTAAAGAAGAAAACTTTTGCTGTTGACCTGCTTATCTTCACTCTCCCTGGCAAGTTTATCTATCCTGTTGCTCAGGCATCCATTCACTGATATTAGAACCTACTTTTTTCAAGAGTCCAATGTAGACTAAATACTACCAGCTCCTAGGAATCCTCTGGGACACCAGCCCCAGATTGGGACAGTTGAGACATCCAGTCTCATGGGATGAGCAACTACAGAGACTTGGTCTTTACATCACAAGACAACCATTATAGGAATACCCAGACCACATCCGTTAGCCATGTCAGCAAATCACCTTTATACATTTGATTTTACTGACAGAGTTAGAGATAGTATCAATAGATACTATCTCTTTAGAGAACCTTGACTAATACAATACCTACTGAAATTAAGTGGTTACTCAGCAAGACACAGCCTAATAGAATCTTGTCAGGTAGGGTAGAAATTAAGAAGTAGAACCAGGTTCCAACCCTGCCAGGTACAGACTAAAGGGGTTCCCCAAATCATTTAACATTCTAAGTCAAGGCTTCTTCTTTTTACATGATTATAATATTTTCTACTACATAGCATTTTTTTCAGTATTAAGTATCCAATAGCACTTTATAGATTGCAAACTGTTGTCTTCGTTGAAAACCAGGTGTTCAAGAAAGCAAGGCTCTTGAGGACTTCCCCTGTTAGAGGAGATCTGGGCAGAGTCTAAATCCTCCAACAGGTATGTCCGACTTTTGATGTTTCCATATGATGCTATCATCTACAAAACTTACCACCGTGAATTCAGTTATTCAGTTATTGCAGAGTCCAGGTGTAAAGAAAGTTCCGTGAACATGTAGAATCCATTCTGTTGGGCATGATACATGATTTTCCTTTCACATATTTCTGGATTAAATCTGCTAATACTTTGTTGTGTCTATATATACATGGGCTCATGAGAGCTATGAATCTGTGTGTTAAATTTTTGGTATTGTCCTTATCTTTGTTTTGTTAGTAAGACAAAATTGAATATAGAAATTCAGCTGAGACAGGTTCTTCCCTCTCTCTCCCCCACCCCTTCTCTCTTTGGAAGAGGTTGGATACATTGAAGGTTTTTTTCTTATGTGAATGGTAGACTTGTTAGTGAAACCATCTTGAACTGGGGATTTTTCTGCAGAGAATTTTAAACTCTAAATCAAATTTCTTTATAAGTATAGGGCTATCTTTGCTATCTCTATCATTGTGGGTAAGTTCTAAGTGTTTAAGGAAGTTATCATTTTCAACTAAGCTTAACTTGGGTTTGTAGATTTGTTTATGGTGTTTTGTTTTGTTGTTTAAAACTCTTTCAAGAGGATAATAGCAGTGATAGGTTATTTTAAAGACACATTTCATAAGGGAACATGCTCCATCAGTTTTTATGACTGCTTAGCTTGCTGATAATATTCTATGCTATGCTTTTTACACTTTGTATCTTTCCAGGAACTGTAAACAATTTTTCAGTAGGAAAAATACCAGTGCTGTTCATTGGTTATATCTTGCACCTGAAGGCTTTCTTGTATGTAGCTATGGAGGGAAGGAACCTGGGCCTTTGAGTATGAGAGAGGTAAGGATCACTAGCTGAAATGTCACAAGCCCAGGCCTATAAAATGAGACGTAATTCTAAAAGGAGCACAGAGATGTATGAAGTCCTTAAAAAAGGACCAAGCACATTATCAGAACACAAAGAAAAGCAGATGTGGTGGCTCATTCCTGTTTGTAATCCAAGCACTGCTGCTCCAGTGTGATTTCTGTTGCTGTGATAAACACCATGACTAAAAATAACTTAGAGAGGAAACAGTCTATTCATCTTATGATTATAGCCCACCATATAGGGAAATGAAGATAAGACCTTCAAGCAGAAACCATGGGAAAACATTGCTTACTGGTTTGCTACCTGGGTCATGGTCAGCTACCTTCCTTATGTAACTGTCTTAGTTAGGGTTTTACTGCTGTGAACAGACACCATGACCAAGACAACTCTTATAAGGAAAACATTTAATTGGGGCTGGCTTACAGGTTCAGAGGTTCAGTCCATTATTGTCAAGGTAGGAGCATGGTAGCATCCAGGCAGGCATGGTGCAGGAGGAGCAGAGAGTTCTATATTTTCATCTGAAGGCTGCTAGTGGAAGCTAGGACGAAGGTCTTAAAGCCCACACCCACAGTGACACACCTACTTCAAACAAGACCACACTTCCGAATAGTGCCACTCCCTGGGCTAAGCATATTCAAATCATGACAATAACCCAGGCCCACCTACTGCCCATAGTAGACTTCATCCTGCTAAATCAAATCACAACCAACAAAGGATCCACAAACTTGACCACAGTGTAATCCAACTGAGGCAGCTTTTCAATTGTGATTCCTTCTTCCCAAGTGTGTCAAATTGTGATCCACGATTAACCATCACAATAGGGCAGCAGAGACAGGAGGATTTTGAGCACCTTGAGGGCACCCTGGTCTACATAGTGAGTTAGATTAATGTTAGATGTCATTACACTGGCAGGCCTGATGTGAAGGTTCAGTAGGACAACAGGATGGTGAACCCTACATTTATTAAGTCTTGACGGTGGGACAGGGCACCCAATGGGAAGGCCATCATCAGAGAGTGGCTTTGAGTTCAGGGCTCTGGGGAAGACCAGACGGGTCTGTGAGACTGGCTGCCCACTTAACTTTTTACCTTGGGCTGGTTTAATTTTCCACAATTCCCCACTCAGGCTTTTACATGTCTCTTCATCCAATCAGATTTTACTTAAGGTAAGAGTTACTCAAGCAAGTTATTTAGATATCCAAGACTTGTGGAGTTCTCTGCTGCTGCAGACCAGCCTTACTTTTCTTTCTTCATTTTCAGCCCCTCACTTCCCCCTCTCCCTCTAACCTTTTCTTGTAAGAACACCCCACCCTACCTGGTCCACAGCTGCCCCACCCCACACACTGCTCTGATGAAGGCCCACAGAGACAAGGTGGTGGCTTTCTGATTTTACATGGCACTCTAATATTCCCCAGGGTTTCATGTTTCTTGCAACTAGACTTGTAGCAGCAGGTAGGATGCACTTTTGGAACAAGGACTTGAGGCAAGTTGCCTGAATGTGCAGTTGTGGAGAAGCAGATCCAGAACAAGACAGGGAAAACATCCTGTCACTGAGAATACATCCTTCTTGGGTCTCTCTGGCAGCTGGTATGCATGAAGTCACACTTGTGTGTTATTGGAAGGAGGGTTCGTGTGCGACATGCTCCAGCAAGGGATGGGCCAGGACACTCTTCCCTTTGTCTCTGCTCGTTGTTCCTCTCTTACTTATAAGAACACCCACACCCTGCCTTATCCTGCAGAGTTTGGGCTTGCCAGGCCCCACAGTCCTGAAAAGCACTTGATTCACTTTCTTGGTATAGGGTAGACAGATGATAGGATAGATAGATAGATAGATAGATAGATAGATAGATAGATAGATAGATAGACAGACAGATGATAGATAGACACACAGATGATTGATGTATAGATAGATAGGCAAATAGATTATATAAGCATATATATGGATAGTGGTAGCTAATGTCTACAGATATTATGGGGAAATATAATAATATAATAATAATGGGGATATAAATAATATCACAACCTACTGTTTTGGCTGTCTTGAGAGCCCCAACTAGTACACTATATGAGCTGACTACAGAGCTGCTGGCACAGAAAGAAACCAATGACATTGTTAAGTCATTCCTCAGAGCTTGGTTGGAGAGTGAACTTCCTTTCAGAAGAGACTTGTTATAGGGTACTTGTTTGTTATTCTTGTAAGGTTGTGATTCCATCTCAGGTCAACAGTGACAGTCCTGTGACATCGGAGATTCCCAGCTGGATTCCACACTACCCTTAGAGACTCAACTCCCTTAAAGGGGTATTAATTTTTCCTTCCTCTTCCTCCAGAAGACACCATCGGTATCTCTTCCAGGGCTCTGAGGAAACAAATCGAAGCAGTTTTGTCAACTGCTACTTGTCAAGTTGTCACTTTCTATGAAGAGGAGGCAGATGGGACACTATCAGTGGAGGTTGGAACCCTTGTCTGTCATCTGTAAAATGGACACAGAGATGGCTGCCGTTGTGGTCATCACTAAAGGCATCCTGGGAGAAGTACTTGGATTCCACTGCTAAAGAGAAAAACTACCATAGCAATGTTTGCCTTCCTGAGTCTGTATCCCTTCGGCTTTCTGTCTTTGCTTGTTGCTAAAAGGATAGAAAACATTTTTTCCCAGGTCTCAGTTGGCAGCCAGCAGCTGACAGGATGTCAGCTTGAATTAAGACATGAAACCAGCGACTGGGAATTCTCTCGTTGCCTGCCCCATACCTGGTTCCAAACTCTAAGGGGGTTGTGGGTCAGCCACACTGATGCTAGCAAGGCTAGATGAAAGCAAGACTAACAAGAGGAGACAGCCAAACACTGCAGCAACCCACCGAGTGAGTTGCTCCTGAGAGGGCAGGCTGTCTCTAGTTCTCGTCTACAGGTAGAGAGTCAAGGGCATGAACCCAGCTCTGTGATTATCCTTTGGGCAACCTTGACTGGTTACTAAACAGGCAAAAACATATTTTTTCCTTTATGTAAAATATAAATGGCCTTATTGACTCATTTCTCCCTCATATCATGCTTCTTAAAATAAGTTTCACATTCCCTGCACTGTTAGTTAATGATGAACTTGTATGCTTGAGTTTCATCCGGCCTTTATTGAATTGGATTTTCTGAGGCCAGGAGTCTCACGTGATTTTTAGTTGGAATGTTCTGTTTTGACCTTCATTCATGTTTGTGTTAAAACCCAAAGATGTGAAGTTCCCAACTAACTCTAGTCTTATCAGAATAGTAAAGCATTTCTACACACACAGACAGACGCACATGCACACATACTACTGCCACCTTCACCGCCACTGCCACAGCCAACAACAACAGCAGCAACAACAACCACAACACCCAAAATACAAAACTCAAAAAACAAAAGCAACAACCAAAAGCCTAAAGTACCAATATATTTATTGAATCGTGGCGGAGAATTGTGTTTTATTGAACTGACCTGAACAGATGAACACGTCTGTCATCAGTGTTTGTGTCCACAGCGGTGGCACTGTGCAGCCTCAGTTGACAGTAGGTTCCTATTGGTCAAGAGAAGTTGCTAGCAGACCTGTAGGCTGTAGGGAATGGGATGGCTTTAAACCATGGAGCTGTGGGAGGGTTGGTAAGACAGCAACAGCTGCTTCCCAGGAAAGTCACCAAGAACAGTGACAATGAAAAGTCCCTGATAGGACATCAATATCTAGTCAGGTGATGAGGAGAAGTGGGGCAGGCTGTAGAGATTCATTGGATATAGTGATGGATGCTGTGATGGTTTGTATATGCTCTGCCCAGGGAGTGGCACTATTAGAAGGTGTGGCCCTGTTGGATTAGGTGTGTCACTGTGGGCGTGGGCTATAAGACCCTTGTCCTAGCTTCCTGGAAGCCAGTATTCTGTTAGCAGCCTTCAGATGAAGATGTAGAACTCTCAGCTCCTCTTGCACCATGCCTGCCTGGATGCTGCCATGCTCCCACCTTGATGATAATGGACTGAACCTCTAAGTCAGCCCCAATTAAATGTTGTCCTTATAAGAATTGCCTTGGTCATGGTGTCTGTTCACCGCAGTACAACCCTAAGAGAGATGTTGCATTCAAATGCATCAAATTGGTCCAGATGATGCTGGCGTAGCTTTTCCTCACAGAGTCCTGTTTCCTTCTCCCCTCTTCTACAGATTGTCCCCTCTACAACATTGCCAAAGCCAAATGCTGTGCTCCTTGCAAGTTTTTTCTACAGCAAAGATAGTGTAGGAGGTGTGGCCTACCCTCAGAGAGTCCTAAGGAGCCAAGCGTGTTTGCACACAGCTTATCCCACACTATGTAAACACCTTGAAAACAGAGAGGGGAATCTACTAGCTTCATAGCACAAACTACCCAAAATAAACTTCAATGGAAGGTTTTAAAACAGTTACACAAAAATACAGTGGGTTTTGTTGTTGGTGGTGGTGGTGGTTGTGGTAGTGGTGGGTTTTTGTTTATTTGTTTGATTTGTGTGTGTGTGTGTGTGTGTCTGTGTGTTTTGTTTTGTTCTGTTCTGTTTTTGGCTTGGAAGTGTTTCAGAATCTCATGGTAGAATAGGAAAAGAATGAGACTTCTACCTTAAAGAAAGGGTCTGCTCTATGCAAGTTCAGAAACTCTGTCCTTGAACACTAAATCGTACCTCATAGGACCCTTTCAGCAAGGCTCCAGTAGTTTCCCTAGAACATCAGTTTGGTGTTAGTAGTGGAAGCAATAATTAGTAGCAGATACAAAGTAGGGTTCCTATAAATCCTTGCTAGTCTACTTATACCCCTGAAATTCATGGACATCCACCAAAACCCTCTTCTGTTAGGTTCTTTTTTGTTTTTTGTTTTTGTTCTTGTTTTTGTTGTTGTTGTTGTTGTCTTGAGACAGGGTTTCTGTGTAGCCCTGGCTGTCCTGGAACTCACGCTGTAGACCAGGCTGGCCTCGAACTCAGAAATCTGCCTGCCTCTGCCTCCCAAGTGCTGGGATTAAAGGCGTGTGCCACCACCTCTTGGCTTCTGCTAGGTTCTTAACTAAGAACATTTTTGTTGGTTTTAACAACAAAAATCATTCTATTGTACCCATGGAGACTCAGGAGCCAGATGCTGGGGTGAAAGCCTGCTATTTCAGAGAGGCAGAGAAAGCACCCAGCTGACCTTCCTCCTCATCTGACATACCAACTGGAATCCCTCCCCTCTCTCAATCTACCTCAAAAGATCTCCTTCAAACTCAGTGTTCTTCCCTTCTACTTCCTGTGTGTCTCTCTATCCATCCTTCTAACTCCCTCTTATTCTCTATGGTATGTTCTTAATAAGCCTATGTTCACTCCCAGTCAACTGGTTGCTTGCTCTGCCTCTTGACTTCATTTAATCCTCTTTTCAATAAACAGAAAGCTCTTGGATTAAAGGCGTGTGCTAAGAGTGAGCCATACCACAACTAAAACCAGGTTTTTCCAGTAAATTACACAATCTCGGGGGTTCACAGTGTGATCAAATATCCTGCAACACATTTTGTTTTTAGAAAAATAGAGCGAAAGAAACTTAGAGTAGATTCCAGGGTTGTTTAAGTCAGAGCTCTCTCATATCACCGGTGCACCTCTCTGAAATGGGCACACCACACAGCAGTGATGATTCCCAGTAGATCCTCATGAAAGGCCAAGCACCTGAGTGGATTCCACTCTCCAGGAGAGACAGTGAGGACTGGACTGGGCAATAGCTGGTCCAGGCTGGTAAGCATTTCCATTGGCAAAATGCCACACACTGAAGTAGGAAGCTGCTGTCTGTGTTCAAGGTAGGGTGTTGGGGTAAGGGACTGGGATGCAAGATAGCACCAGGAGTTGATCAAATGCTTGTTGAATGGTGGGTTCCATGGGCATCCTGATTCCATTGCAAAGTTGAAGAGGAATCCAGTTAGGTGGCATTTCTTAGGAGTGAGGAAGCCAGGTATTTTACAAATGCCCTTGGACCTCACTTCTTCCCCACTTCTGCATTTGAGGGTGGATTGCTCCTCCACTATTGTGGGCTAAGGCAGATGTCCATGGTGAAGCTCAAGGGTCTTCCTGTCTACTGAAACAATAAATGAGAATATAGGGTCATAGAGCATGTAAATGTGTGAGATTTAAGAACAAAACCAAACCATGGTGAGATCCATTCTAATGACAGCCTCGGCCTGTGGGAAACAGGCTGACCAGTGGAGACAACTTCATTTTAAAAGCTCCCAAATCTGCACCACCCAGGATGATGTTACTATCTGCCAACATCCCTAGACCAAGCTTGACACAGTGACTTTTCTAGTTGAGTTGAAGATTTGGGTGTGTCATCCAAGCATTCCACTGGTCCCTGAGGCTCCCAACAGCTGCCGGCTGGCCCACATCTAAGGCTGTGCTGGAGAGAAAATGAACTCCATGGGATCAAGTTTCACATTCAATTACAGTCGAAATTAGGAGCAGGAAGGAAGTTGGATATATTGAGTATCAACAATGAGCCAGGCACTATTCTAGGTTTTAAGAATATGGAACCTAAATTTGAATTTGAAACTGGATTCGATGTTATATAAAAATAGGTCAGTGCAGATAGCTGGGATAAGGGTTACAGATGTTTCCAGAGACTCTGAAGACTTCGTAGGGCCTGGGGCTGATGTGGCGGTGGGCAAGCTGCTCTTGTGCCTGTTGTTTTTGTCACTAAGGCACCATGAGGGCTATTGTCCAGAGAGCCCAGACAAAGGCTTCTCGTCTGTTTTTAGACCATGAAGACATTTGCTAAGGCGTTCTGGGGAACGTCCCCCGCTGTGGAAACAGAGGGGCTGTTGATAGATTTCTAAGGAGGGATTATTGTATTATTCTCTTTGCTTGTCCTACTCAGTGAGGCCGGGTTTCTTTTTAAGACACGTGTAGGATCCTTCTCGTTGGGAGCTATGCATATGTATCTGTTTAATTTTAACTCCAGTTCCCCACCAAAAGGCAAGTTCATTTACTCAGAGCCTAGACAGAAGGCTTTCCCAGGCCTGACACCTTGCTTATTTGCTACTTAAAGTCTCTTGGAAGAAAAGAACAGATTTTTGCATTTAGTTCCCTTTCTTATTTCTGGGGGGAAGGAAAAATTAAATCCTAATTTTTAAATCCAACTGTCCTAATTGGAAAAGGTTCCCGATCTATTTCATGACAGTCTATTTATCGCTGGTAATTGTCCAGTGTCCTTGGCCTCTGCCCATACAGGACACTCTCCAACAACATTCTGAGCTTGTTCCAAAGTGGCTGGGAGACTCACAGCAGAGGAAGCTCCATGGAGCTCCAGGTGACACACTGGGACTTTCTCCTCCCCCCCCCC